>NC_089320.1:14001952-14342786 GCF_036669915.1 Pocillopora verrucosa | reverse complement strand
AAATATCGCAACCAATCTGAGCAGAGTCAGTGGGAGCATGCACACCGCAAACAAAATTACTAAAGGTGTAAGGATGCGATACGTCTTCCTTTTTTGGCGCAGCATGGTTTTGATACTTGAGGAGTGAAGGTTTCCCATACTCGTGGAACCATAAGGCATACCCTGTAGAGAGGTGGTCCTTTTGGAGACCAGCTGCGCGATTTTTATGTAACTAAAAGCGACGACAGCCAGAGGAAATACGTACCAAAGGACCGTGAGGGTCATGATGTAGGTAATGAATACTGTCATCGACCAGGGAAGGTGACACATTTTGTGACACGAGTCGTACTCAATAAACGCATACATAGGAATGGAACCAACAGCAAAAGCAGAAGCCCACACACCGATCAGAATAAAGCACCTTTTCTTGTACGATAGCCTTCTCCGGGCGCGGGCTGTTTTTCGAGCGATGTTCACGTACCTCTCGAACCCAATCAAGCCGATAGAAAAAATAGCAGCGCCAAAGAACGTTTCTGTAGTCGGCATAATGTACAGGCAAAAGGCTCGGCCAAGTGACCACCTGAACGGATCTTCCTCCTTTAAAATGGCAATTGGCAAATTGAAGATCAGTGTACAAAGATCTGCTATCGCCAGGCTGAAGAGGTACTGGCTTGCGGGTCCAAGTACCTTGGGCTTTTGGATAATTACCACACAGACTGTGACGTTCCCAATAACCCCCAAGAAGCCTAGGGCAATTTGGAAACCAATTCGTAAGATGGTTACTCCAAACGGTTCTTTGTCCAGGAGGTACACAGGAAATGTTACATTGGTTTCTAAGCAGTTGGTGCTCATTTCGATCCACCCAAAATATCTGTGTTAAGATGAAACAATTTGTCAAATACTCCTCTTGTTTATCAGAAAGAAAAAAGGGAACCGAGTCAAAAGCAATGATCAAACTGATTTACAACTGCATGGTTTATATCTTGTGACACGAAAAGGAAATAATAATAATAAAAAAGCAAAAGTTCGTCTTCTTTAAGTTTTGATCAATCAATAATGGAATTCCCTCCCTTGAAACAGAGATGAAGTTTCGTAATAATCTTAGTTGCTGCCCTTAAAAGAAAATATTTCTTCTCAAACCATTCATCAGCTTTCCGCTCACTTATTTGCACATTTGTCGCACTATATTACTTTTTTTTCCACAACTTAGAAAGTGAAAAAATTCAATGCAAAAAGTTTAAAAGTGACTAAACTTATCATCTTATGCACAAGTTATCCTGCCTACTGCAAAGCCGGATAATTTCCAAAATTAAAAGTTTTCTCGTCTCAGCCCATATTTTGACGATATTTTGCGATTTTTTACCCCCTCTCTCTCTCCTTTTTTACCTTACACAAAATTTAAACGAGGGCCGTTCGTTCAAATGTCGCCATACCTTCTCAACGCACTTCGCAAAATTTGAACGTCCCCTCTTTGACTGGTTTCTGTCCCAAGAGAATTGCCTATTTATTAGTTTTTTGACTCAAGGGATGTCGTGAGTGATATTTAATTTTAACGTACATCAAAGAAGATTTCGGTTTTGTTTATGTTCAGCATTCAATTATCTATGGAAAATATATTTTGACAATAGCTGTATCTTGAACTCCCGCGGAGTTAACATGACCCTTCGCCTCCCATCGTTCTTTTAAATCGCTGTGGTGGTCTTTGAAAATCATTGCTTGTAGCAGGTAATGATACGAGGAAACCACAAAGAGCTATTCCTTACCAATTCTAATTGAAACCCGTGGATTGCTTTTACCTTTAATTGGTAGCAAGAGATATTTAACGACGTCAACTTCAGTTATATCCCGTAAGGACTTCAAACTGAGCAATTATTTCAATAGAAAAAACAACGACGCCTGATAACCACGGTGAGATAACGTATCTTTTGTGCGCCCAAGGTGTTCTGGAACCTTCTATCTAATACCCACTTTTTATATAATAAGCGAAGTTTGCGCAAATACTATGTTAATCCTATTAATGTATTTTTTTGTAGAATCACTCGGCCATCGAGACTAATCGTGGTGAAACACTTAGACATAGGAGAAAGGGGTAAGGAGAGATGCTAGTATTTACGAAATTGACATTTCTTTGTGTTTTGGAGTTTACACTTTTCTCGCAATTTCGAGCGTAGCAAATGAAAAATATGGCCTGATTCCTTTGTAATTTTTATTAATTTACATGATTTTAACCAAATATTGCGGTTCTTTAACTGCTCGCCCGTCGTTGGTCAATCTTCCTCGTAAAGGTCTCCCGGAGCTGTTTTTTCAGAAAATGGTTCAGAAAGAGGAAAATTTTCATTAAACCCGGATACATTTATGTAAGTTATATAAACAATGCGAATATCTGAGGCTTTCCGCAAGGCACGTAAAATGAATTTTCTTTCTCTCTGCTTTATGTGATTCAAATGTCTATGCACTTAACAAAATGAAAATTACTTAACAGCTACGTTGCAAATTATCCTTGACAGAAATAATAATCAGGATGAAGTCACGAAACCTCGAGAGGACATCGAGAGGGAACACGTACGAAGCGTAGGTGAAACGTCTCCTGAATCGCATAGTATGGTTTAAAGCATTTATAGAGATACCTATGATTACCACTAGGTACACCTATTGTTTCACTTCATAGGGGGGTTCAGTAATCCATTTACTGGGATGAAAACTTGATATGATGGAAAAGAAGAACCTTGATTTCCCATGCACTATTCCGAGCACTAACGATTAAAAACAGATGCTGGTATTCAACAAGAAACCAAAATTAACGGAGTACAAGCATTAGCGATTAAAAACAGACGCAGGAAGCCAATGGCCAAACTTGATCTGCTTTTCATCGCGTTCAAAAGGGAGAGCCCTTGGCCTACCTTCAGGTGTTTATTCGTTCAGTTGCTGAAATTCGTGATTTTGGTGCAGCGTGTCCTTATACGAGGAAACCTTAACAATGACGCAGAAAATTTTTAATATCAAAGCCACAGAGGCAACGGCCACAGGAAGCGGATGGTTGTCATAATGTCACCAATACGAAACAGAAATTCTATGCATGATTAAAAGGGCAAGTTTATAAAAAAAACTGTGTTGATAATTTGGTTTAAAAAAAAAAACAAACAAATTATCTTGTCTTTGACAATGGGCTTATGCTCAAAACATCAGCTTCGGAAAATCTTTTCGGTGGCCAATTTACAATATCAATTAAATTGATAAAACCAAATTATAACATTCTATAACCCTAGCGTTTGCGTGTCACGCGATAAAGTTTCGTAATAGAATTGTTTACTGCCAAATGGCGGTCTCTACCGATGACGATCAGACTTACGAGAGTTATCACGACACAAGGCACAACAAACAAGGACTCGAGTTCCATTTGCTTTTGGGCAACTACGGTAATGGAACTCTCTTATAGTGTCCCTGAAGATGGAGAATACTTCCTAAAGTAGGACGGCGACTGACAAATGTTGCACAGACATCGTTTCACATTAGAAATTGATATGAAAGCCAGTAGGAAGTCAAAATGAATCATGCAAAAGTTGGCGAGGTCTCACAACATGTGTTGTATGACCTGGAAAATGTTAGGGAATGATATATTGTTCAAATCCTTACCCGAAGTAATCTTTCCTAAATGAGGAAGTCAGGTGAAGATAGGTTTAGAGAAGAACTTTGACTTGTTCCGTTTGTGTTCTCAGTTCAGAAGAAAATGATGGACACTGAATGCTTGCAATTGTTGTCTGATATCTAGATCACTGATTCTGGTATCATATTTAAAACAGACTGACTGCATTGTTTAATTGCGTTGGATGCCCTTCATGCTGGTTTATTTATTTGAAAATCTACTCTTAAGAGGTAACTGGAACCCTAAAATGAATGAAGGGAGCGAGTTTCTAAAGAAAACTGTGGTGCTGCGCCGGTGGGTAACTGTAAACGTCATTTGAAATGAATAAATGGGGCACACTTTCTATAGAAACTGTGGCGCTGCGTCCTGTAATAGGTAACTGTAAACTTAAAACGAATAAATATGGCAAGTTTCTAGAGAAACTGTGGTGCTGCGTCGGTGGGTGTGAATTTGTGCTTGCTACTCTCTGTTCATTGCATCTATAGCCACGAAGGTTTTACTTTCATGTCCTGTAGACTCGACATGGCCAAACGATTAAAATTTCCCTCAAATCGCTCACATCAGTTTTAGGAGACTCCCCCTATCATTTGCAGCCTAAAATTCGATTAAGTGGAATAGGTCACCTTATTTACGGAACGTGTTCTTCTATCCTATTTGCGGGCAATTACAAGTTTTCAACAAAACATATATTCAGGGCCTTAAGATATCCTAGTCTAACTCAGTACATAATATAAATAAAGTCTCGACCGATAAAAATATCTTTCAGTGGCGAGAATGTTTCGGAAGAAATATGTTGATAAAATCGAGTTCACTTGGCGTCCGAAATGTAAAAGTTATCGTTAAAAAAAATTGCTTTAGTGGCTCGAGAAGCAAACATGACTTCAATTATTAAGGGAAAAACGGTGAAATAGCTATTAATTAGAAGAAATTTGAATGATCTCGATTGGTGGTACGGTATACACCCTAGGGAAGCGAATGTGGGTACTTTATTCACTTATTAAATCCCAATTTCTCCGATATCTGGTTACACAATTTTGAAAATAATTTTCTTGCATTTATTGTTTTTTTTTTTTTGTAGTATGATTCCGGCTTCCTGCTGACTTATTTTTTATATTCATTCTTTTTACGTAATTGCGAAACGGACGCTTGGACGAAGGGCTAACGCTCGAAAAGTCAGCTCTAGGAGCTCTTTACAGTGGCCAATTTACATTATTTACAATATCAACTCACTTTATCATGCAAAAACAAAGTATCTAATAATATCCCACGCCGACGCAGCAACACAGTTTCTTCAGAAAATTATCCCCTTTGACATCCTAATAACAGACCAGCGATAAAACATTCTTAACCCCACTATTCACAAGTCTGCATCAGTCTTTTCCATTTCCTTTCAGACAAACGGTAAGTCTTGTAGCAGAGGCAAGAGGCTTAAGAGAGCAAAAATAACAAAGGCAGACGAGGGGGAGGAAAGGAAAGGGACAGTCCGCTGCTGAGCGCAGACGTACCACATTTCCGCTCCCTCAGCGAATTACTTGTTACGTCAACTGTCATCTGAGGCACCTTTGTTATTACCTTCCGGTGAAAAGTGAAACCGCCAATAAATTTATCAGCAGGACAAATTTTTAACGTCTGGAACTGAATGATTATTTATCATGTTTATCGGTATGGCATAAGAGAACTATTGAAACCACATTCGAAATTCCTTTGACAGGAAAATATCCAAGATGAGTCGCCTCAAAGATGGACCTTAGGTGTCTCGGTATACCTGATGCGAAAGGTACTCATCAAGACTCTAGGAAAAGAAATAAGTCTGCACCAAGTGTGTAGGGAGAAAAGATATGACGGATATTCAGGCTTAAAGGCCCAAAGTGAAAAATCTCCTGGGGAGAATGTCTCTACTTCTAGAATATCTTTACCCCTTGCCGATAAAAATAATATCAAAATTGTACTAAATAACAACGAAATCAAACTTACGAAATTTTCGTGGAGAAAATTCAGATCTCTTCGAGAGCGACTCCGTTCCTATTTGAACCGATCGAATATCTGATTTGAACTCAGATCGATCTGTTTTCATCATTCGCTTTGAGTAACAGATAACTGACCGATCGTAATGCCTCATTCGTTTCCGTTCGTGGACGAATGAGCCCTTCTCCCTTTCAGCCACCTGCCCTCGCGTGTCTCCTGCCTGCCTCTCAGTCCTTCGAGGTTGCCATGCAAACATGTTAGAAATTGTTTCTGTGCAGGACAAAGAATTTTCTCAAGATTTTTTTTAATGTGTTTGTCAGAAGGGAAGCTTTGAAAGAAGATCGAAATAAAGGTGCGAACTTAAGTTTAAGGTGTTACAAACCTGGAAGAAATGTTTTACAAACCGTTCAAACAAAGCCCTTTCAACTCTAAATGAGAGGCGGAAAAAAATGAGGTTGGTTGACTGTAAGAGAGCAGACGACTCTTTGGAATCTAAACTTCTTCCCTGAGTTTCTTTCCTTTGTCGCGAAACCATGTCAGAAAATACATTTTTTCCTCTGCTTAGCATTCGTTTAGCATGTTTCAACACCCGAAAAAATGTGTGAGCTCAGACCGTTCCCGCTGAGTTTTCCGGTTAGACAAACCTTTACTACCTGTATATTTTGAAATAAAAATCAACAATGAATTTCCGCGTGCATGACACCCTTCATTGCATTTTACTCCACAAAAGAGAATCAGAAATTTACATGCATTTCCAGTGCCGCATCCTGTTGACTTTAAATGCACCAAACTATGAAAATGTCCCTTAGAACGTGCCGATAGCTATTTGGTGATTCATTTTAGTCTCATTTTAAGTCTAAATTCAACTGAATGCGGTATCATGGTTACAGTAAGTGCTTTTCAGCCCTGCTGAAAGGCTATTAGAATTTCTTGAAAAATTCATTAGCGGCGCCTAAAGCTATAAGTGAATGAAAAAAAGTTTTAAAGAAAAAAGTGCTGGTAAAATCTTTTTGGCGACCGAAAATTAAAAGTTGTTGTTGGATAAAATAATCTTTTTGACAGACCTGTTTTTAGAAAAAGTCATTATTAAAGACAGAAGGTCAGGCAAAAAAGACAGACGTTTACTGAACCATGCTAACAGCTAAATTAAGAGATATTTGAAGACAACGTAAGAGCCATGGGCTCATTGTTTCTGCGACGTCCTTTGGCCTATTCATTGTTTGTCGTGTTTCTAAAAGAACGAACTGGAGTTGACGTGTCCACAGCTACGCTGTGCATTGCTTCAATATCAAGCGAAGAACATTCTTCAGATAATTTTTCATTTGTTTTGGACAAAAGGCGGCATAAAAAACGCTCAAGTTTAAACAGAATGAGCTACAAACCGAGAAGAGATGTTTCAGAATCGTACAGATAAAAGCTTTCTCAATAAGAGTAGATATAACATCTAGTCAGCCACCCTAACTTCACATCACAAAATGCTGCACTGAGTCGCGAAAACGCAGCAGAAATGTGGCATTTTTTGTTTACTGCGTTTCTACTTTTATAACGTAACCGTAAGAGCTCTTACCTTTCTCGCAGATTTGTAAAGTAAAACAGACCTCGCCTTTGTTTGGGAGGGAAAAAAGAAACAATTTGGACAAGCATAACACTGCTCATTGCATTTATCTACGTAAAGAATGAATTAATTACATGGTTACATTTTTATCATATGGATAATTGATTACAGCATTTATCCTACGTGGGTGATTTAGTAACTTACATTATTTAATTTTTTTTTCATTTTCCATAGACCAAACATGCGTTAAACTAGGAAATTTTTCCCTTAAAATCTACAGAGTGCTAAACGTTCGGCGATTCTCTTGTCATTTCACACCCAAAATTCGACGGACATATGGAAAAGTGCTTTTCAACCCAGCTGAAAGGCTATCAATTTCGGAATAAATGTATATTCCATGACGAAAGCTAAATTCGAATGACATCTTTTACTGTTTATCAATTTATGTCTCAGTGTGTAATTTATAGTATTCAGCCGTTGTTCTACGTTTCCGGGTAGTATATTGTCGGATTCCTCAAGGATACAAAGATCAGTTAGGACGTCGCTTGTTTGTTTTTCTTTCTTGTATGACCTTTGACTCCTTTTGAAAGCTGGCGATTTATTTAGACATGGCAAACTGAGCATGCACAGCAAGGGTCGGTCGTATGTTCTCTCAAGATTCTTTTCACTAACAGTAATGATACCCGTCCAGAAAAATCGCTTTTTCATCTAAGTCTGTCCTATAAATTGTATCAGTATAAGTCCAAAGACGTTTTATCAATAATTTTGCAATCTGGTTCGCACGTTACTTGCTATACAACTGTATATCATGTGAGAGAGAGTAACTAAAATGAATAGACAAACAATACGCGGTTGTTGAAAGCAAAACAAATTGAAAACATGAGCCTGTCTTGTTCTTAAGTTTTGAACGGCCAGTAGATTTATACTAAAAAAAAATGATTATTCGCCCTCGATGTCTAATTGATTCAGGCTTCGCATTTATCAACTGTCACGCGATTGTACATTCTCTTATTAAGCCTGGTTATCAGCCTTATCTGTATTTCCATATTATTGTCTTTTCCTCCTGTACTTTAACGGATTCATTTTAGTAACAAATTGGCAAAATAAATAGATAATCTAAATGAAAAAAATATCTCGAGATTTTAATTACCATAGTACAGTGTCGGTTGACGAGTAGAATGACACAGCCTGTACCAAACTCTTAGTTGGGGGAAACATTTACACGTTCTTTATCAACTTGGAAGCTGAAAAGTGTAACTTATAAATTAGTTATATGAATAAAACATGTGTGGCTATGCAGGATTTTCATATCTTAAACCATCATACATGTGTACATACACCAACTAAAAAAGGTAGAAAAAGTCCACCGCATTTATAATTTTGTATCACAATTTTGATTGTATTTCGTCCACACTAAATGTGTTCACTACACAGTCTGAACTAACAGTGGCACACAGAGAATAATCATTGTTCCACACCAGTCCTTCAATAGAACCTGCATGCATTTTACTGCATGCAAGTCTTTCACCACTCAAGCAGTCCCAGAGAACTAAACGCCCATTCTGCGTTGAACAGAGACACCAATGCTTGGTGGGGTTCAAGCTCAGGTAGGTAAGTGTGTACCATCCTGGGATGTCTTTTGTGCCAAAGACATGCTTCATCTCAAAATTAACGCCATCTCGTAAGTGCACTGTCCTGTCATCAGCACAGGTTGCCAATAACAACTGCCCATATGCCATTTCCTTCCAGTCAATTGATGTCACAGCTGTTGTATGCCCAGTAAGTGTTTTAATTTTTACTCCTAAAGAATACAATGATTGTGATGATTTATAACTGTTCTTCAGAGCAAAAAAATTAAAAAAAACACCCTGCAATTCTCTAAAGTTAAAATAGCTGTTCATCTTTTGTTTTTGTTTTGTACATGTATGTTGTGCAAAACATGTTCATCAGTGAGAAAGAAGATGTCCTGCCCTGTGATTAGACCATTATTGATTGGTTCAGGGATTTCATCTGAAAATTTTGGGTTCTGAATTGCTCATTTTAGTCTATAATTATAGGAAAAGTAACTGAATGAGAAAGTTTGAATGGCAATGAATGGGAAAGCTTACCAAACGAATGCAAATTTTTGAGAAAATAAATAAATGCTTTGAACAAAGAATAATAATAAGAAGCACTGATAAGCAACTTGACTTCTCTGATCTGTTGTATTGCAAATAATTTACCTGTACAATGAACAAATACATTTATATTACAAAATGTCGTTAAGGACACAAAAACGGCAACAACTACAAATCAAGGACCCAGTGGCCAGTCAGTCACAAAACTGACTTGACAAACTGGTGACAATAGATTCCCAAAAACAAACATGTATTTCCAGTTTCATACCTGCAAATTCCTTATTTAATTAAAAATTATTAGAAATCGCCAGCCAGTAAAAATCACCATATAATTGGGTCACTCATCAGGATAATCAGTGAATTTTCAGAACCAAGTTGTTTGAAAACTATTAATCATTAAAACAATGCAATAGGTGGAACTAAAGTGTTCATTATTTAGAAAGTGAAATAATCTTTCGATATTATATGCATGTAAATTATAATTAAGCATGAAGCAAAAAAAATTAAACCTTATATATGTGCAAAAGCTCAGATAAAATGATCAGTCCTTTCCACTCAAGCACAGGATACAGACACACAAATGAAAGTACTCAGTAAATCAATACTTTTGTACATTGCATCAGATCCCATGTTCATGGCTACACTTTTAACTACTTTAATGTTATTTCTAAAGGTGTAAATATATTATTGAAACATTAATATTTTAATATTAACTTTTCACTGTTCAGATTTCATATGCTATTCAGTACTGTAGATTTGAGAACTACATGTATCAACATGAAGTAGCAACACAAGAACATAACTTTTGATACATGTACATATGCTTTTCACTACATAACGATCAGGTGGAACATAACGTCATCGATTGCATTTCATAAAACCAGTAACCAAGACAAAATGTTCAATAAAACAAATGTTTCTGTATTTAATAGTCATACCATGGGTATTACATGTAATACCTTCAGATATAGTGATTGATCCATTTATGTTCATGCAGGTGCATAATTTAAGCAGTTTAACCATTGACTTATTAAAATTTGAAATTTGCATTCATTTAAATTTGCATTTCTACGAAGAGTTTTTCATGCTCATATACCAAATAGTATACACAAAGAGGATTCTGCTAGTTCTGACCTCTAGTAAAAATCAGTGTCTACTTGCAGTGAATGTAAGGGGAAGTACACTTTATAAACTTATCTCCATTTGAATGAGATGTTAGTTATTGTTACTTATTTTATTCTAGTGTTAAAATCAGCATCAATCGTTCGAATAGTCATTGACTGGTTAGCAATCAACTATCACTGATTACTTATTGATGAAGGTGAGGTAATGTCAGTAATTTCTGAAATGAGTGATCTTTGACTGAAATATATTAAACCAAAATAAATTAGGCCATGCCATAAAAGGGGAGAACTGATGGGGAGCAAAATATTCCTGGGGATGGACTTGAATGTGATGTGGTGTGAATTTTCTTTGATTCATATTGTTTTGAACAGCTATAAATTAATTATGCTAAGGAAAAAAAAAGAAGCTTGATTGTGTAGAATCCTTATCTGATTATCTTTATTGTGCAGCTGTGCATATAGTTATAAGCTTTATTTCAACATGTACCATGCCTGTCTACTATAAAGCTAGAATTTATTGTATAGTACACTGAATAATCAATTGGAAAACAGAAAGCAGTACTCACCATTGGAGGAATTCCATACACAGGCTGTCTGATCCTCAGATGCTGTGGCAATCATAGATGAACATGGACTCCAACACAAACTCCAGATTTCAGCTGCCACCTGTTGGCCCTCTCTCTCACTAAAATGAGCTCTAAAATTTAGGAGTTCCTCGGGCCGAGAGGAGTTGATTGGTTGAAACATGTAAAGGCACAGATGCCCACTGTCCAAGCCAATTGCTAAGCTGGTGCGATCATGTGACCAAGCCATTGTCAAAATGCCACCAAGACAAGTCAAAGCAGTACATGGAGGAACATCTCCATTTGGTAGCCATCTTAGAAGATCACCATCCAAACAACCAATGAAAGCATAGTCATTGTTCCAGGTAAGACATCTGATGGAGCTTTCATGCTTTGTTTTGAATATTGGATCAGTTTTACCCTTTTGCCATATGTAGATGTTACCTGTGAAATCTCCTGCCAGGACTAAGTTCTTCTCATTCATTGCAACTCCACATCCAGTGACTTCAAGAAATTTTAAGTCATGGTCCTGCTTTAAAAAGTGAGGAAATTGGTCTCCAGGGTTGTTGTATTCCAATGAGAGATGATGGAGAGACATGATTCCACCTACCCATAGAGCTCTTCCTGGTACTGCCCAGTTGAGATGGATAATAGAATTTGTAGGGCCTCCTTTAATTTCGTGAACAAGTTCTCCTCTGGTTGTCCACCAGGAAAAAATTCCTGACAAGTAAGAAACAGCAAGAAGGTAGTTTTCATGCCACAGTGCAACCTGTGCTGAACCTGTGGCCTGAAGGAATGATGCAATTGACAGATCAGCCTCATGGAGCAGGAGAAAGATTCCTCCCTGAAATCCCACAGCCACAATACCATTGTGGCATGGTGACAAACACATCAGAGATGCTTTCGAATCTCCAAGGGGGTCTAGGGCTTGAGATTTCAAGAAAATGCCAGTTTCTGAGAACAGGTGAGCTTCACTGAAATGATTGTGGTGTCTCTGAAGAAGTGCAATAACATTGTTCTGTGATGCAAAGATGGCCATGTCATAGAAATCTTTCTGCTCTACATATGTAGAGCTTGGTTCGCCTTCGTTGATGAATGATTCAGGTGTTTCAGTGAGGTCTCCCGAACCTTTTTTTTCTTGGAAAGAGCTGCAAGAACTTTGAGTGCCTAATTTGTGCGTTTTGGGGGATACCGTCCACCTTTCTTGAATTTCCCATTTTTCGTGCTGCTTAACCAGGTCGAATACGATCACAACAGAATCCGAAAGAATACTATCGCCACAGAGAACAATTCGCTTTCCATTTGTTGACCAGTCAGCAAAATGAACATCTCCAATTGTTGCATTACAGCTGAGGAGCAATTCCCAGTTTGGACTCCAAAGTTTAATTTCACCACTATAACACGCAGTCAGAGTGGCGTTGAGGTGGGAATTATAGAGCATGACAGTAATCAAATCACTGTGGGCTTGAAAAGAGTACTTCCTTTGTCTTGTTGTCACATCCCAGCAAACTACAAGGGAACCAAGTGGGGTAAAGTAGCAGTTCTGATCCTGTGGGTCGAGAAATCGCGCCGGGAATCCTGCACATTGTCGAAGGGAACCAACACCCCAAGAAAAATCCACTTGAAAGCCCAATCTTTCTTTTGTGTCAGTGCATATTACTTCGGATGAAGACGAAGGAATTTCCATTGCTTAAAAAAATAACTGCGCTCTGGAAAAAAAGTTTAAATATCGAATTTTCGAGCCTGCTTATTCATTATGCTTTGAGGAGTACGTCATACATGATATCAGGAGATGTCCCCTGACGAAATTGTGATGCATTGTGGTATAGCTTCTATAGTATCTACGGCAACAGTACAACGCTATATTTTCCGCCATCTTCGATTGTGAAGGGTGTCCAATATTCGCTTTTGAAATGGTGAAATTGCACATTAAACAAGGAGATGAGAGTCTATTCCTCATCGAAACAACTTGCCAAGCAGAAATTTCCGAGCTGATACCTCAAATTGTTCGGATCCAGAATGGCAGATTAAAAGTTGAACGTTTGTTTTACGGTAGGGAAACCCACATTTGACCTCAGTATACAGTACTCTATCTTTGGTGGAGGTTTGAACTTGATTTCTCCTCTTGATCACTGCTTCTAGAACTTTCTTCGGTTTTACTTCACTTGAAGGGAATAGGCGTATACATATTGAAGCAATCGTTACGATCTGTTTAAAAAACTTCGTCGTAGGTAGATACGGTTAAAATTCAAGTAAAAATGATTTTTTTCAGTACACATTTAAGTTACTATGTTTCACTCAAATCTGAATTGCTTGTTACCTTTGTGCCTGATACATTCTCAGCTGAAGTCATTTTGACCTGAAATCAGTTTAAACCACAATAAAAATGTATCCAGTACCGTTCAGACGTCTCGAATGAAGAGTTTTTTTTAGCAGGCAATAAATTGACCGTGGAATCACCAGTTTTAGAGGACACACTTGAAGGAACTTTGTCAATGAATTTTGACTCTTCTCTGTACATTTCCAAATTTACTTCAGCTGAAAGGAGCCAGTTCTGGTATTATTATCATTTTGTAATTCAAACATTCAGTCTCAGTCATTTAAAATGTGGAACCTCACAGGGTAAATGTCTTTTATGGGAGAAGTCTTGCTCAGTTTGTAGCACAGAAGTGTTATTGCTTAGGGTTAGGGTTTCAAAATGTCCTTGAATATGTCCTTTCAGAGATGGAAGAGCTTGCAAAACACGGCATAACCCTTCCACCCAACATGCAGGGACTTACAGATGAACAGCTGTCTGATCTGAATCTCCATGATGATTGGGAGGATGAGTGTGTTCCCAGTGGAGGTGTCATTGAACGTAAGGACCCACTTGGCAGACGGAATGGGAAAGGTACTTTGACATGAACTATTGTCTGCATTTGGTTGTTGCCTTTGAGTGATCAAAGGCGATTGTTAGATTGACCAATGTTAAAGTGTACATGTACATGTAAACTGAACTTTGCATTTTACCAGATTGAAGAGATAAAACTATTTTAGTGACATTTATCTATCATAATACATGGAATTCATCTCATGTGGGTCATTCCATTTTAGAACTGCTTAAATGGTGAAATTTAAAGTATTTCTTATCTAGCCCAATCAAGAATTTTTGGAATCCCTAAATTGATAAAAAAAATAGTTATCTGAAAGTTGACTTTACAGGAAATGGCGAAGAAAGGCTGTTTATTTTTGTCCAATAAAAAGTGTGTGAAAATCATTTAAAATTATTTTTGTAAGCTTGGCTCCTTTTACAGTTTTTAGGGGCCCAAACTTGAGTGCTGTAAATTATCAAAATCCTGGAAAATCTCCAGGCCCTGGCTGTTGAAAGATCAGATAATGCTATCCACTGGATAAATCTCTATCTGGTGGATAATGCTATATGTTTTGCTATCACTTATCTGCTGGATAGTGATTTATCCATTGGATAGCATTATCCACCCTTTATACAACTGGGCCCAGAAAAAAATAAGCCTACTTTACATGTATGTTATGGACATTATGTTATGGACATAACATTATGGACATGATGTTATGGAAATTACATTGCGTACATTATGAGTGAATGACTTTTATTACTGTAATTCTTTGGAAGAGATAAATACTACATGCAAACCAATTTTGTTCAAATTTATCACATCCAAGTTTACAGCACTTTTAAGTAAACACTATTAATAATAACCACAACAACAACTGTGCATTTATAGTTGCAACACCATGGTGACATGAGGAGTATAAATTTTCAAAAAGTTTACATCTAACTATGAATTATTAGTTTACTGAGAGACAAATCATTTCAAGAGCCAGTACCTTCTTTTAAAATATCTAAAGATAAAAAAAACAACAACAAAAAAACCATTCAATGTTTTAGAAATGTGTCTTGAAAAAGCAATACTTCAACTTTCAAAGACCATTGCAATGATAATGACTGTCCTCATACTACAGAGAAAATTGTCAATTTATACTGAGTGAGTTCAGTGCAATGTAACTTTCCAAAATAGTGGCTTCTTAAGATTCAATGAATAGTTCTCAGACAAGGAGTTCAGCGCAATCCAAGTTCAGTAATTAAAACAATCAGCAGTTAGTTTGACTAGTTATTTTTATTGAAACATTTTTTTAAAAGATATTTAAACAGCCTCTGAATATATGAAAGACTTGGAACATTGAAAGGTCCAGTGCCTTTTAGCTCTATGGGGCCAAAGCAGACTCTGCTTTTGTGCACAATATCCCAATATTGCTCCTCAGAGGCCAGTTAAATGTTTCCACAACGTGGCAAAGAAATTTAATTGCAACCTCTGTGAGTATCCGCATTCAGTAACCCTAAGGACTCTTCCAGTGTAAAACTTGGTCTCAAACTAGAAATCTAATCTGCACTGTATCTCAGAAAGCAAGAACCAAAAGACAGCAGAAATACTAGTTAGAGCTTGCTCAAAAAAACTAAATTGTAAGGAGCATGCTCTATGGGGGATACTCCACAGACCACAGTGACATGTTCACAAACTGTAGTTTTAAGGTTATGGTTATCAGCATAACCAGATGAGAGAGTTAACTTGTAATTGAGCCTGATTAAGAATACATTCATCAGTTCTGAAATTAAGTCAATTATCAAAAGTTCATAAACAAATAGGAACATTCCCTTATTCATACTGGTGTAAAACAAAGTTTCACAGTGCAATGTCAGTAACAAAAATCGTGTAATGTCCATAACAGCAAGTTTTACCTCAAGCTCAAAATCTAACCACAGAATAAGGGAACTAGATTTTAAAGAGCTATGAAGCAGCTTTGTTCTTATTATTATTAAATGATTTTTGTCTGAATAGTCAATTCACAGGAAAACTATAAGTTGATGTCAAGTGAACACATTAAATTGTAGGTTGATTTTTTTTGTAATGTCTGTAACAGAATTTCATACAAAATACTGGCAGCAGCTGTTGAAGAAAGGAAAGTTTCTTTACTGCTGATAGTCAATTACCCCATGAGGAATGTTTGAACAAAATAATTATTAATTTAAAACTGTGTAAAATAAGTTTTTTTTAAGGAAATTAGTTTCCAAAAAATTGGTCTCTGGGTGTAATGTCCATAACATGGAATTGCCCATACATAGGACCCCACAATAGTTGTGGCTGTCTAATGCAGACTGAGAATAAATTATATTACTGAACAACAGATACATGTATGGCATGATATATTCAGTTCAAAGTTAACATGTTATATTGTAAATATTTGAATGACAAGTTTATACTCTATTTCATGTACATCGAGACAAGTATCATAAATTAATGTAATCACGTTCCTTTTTGCTGTAGCACCCAGTGAGAAAATGGCAGAGGTCATCAACAGAACAAGAAAAGAAGCAAAGGCTAAAGTGTCCAAGGTTTGTTGGAAATGATACAAGTAGTTACTTGTACATACATATTTGTGATGGTAACTGTATTGTATTTCTGACCACAGGTGAAACATGTGATATTACTCATCATCATTTTTTATTTTATTTCATGATACTGCATGTTTAAGATTTTGAAACTTGAAAAAGTAACATGGGGGCTGAGTTTCACGAACTTCAGGGCAATTGATATAAAGCAATTATTGAAGGATTTCAATTAATTTTTGAAATGTGTATATTTCACTATCCGTATTTTAGGAACAAGTGGCAGCAAATATCTCTCTCACTGATGAGATTATTAAAGATTCTTTAGATCAAATGAGAGGAGCTGTGATGATTGTGTATCCCATGGGATTACCTCCCCATGATCCTATCAGACATGAACTGGAAAACAAAGAGGATTTATCTGGAACTCAGGTGAAGCTACCGGTATTAAAAACACAAGTAATGTATGCATAAGTGTATGAATGCACTACATGCAAGTTAATGGATTAAGCTACCAAAATCAAAGTTGAAATTACAACAGTGCTGCTGCTGCTTATGAGATTACTCCCTGACCCAGCATAATCTTTTTCTTTTGTGTTCTTACATGCATGTACATTACATGAATTAAGGGGAATTCTCCATTTAAGTCAGGCTGATTAAAATAATGCAAATTGCTATCAAGCATTGTGTACTGTATGGATGCATCCAATAAGCCCAACAAAAACATGTACAGTACAGTATAAAGTTTTTTTTTCCTCCTTTTAGTTACTTTTGATTATATATACCTGTTTTATAAACATGGGGTGGATGACAAAATTGACATTATTTGGATTGTATGATTTTCCTATTTCTCATCAATTAGTAAATAAAAATTACATAATTCCCTTGTCTCTCTCATTTCCACTGAATTTACATGTGTGATGTACCTTCCCCCTTAACAGGCTTCCCTTCAAGTCTTGGATGGAAGCACTACCCAATTGTGGTGGGCTGGGAAGGAGCTTCAGAGAGGGAAAAAGCTGCAAGACTTCATCGGGAAAAATGAGAAAACAAAACTTATTGCCAAACTTCAAAAGGTGAACAACGAGAAAATATATCTTGAATTGCCCACAGGGTGAATGCGGTTGAAGCTAAGGAATCTTCTGCTGTGGTGGTAGTCACTGAGATGTGTGACTTTGTGTGTGTGTGTGTCGGTGTGGGGTGGGGGTGGTGGTAGGTTTGAGGGGGAAGGTTGGCCAGCTGGTCTTATGTGCAGGGTTGACTGAGTTGAACCCTTTCATTGAAATTACTAAGTATATCAATTTCGAATTGATTAAGAATTGCATTGAAATGATTTAGTAAATAAATGTATCTGATGGGTTTGATACTATACTGTATGTTACAATAATTGGCTTGTTTCATTTTGTTTTTTCTATACAATTTTTCTTTCTTTCTTTTTTCAATTCTTGAACATGTACACTTCTTGATAAAGTTAGTGAATGTAGTACATGTGAAAGTGCATGGTATAATTTTTTCTTCCTGATTACAGAAGGGACAAGGGCCACCCAGCAGAGAACCGGTGTTCAGTGAAGAGCAACGGAAACAAATGATGGCTTATGCTTACAGAAAACAAGAAGACCTTAAGGTGAGTTTTCACATCCATGTACATTTAAAATGTATGTCCTTTTATTTGTTTACTAAATCTTAAGTTAAGTCACTTTACACAAAGGAAGAAAAAATTTGAAATTATGGAACCTAGTATACAACATTTTTCTGTGCCAAAAGCTTGTAATTTTGATGAATGATCAATAAAGTAGATGTTAATACATAATTATTGTATAGGACTAAAAGTGTGTCTTGCCACTATCTCTGATCTGATTTTTTGGAACTTTTCACCATACAACACTTACTCACATACATTTGGCAGACCCAGATTTTGTCATGTTAGAGTGACTGGCTTTTAATTCTAATAACTCTAATTTTAATTAGAGGATAAAGGAAATAATTACCAATTTAAGAAGCACCTGATTTCCAAAAAAATTCCCCTTGTCAGCAGCATAGGAATTGTAAAGAGAACAGTGAGGAGAATATGAGTGCTAATGTTAAGCAGGAAGGCAATGGTCAAGCTCTCTCATTGATATACATACATTCATTTTTATTTATTTACAAGTCCATTTTTTTTCTTATAGAAACTTGAAACAGATGAAGACGACAGTTACCTTAACTCAGACTGGGCGGACCCCCAAGCACTTAAAAGACAATTCCACGGTGTTGGGAACGTTAAATGGAGACCTTAGGAGGAACGGCGACGGTTAATTACTTCAGATATAGGGCTAGCTTAATCAAATAATCAACTAGTTTTCGTAATCATTTTCCTGCTTGTTACTTAATGGGAAAGGAGGTCACGGTAGATTACAGCCGTAACAGACATACTGTCGTCGCGATTTAAAGCTGCAGTCCTTGAACGAAGGGTGGAGAAGGAAATTACGGACGTTCTGAAGGTGTGCCCTCTCAAGATTTTTCCTTAACTGTCAAGTTCACCAGTTGAATGAGAGAAAGAATGGACAAGAAACTTCTTAGGGCGATCCTTTTATTGCTACGTTAGCGCCGGGCGGTGAAGTAACAACAAAATAGTCTCACTGAATTATGGTGAGCAAGAACAAGATTATGGTGAGCAAGAACTGTATGGAAACATTTAGTGATCTAGGGTCAAGTTTAGGAGATATTCGGTATAACTTTAGGTGAAAAGTTTACACTAAGGCCTACTGTATTTTAGAGAATACTTGCCATTTTAGTAAGATTTTCTGCATCATTTAACAATTTACGCCTCGAGCAACTCGTACGCATCTTTCGTGCTCTCCAAACTTCCCACGTGCTTCAGATCTCGATGAACGCACAGCTGACGTATGAACCATTTGTTTTCTAACATTTTCAACCCTATGGAAAATTTTTTTCTCGACGGATTTGTTTGCTGACGTCATGAGCGTGCACAATTGAAGAAATGTAAAATGGTTTCTGTGTTTACATGGCCTGATGTAAACACGCGGGAGGTTGGGAGAACACGAGCTAAGAGTGGGAAACCACGACGCGAAGCAGAGTGGTTTCCAGCTTATCGAGTGTTCTCCCAACCCCCCAAATTTCTTTTATAAAATAACTAATGAAAGAGCCTCTTCTTGCAACGAAGGAAAGCTTGTTGTTCATTTGGCTTTTCGGCCGTTTCTTGAATACTGGGAAAATTAAACTCCAAAGAAAAATTAGGATAATCTTCTTCTTCCATTACTGTACTCAAAACAAACTTAAAGAAACTGAGTTACTGCTAAATAAATAGCAGGGAGAACTCCGCGAGAAGATTCAGTATGAAAACCGTGTTTACATACGCTCATGTAAAATGGTTTTATGGCCAATCAGAGCGCGTGTACTATTTGAATTATTTTATAAAGGAATAGGAAGCACGCTCACGCATTTGAATTTGATTAGAAAAATTTACTAGCTATGTTATGCTATCATACGTCAGCGTGCGTTGATCGAGATATGAAGCACGCGGGAAGTTTGGAGAGCACGAGAGATGCGTGAGATGCTTCTTGCGTGCTCCATATCTCGATGAACGCTCAGCTGACATATGAATCAATTGTTTTATAACATTTTCAACCCGTTGGAAAATTTTTTTCTCGAGGGATCTGTTTGCTGACGTCATGAGCGTGCACAATAGGAATATGAAGCACGCTCGCGCAATTGAATTTGATTAGACAAATTTACTAGCTATGTTATAATAAAAAAGAGGATGAATGAAATAAAAATCAGATTGTAAAGGTATGGATACCATTTCAAGGTGTTCAGTAACTGAAACAGTTCCATCTCGGTTTAATGAAAATGACACTCAAAACGACAGTAATTTGAAAGAAATAGTAAAAAATACATGCAAACCATTGCTCATCTTAACCCGATAAAATTAGTTCTCGGTAAGAGAGTAACTTTTGTTGAACAATTATCTAAAGGGTAATCTCATGCTATGCATGGGAATGGCTTGTCAGTCAAACTTTGAAGGAGAAAGATATTTTTTGACAAAGACTTTTAGTAATCGTTTCTTTTGTTATGCTTTTTTTTTTTAACTTTTAAAATATAAAAGGTGTTCTTGAGATGCATCGACCCATGTAAATACGATTAGAAAGCCTTCCGGTATTGCTCTCCCAAAGAGCGTTAAGTCTTCTCAAGGGGAAATGTGTTCACGGAAAATTCACATGCTTGCGTTTCAGTGGAAGCCAAAGGTTGGTGAAGATTGTTTCCGGCGTCACTTAATGACTGTGGATGATAAAAGATGATAAAAGTCCGAAATAGACTTATTTGAACCGAACATTTTTTTGTCCTTCTGTCTGTCGTCTTTAGGGGAAATTTGGATTCCACAAAACATTGGATCTCACAATACACTCAACAAACGATTTTTAAAATAGAACAAACATGTATACATACTTGTCACTGCTGCCGGCGTCGTGACTCGTGAGCGAATTGAAAATGCTTTAAGATAAATAGAACACAACGCGTTCTCCATGAAGACTATTCATCGAGTAAGTATTTTATAGGTAGCTTAGTATAAGTGAGTATAAGTATAAGTATTTGGCACCTCAAACAGAGCTCAAAACATGATCTTGCGCGTATGCGGTATCACGCCAATGAGTTGCCGTTACGTCATCGCTATTTCGCGCCAGTTTTGATGAGTGAGAGGAAGCCTTTTCCCCAAGTTGACATTTGTACGGCTTTGTTGTAGTTTCAGCTCGTGTTCGCTCGACTGTCGAACAAAATGTAGAGGGGCAGTGAAGACTTAAACCTTTAGTGAAGATGTTTCAGGAAAAGTATGAAGGAACAAGCTTTAAACATTTCTTCAAAATTTAGAGCTTACATAACGGATCTAGCGATTCATCTCAAATTGATTCAAAAAGGCTGGTAAGAGGTGCCGTCGGCAAATTAGTGTTATAAGGCCGGAGTTAAGCAAATTGTTACGTTTTGAATATAAGGCTTTAAGTTCTCAATTCAATCTTAAGTTTTCAAAGTCCATCATTTACGTGTGGGGTTTGCCGTAAGGGATTTCGATTAAGCTGACTTTATTATGGTTTTGGAAGCCTTCTTGACTTGCGAGGCAGCGCGGCAGAAATGACAGTTTTCAGTAGAAGGATTACGATTTCAAACAATAGGTGAAAGCCTTGAATGCAGAAACAAATACTGTCTTAAAATGCACGTCGTGAGTAGGGTAGAAAAAAAAAATTTATCGAGCAAGTTTAGGTGTTGCTAGTCATTAAAATCTTGGCGAGGAAAAAACCTACACATTCATCTCCATATGATAGATTTTTCTGTAGATAAGAATGTCGTCAGTTACACGTCAAAGTCTCGTTTTCAAGAATGCTGTCTCGTGTACTTCACACAGATTAAAGTGAACGTAAAACAGCGTCTGTTTGATGATTATTCGAACTCGCAAGCGGAGGATTGTTCATATTCTAATGTAACCACCCAGATTACTTATATCTATGTCCCTTTTTCACCCTAATTTCAGCGATGGTTCGTTCTGGAGCAATGGAAAAATAGCACTAGGAAAGGTTAACATCCCGTTCAAAGGAGAAGGGTGCTGAAAATTGACCTTGTATATATTCTAAACCCACCGAGGGCGAGGTACATTAAGATCACAATTTTTGAAAGTTAGAAGGGTTCACGTAAAGCACTTTTTCACCTTTTAGAGAAGAGCCATTGAGTTTTTCGTGGTCATTTCACCTTTTAGAGAAGAGCCATTGAGTTTTTCGTGGTCATTTCGAAAACTTTACAAAATTCCAGCGTCACTACGACAAGAAACGAATTCAAGAGAAATTGCATTAAGAAGCGAAGCTTCTTATGTTGCACGTCGTCATTTTCTGTGTAAAAGATGACTCGCGGTAAGAAATTACGCAAACAAATAAATAAGATTTGAGATTTCAAAAGTTGGTTCAGGTACAAGATTACAATTTTGATTTAATTTCAGTGATCTCCGATCATTTGGAATAAAGACAACTTTTTTTTTTTTTTCATAGATAACTTATTAACTACCTACAAGAATTATTTATAATCTCTCGCTATATACAATTTATAGTACACATATATTAAAAAGCTGAAGCGGAGGAAAATAAAAATACAAAAACAAATACCTTGCCTCTGAGAAAAACAAAGATATTTACACCTTACACACCAATAACCAAGAGAAGATAATGGAACATTATACTTTCTTGCAATAGCTCATCACTGCAATCTTTCGTTAACCTTACAGTTCTAGATCTTAAGCAAATGTTAGTAAGTAAATGATATCTTATTCTAATGCGCTTAATCCTTCCACTGCCATAAGTGACCAAGACAGAATTTCTCCTTAAAATGTCAATACAATATCAACCAGATAAGTGATGAGAATAAAAAAATATCAAGTTGGGGATAATTCGTTGATCGAATACTAAATTCTCTGATCTAACATTATAGGAACTGTAAGGTTGACAGAAAGGAGAATGACAAATTTGATCTAAGAGTTAAAGGGTTAAAGCGGGGGAAGGCAAGTCGAGGGAGGGGAGGGGGGGGAGTCAATCGTAACTGATAGACTCGGTTTGTAATCTCTTCTCAAACCTTTCTGTGCATTATCCATAGCTTCTGATGAAATATATACACAATAAATTCAGTGTGTTGGCTCCAGTTCAGCCATTTCAATAACCTGTGCACAATATGCCGTTGTCCCCGGTCGAGTTCCCGGCTTGGCAGCATTGTCAAATTGTTCTGGTAGGACTGCTGGACGCGCACTACACACAAATTTCTTTAGAAAAATCCTGAAACCCCTCATCTGCACTACGTAGATCACAAAATTTACTGCGCTATTGGAAAATGCTATCACACCACTTGAAAAGCGAATGACGTAATCAGTCTGAAAGTCAATATCGGGTTTTGCAATCATGTTATATGCAGCGTAGCCCATGTAACCGAAATATGGAATTATAAAAGCGAACGTCATTGTTATGAGGAGAACAGTTCCCCGAATTTTGGCTGCCCTTAGTTTTGCCTGCTTGGAGTTGTCCACCTGAATAAAGACCATCATGTTCACTTTTAGCCGTAGGTGTACCTTTCGAACCAGTAAAGTGTTCACTACGATCAGAAAAATGCACGGAAGATAATACACAAGTGCAGTAAATGATACAAAGGCAATTCGAGCAGGCAAGTACTCTGTATCGTACTTACAAATCACTGTAAAATGTGTTTCATTCAAATCGTGCCTTATTCCAGTAAATGTCGTAGCAGGAAGCAGAACTACTGCAAATCCAGCAAACCAAGCAAGGAAGATCAACTTGCGAACCGCTGTAGCGCTCAAGGTCCGTGGCACTCTCCTCAACGAAAGGTGCTTTTCAATTCCTATTACGACTAAGTTGCAAATAGTAATGACCGGAAAAACAATGTTAAAGTAACGAACTATTTTACAGGCCCAGTGTGTTTGAAAGAGGTCAAAAGATATTTGGATACATGTCAAAGGAAGAGATACCAAAGTGGATAAAATGTCAGAGAGAGCCAAGCTCTTTATGTACAGATTTAGATTTTTTATAAAGCGGCTTGATTGTATTACAATGGGTTGTTTGTTCTGAGAAAGAAAATGTAAGATTAAGCTTCCTCCAACAAATCCGATAAGAGCCACAGTCACCATTGAAAATACCAGTGCCTGTTTTATCGTGGAGCCTGCTGGCGTGAAAATGTAGATCGAAGGGTTAGGTGCAGAGGTGCCAGAAAAGGACCGGTTAGTACTATTGGTGAAAAGTGCAGAAAGATTTTCAGCCATTGATCCTCAAACTCCCTGCAATATTATAATGCATGAGAAATCTAATCATTGGGATAATATACAGTTTTGCGTGATTATGATCAGAAACGAGATCTAATGCAGCATTGAATTAAGCCATTCTTAGATCTACTTTAAATATTCCATGTGATGCGTGGCACGATTTATTAACCAGTCATGCAAATAATCAATTCAAAGTCAGCGTAAATAATAATGTGGATCTGGTGAAGGTCGTAGTAAACATTTGAAGTGGAAATTTTTGTGTAATGCTTTATTTTAGTTTTCGAAGACTCTGATTCAAAAGGAAGCTCAATTGGTTTGCATGCAACTTTTGGCACAATGAAAAATTGGAAAATTTCGTATATCAGGATATTTTGAAAAATTGATAAAATGATGCTTGCAATGCAAGTTGTAATGAAAACATTAAGTAAAGAGTGCAAAGTTAAAAAAAAAAAAACAAACAGAGCAAAAAAAACCAAAAACACCTCAGACCTCTGCCCTGCCTTACTAAGCTCCAAAAAGGGCCAGCTGATATTGATTCATGTGTTTGTACACCCTCTACCTCCTTTTATTTTTTTCTCTCCATTTGCTCTCTTTTTCGACAAACATTTCACCGAAATTTCCATCTCAATATCACTAATAAATTTATATAGCAGCGTATCTCTCCCTTAATTCAATTCTAAAATGAAATGAAAAAAAAAAGTCGAAAACGAAAAATGCCAATTTAGCAAGACTCGTCAGTACACATTAAACCAATCTTCAGAAAATTAATGTTTTAAATTGCTATCACATCTAACCTTGACGAAATGCGTTAATTGAGATGGCAACTCACCTACGGGCTAGACAGTGATGGATATGTGAAGGGAGCCAGACGCGTACGATAATGATCGAAATAATTTTCAAGCCGATAAGGTCACATAAAATGCAGCTGCGCGAAATGGCCCTTCGTTAGAGGAGTTTAGCAGTTAATCGATGTTTTCGACTCTTTTCGGCAAAAGCAACGTCTAAATTAAACACTTAGGTAAATTGAAGGTGATAGATAATTCCACGTATATAGAAATACTGTCAATAAACCATTAAAAAAAGAGGATTATTCTCCAGTCTTGACCACTAGTATTATCATTGACATAATTTTTATGAGTGTCAAAAATTGTGGGTGTTTCAGCCGATTTTCCAAAACTGCGCCTCAACGATCCATCCTAAATTAAACTTCCGCAGGATGAAAACACTTAATGAACAAACCAAAAAGAAAACAAACGAAAAGAAAAAAAGTATTGAAGACCGAATGAGCCCTATTGTAGATACCTTGCCTTACAAAATTTACTTTTTTGGCAAAAATACAAAACAACGCATTGAGACTCACCCTGCCTTGACTTTCTAAAAATGAAAAAAAAAAAAAAAAAAAAGCCTGTTCCAGGCATTCAGATAGTAAAACGGAGCGTGATAGTAGTCGGCGGCGCGATATTAGCGCCGCGGCACTAAAAACGAAGGAAGTTTTGGTCGAGTCGCCAATGATAATAAACTATTCGCAGCTGCGCAAAAAAATTTAAATTTCCCTAGATCATTTAAGTTAGGTCACAGTTTTTATTTTACTTGGAACGTGAGTATTAACCAAAAATATTTGTAGAAAGGGATAGATGCGTGTCTAAGAGGGTCTCTGAAAATGAGAGTCCTGCAAAATGGTGTTAGTTTTCTTCTATTTAGACACCCTTTGTTTCCTATTTGAATGAAGGAAACTTCCATCGATCATGAATTGCTTTCAGAAAGATTACAATACTTGTGATCTCTTTAACATAAAATCATTATCCGTGGATAGTGAAAGAAGGTGAAATTGTTATTTGTTTGCTATTTATAATTAACACCATTTAAAAGAAGCCTGTTTTTAATTTACGTCTCATAAAGTTTTTGCCAGTGACACTCCCTTTTCCCTTGTCGAAGCAGCCGAATTTCAAAATTACCTTTCGCATTTTTTTACCAAGGACCTCAAACAGAGAACCCTTTTTTCCCCCACCTATCTATTCTTTGTTTGAATTTGAATTGAGTGGGTATCAACCCAATTTTGATATCAATCAACATGAACCTTTGACCAGGAGGAACTGAATGAAAACAAGCCCTCTAATTTAGGAAAATGGACCCTGATAACACAAGTGTATCTGAGTGACCAAACTAGCCTACAAGACCCCATTCTGATATCCCAAGTACAAATAATGACACACAACCACCCCCAGTGGATCTCACCATCGAAATCGCGTCAACTTGTTCAAATCACTCTGGCTTCTGCTTAACATTGTCTTGATTGTTGTAAAGGACCTCACAGCTACCCGGCAGCTCAAAACTGACATATTGTGAAAAGCAATCAGAGTGTCGTTGAGAACTCGTCGCTTTCCCGGAAGTTTAAAATTTTTCAATTCAATTTTGTATTTTCGCGTTGACATACTGAAAAGAAGGAAGCCTTAAGAGACAAAACGTTAAGAAAAACGACGTAGCTATTAAGTACAGGAAACGCGATGAAAACGCGGTAAATGGAAAGCATGCAGAGGTTGATCCCTTGGTGCAAAGACAAATCAATATATAATTTAACTGCTGTATTATACTTGTTTTGCCCCTTGCATACTTCTTCAATAATGATATATTAAGTTATAAACTCGAGAAAGGAGAGTAATATCTTCGCCACACTATGACTGCGAAAACTTTTGATATCACGTAGTGATGATCATACAACAATGCTGAAGTAAGTATTGAGTGGAAACTGACAGTAAAACCAATACAGCAATATGAGGTCCAAAGGAGACTAATGAATTTTGGTGAGCATCGTATTCAAATGGGCGCCCGAGGTTAACTTTACTTGTTGTACGTATCCAGAATACCCTCAAATGCGCTAGTATTCAGGGTCGCGATTGAGTTTTCAAGAAGCACACTTCAGGGTAGAAAGAGTGAAGTGCTTCGCGAATTTTAAGAGGAATATTTCTTTCAGCGTAGAATATAAAACAACCAGACACATTTTTTGGTACTATAGCTTCAAAGATACGGTGTGCTATAATACTCCAGAATATTTTAGGAGTACGAGACAAGCGTGGTGTACTTTTAAGAATATGCCAGAGAGATTTCTGACGCGAGGTATTCGAGCACAGTCACGACGAATATTCCAGGTTTGCGCGGGGTATTGTGTGCGACTCGAATACTCTAGGACTCGGATGAGGCATCACGATCACGTATACTCAAGAATACTTTCTTGCGCACTGTAAAAAATAGGTCCGCAATGCGTACATGTGTGGCTTACGAAATTGAGCTGCTTTTTAGTGTCTGGTGTCTCATTGGGTTTCTATTAGAAGAGCTAATATCTGATTACCATTAGATAGTTTTCAATATTGATCCTGTTCATCATAACACAAGATAAATAGCATACAAAAGTCCTGAAGTGTTCATTCTGAAGATGAGAGTTATTGGCCAAACTTTGTTATGGAGGTCTCTTTTTGACAACAAAAGTTGCACATGTAACCCGAGGATTTAAGGAACTGAAAAAACATCAGCATAATCTCCCATAGTGGTCTGATAGATTCAGTCATGATTATGTTTACGTAACGAAGTGGAATTGACTTCTGAAATGTGTAGATTGATTGTCTTTTCCAAGGCAAATGATGAGAAATGAATTCTAGGGAAGAATTTCATATGAATATTTTTGACATTTTGTGTACCAGTACACAAGGACAAAACTTTGGAGAAGGGCAGGGGCATTCGGGAAATGATGTAATCTACACTAGAAGCCACTGGGAGCTTGATTTGGTTTGAATGTATGACTAATTTTGGACAATGCATACATGTAAAGTAACACAATGCTGGGTGTAGGTTTCTTTTGTCCATTAAGGCATAAAGTTCAACTTTCAGTTGGTTGAGAGCAAAACGTTTACTATAATTATTGTATTTAGGTTTTTTGGGACTGCATTTTCAATAAAGAACACAGAAAAATTTAGTTCAGGTAGGTAGATATGAGGTTGCAAATGGAAGAGTCTAGGGAAAAAAGATAGGTGCATTACAAGATCAGAACACAAGCAATATTTTAATATGTTAACGTTGCTAATAATTTTTAACCCAATAAGATTTACAATTTGACCTGGAGGTTTTATTTAACAGAAAGTTCAATAGAGATAGAGTGTTACCATAATAGATTTCAGGAACAGTAATCAGAGGCATAACTTAGACACAGCAGGTTCAATGTACAGGCAAGTGCATGATGGTATCATATGATTTAAACTACCAGAAGCTTTCAAGTCTTCTTATTATTGAAATTGTAATTTCATGCCAGTGAGTCTACCAAATTCAAGTTATGTGAAGAAATGAATGGGTGAACTTGACATCACCATGCAAATGGTTGACTTAACATCATCACACAAAGTGCTAATCTGCTGTACAAAAAGGTCCAAACCAAACATGGTTAGCAACTGAACTTCATTTATCACTTTGTGTTAGAGCACACAAGAGGACTTGTGAGGCCTGCTTCACTCTTATTTGCCAGAAAAAGATTGAACTTCTGGTACCAATCAAAATTCAGAATGACTGTGACAGTTTGGAACTGATCTGTGAAGACTGTGCTTTTAAGGGGTCTACAGATGTTATTAGAACCCTGGGTCTCCGAGGATACCTGATGGTTATCTAATCCACATCAAGTAGCTCTAACTTTTAACTATATACGTAACAAATGTCAGTTCCATTGAACTGTCTTCATAGAAATTTAACAAAGTCTAAGCTAAGTTAATTAAAGTGTACTTAGGTATTCTAAATAAGCAGAAGTAAATTTTTCACAAATAACAAATGTTGAGCTCATAGTGTGTGTGCAGTTTAAAGTATTTGAAAAATTTACAGCTGCCTACCATATGAGAAATCATGTTATTAATTATTCATAATGTATACATGAAAGATACACATTCACAAGAAATCAACAAACTGATGGCAAATAAATTTGACAGTATTGACTAAATGAAGTGTGTGCCATCAAAATTTGTCCTTCAGCTGAATTCTTACTCAAGAATGCAATTTGTTAGTGTTTATCAATATACATAAAAGTATCCAAGCTTTTGTTTATTTTTGTCAGCTACTGCATGTATCAATCAGAACAACCTACTTTGTGTAAATCTGATTGGTTTCTAATGTGATCTATTGTTGCTGAGCCTAGTTTATATTATTTTGTACATGGGTTATTACTTTTTCACTAATGATAATGAAAAAGGCACCTAGCTATTTTCAGCCAATCAAAAAAGTGTAATTTTTCATGTATATCAGTATTGTGATGAATTCACCAAGCCAAACAAGTAACTGAAAAGGAGTTGTAGTCTACCAAATAAAGGCCTAATACACATGTATTGCCACCAAGTATAGATTCCAATGCTTATCTGAACCATTATGAAGAGAATCTAGAAGACTGCCAAGCTTGAAGGAAGTCATGAAATGTTAAGGTCTGAATAATTCTGACCATAACTTGGAAAACATAACACTAATCACATTTCAATTAACATTAAAGCACTAGGCTCCTATTCATATTTTAATAAAAGCAAAACCACTTTGTTACTGAGTTTCAATGGATTACTCCCCAAAGTTTGGAAACAATCACAATAGACATTTAGCACCATGTTAACAACAAACTGCAGTTTCAGCTTAGGCGTTAGATGTTTGTGACTTTTATTGGTTTAGCTATGAAAGTATAATTTCATTTAAAGAGGCTGTCAAATTGAATTTCCAGTGTGTTTGATTTTCTAATGGCAACAAAAAAGTCCTATTTTCACTACTGGCTAAAAATGGTTTATTCTATTTGTATTCAATGACATGTAATGACATGGGTGGCAGGGTATTCTGCAGTTTGACCAAAATTTTATCTTTGCATGTGCTAAAAAGACTGGTTAAGTAATTTTCTTACTGAGCATATGGTATAGACAGAAATTCAGGATTAAAAATGTTCCAGTAAATGACTTACATGAAATTTGACCACACAGAGAGTCAATAATGACTCCTAAGTTTCAAGGTGGCGCGACCTGCACTAAAGGTCCAGACCATGAAATGTTGGCCTGTGAGAGCACAACTCCATGCTGTAATCTGCACTTAGAAGACAAGCTGACTGTAAGAAAGCTGGCGTGTGAAATCTAAGCAACAAAGATGAATGAAAAACTAGATAAAAAAACAATCTTTGACAGCGTGTTACAGCCACCATTGCAAAATGGGTCGCTTTCTGAAGCTTTGAAGCTTAGGTAACTTAGCCGAGCATAGACTGGAACCTATCTTCAACAATAGTAACCCACGTGACAAGCACTCTTTTCACCGTGACAAATCCAGCAAGGAATAAGTATCTTGGATCATGACATAGCTTGGGTTACACTTTGTGTAAACCACACGAAAACAGTTACAGGATAAACCAATAATTGCATAAAAACAAATGCAAGCACAAAAAACAAAGTTTATTTCCAACAGAAAACCTAGGTGAACACAATTATGCATCTAGTTTCATTCTGATATTGGCGTTGGTTTAACAGTCTCTTCTCTCTACATTCTGCTGATTCATTTGCAATTTTTGTCTTTGATACTGAGATTGGGTTGCCAGCCTCTTTTTTCTTGATTCAGAAGATTCATTTGCACGTTTCTTTTCCCTGTTCAGAAGCTGCTGGGCCAGCCTCTTGTCCCTAGATTCCTCACTTCCATTTACCCTTCCTTGTTTCTCATATTCATGTCTAGCAATCAATTGTTTTTCTTTTTCTTCTGGCGTTTCAGTTAAAGACTTTTGCTTCCTTTTCATATGTTGTGTTTGGGTTCTTTTATTTCTGAAAGGCAAATGTTCAATTTTTGGACTCTCACGAACATTTTGTAAATGAAGTTCATTATCTCTGACAAAGACACCTTTAATTTCAAAAGGAACAAACCCTATTTGTAAGCAGGAAATGTTCAAATATGATACAAGGTTTTCAATTCCTTCAATGGTAAGCAAAGTAAATTTCCTTAATGAGTGGGGCATCCCATGCAAATCCCTGGAATGAGCATAAAAAATTTTAAAGCTTTGTTCTGAATTCTTAATCACTGCAATAGTACTATTTATTCCAATCGTTAACAAACAACAACTGTAGTTAAGTTGACAATTTGAAAACACTTCTGTCAGAGAATTTTGAAGAGACATGTATGGCCCATTATTTGATGTCATGAACAAACTTCCTGTTAAGGACTCACTATATTCCAGTGTGTATACATTATTGTAAATTGAAACAATGTATGAAACATCAGTTAAAAGCAAATAATCATTTGTCTGGACAGAACGTCTAATAGAAGCATACAAATTATTTCTAATGGTAAGAATATTATCCAAAATGGACTAAGTCCACAAATTGATATCCTCTATGTGATGATAAATAGTAGCAGTAAGTGACATGGCTAGACATTGCTTACCAGCATTTTCACCAAAGAGAGCTTCATTTCCTTGACTGTAGTCAGCACATATTGTTCTTGTTGGATCGATGACATCAAATATTGTAGGGCCTGGATTTTCCTCTACATCATTTGAATGCCTTGAAAGCAATGGAATATAGGCATTGTAGAAAATCATTTTTGAAAACCAAAACATCACATCATTCCACATTTTGTGTTGTCCAACAACTTGTTTCAATACTGGCAAGTAAAATACATTTAAATAGAACATCACAACCATTAAACTCCAACAATGATCATTAACACGTGATAAGATATCCTTGGTTTACACGAAATTGTCACGAGAGCCAATACTTGACCGGTATTGTTCAATCGAGATTACTTACTTTGTTTTGAGATATGCCTCCGTGAATTCTCAACAGTGCAAGGAGAAAGCAACTGCAATACAACTTATTTCACTTTCTGGCACTTTCAGGTGGCTTCAGACACTTTAAAACACTTTCAGACACTCAGTGGTGCAACCCGCACCGATAGATCAAGCCGATAGTTGTTGGCTTGTGAGAGTGCAATAACTCCTTTCAGTGTGGTACAACCCGTACCGAAGATTCGAGCTGTTAAATATTGTCTTTTAAGAACGTAGAAGCTCTAGCACAAGCTGCACTTATAACACAAGCCGGGTCTGAATGTGTTGGCTTGTGTGAGGGGAACTAACTCGTGATACGATCACCTGAAAAAAATTACTCGCGACCACGCTTACAATCAAGATGGCTAACTCAGATTAGTGCGCGTTAGTGCGCCGTACAATACTACGTTACTAGACCACGTGATAGGCGCTCGACTCTCGTGTACAAATAAATAAATAAAAAAACGATGGTGCCATAATGTTGCTACACATGTTGTGTAAGCCACACAAAAATGACAAAAATTTCCAAAAATTCGGTATGAAACAGAGTGTGGCAGCTTTTGGTACAGTCAGTTTCTCAGAATTCTTAGCTATTTTTATGTGTTTTCTTAGAAGCTGAGCGTCATCCTTTACAACACTTCGTGATTGGTCGAATCTTTTGGCTAGACATAAACACGAAACATTTGCATATTCGATCACTGACTCAAAACGTAAGATTCATACATTCGACGAAAATCATGGATGTAAAAAAACTGCAAGAAGATTTGCGCTGTTCTGTGTGTACGAACACATATACTGATCCGAAGCAACTGCCATGTTTACACTGTTTCTGTCTTCAATGCTTGAACGATATTCAACGGCAAAGTAACGATTGCGACAGCATTACATGTCCAGAATGCCGTCTGGAATTTTCTGTCCCAAGCAGAGGAAATCTGAGCGACTTTCCATCAAACATTCGTGTCAGCAACATGCTCAACGTTTTGGCTATTAAAGAGCACAACACATCGGAAGTGAAATGTGGAAATTGTGACGAGAAGAGCTCTCAGTGTTTCTATTGCTTTCACTGTTGTATCTTCTGGTGTGAGGAGTGTGTCATTGCTCATAGTACTATCCGAAATAACAAAGGACATCGTGTTCTACTTGTAAACGATTTTCGAGATCATGACTTCGAAGAGATCTCAAAACGACCCGTGAAACTTGAATTTTGCTCCAAGAAGGACCACGAAAAAGAGGAATTGAGATTCTTTTGCGGGGATTGTGAAAGGGCCATTTGCAACATTTGCGTCGTGACAGTCCACAACCGTCACACAAAGATGCTCTTGGAAGACGTTCTAACTGAAAAAAGAGCAGAAATTATCTCTTTGATTAATTCTAAACGGAAATTAATTGAAAAAAAGCATGGTCAAATAAATGAACTACAAGTCAAATGCACTGAATTACAAAATAAAGTGTCAAACGTGAAGCGCGACGCACGCTCGTTAGCAGATAATATTATCGCGGTCATTGAAGCGAAGATGCGAGAAATGTTTGAGGACGTGGATAAGCAAGCCGAAGAAATACTCGATTTCTTTAAAAATCAGCAAATCTGTTTGGAAAAACAAGTACAATCAATGGAGAAAGAAATTGAAGAAATTGAAGAATTTGTGAAAGGAAGTACCAGGGCCGAGCTTTTACGGTACAAATCCAAATTAGAAAAATCTCTACATGTCAGTGCACCTGAAATTGGAAACTGCAGTGACCTAAGAAAAAATTGTCACCTAATTCTAAAACAAAATGACGCATCAATGAAGGCATTACAGGCTCATGGAATTGGTTCAATGAAAGCGTTCCTCACTCTCACTTCATATAGTAAATCAAGTGCCGATGTTAAAGGAATGAGGGAGGCGATTGTTGGATTGGAGGCTCGCTCTGTTTTGACTACGAAAAATGCTGAAGGCGAAAAGTGTTACACAGAGCATGACGAGATAAGCGTAAGAGTTACAAATTGGGATGGCCATGATAGTGTCACGACGGCGCAAGTCCAAGATAATAGAGACGGTACCTACTTCGTCACTCATTTCTTTACGGAAACAGGAAAGCACGAAATCTCAGTAACTATAAATGAAGAGCACGTTTGTGGGAGTCCTTTTGCTGTTGTTGTCAAACCAAGAAGCTTCGTCCCATTGTCAACATTTGGAGAACAAAGGATGAATGCTGGAAGCCTTAGCAAGCCTTGGGGCATTGCAGTGAGCGCCCGTAATGAAATAGCAGTGACGGAAAGCAATGCGAACAGAGTTCAGGTATTCAGCTGCAATGGGACATATTTGCGCTCTTTTGGAAGAGAGGGCCATCAGAAAGGAGAATTTTGCTATCCTACTGGTATAGCATTTGATAATAGTGGGAACATTTTAGTAGCAGACACTTTTAACCATCGCATTCAATTGCTTTGTGACCGTGGGAAGTACCTCAGCCAATTTGGAGGAGAAGGAAGTCTTGATCACCAGCTCAAGTATCCACACGGCTTGTTTGTGGACAGCGTAGGTAATATCATTGTTGCTGATTCAGGCAATAAATTGGTCAAATTCTTTTCTAATACTGGTTCTTGTTTAAAGAAAATAGGTGAAAAATTTTGTCTAACAAAACCACTCAATTGTGTTCAGCATGACATCTATTTTTAATATCAGACATTTCTGAGCATTGCATCGTAGTATTTGATAGAAAAGGGCAATTTCAGTACAAAATCGGAAAAAAAGGACAGGGGGATGGGGAGTTCAATGAACCATCTTATGTCTCAGTTTACAAACCCGGAGAACTGATGGTTTGTGATTCATTAAATCACAGAGTTCAGATAATCAAATTAAATGGCACACTTGTCTCAAAATTTGGGGGAAAGGGACATAAGATGGGAAAATTAAAGAGACCAACCTCTTCAGCCGTTCTCCGTGATAACAAGATTGTACTGACTGATTGTTTTAATGACCGCATACAAATATTCAGCTAGTAGAGTCTCCCACTAAATAATTTGGGATTTTCAGTGGGCTTTTACATATATCAAACTGACCTCCTATAAAAGTGTTTTCGGGGAAAATGACGCTTGTTAGATATATTCATATTTCCATCTATCGCGCTATAAGCTTTCTTTTTAGCCAGAAACACAAGTTCTAGAAAGATTCTACGCTATCGTTAGTAATTTCGTTTGAGAATCGCTTTTCCTCATCCTAAATTAGAAGGAGAGGCTAGTTCAGATGTTGTTTCAATTTATTTACAGAAAAATAAGTGTCACTCGTTACAAAAATAACATGGATATTTACAGTATTTTCACTTACTGATGTTACTTGAAGATATGTGTAGAGTCAATCAGAATAAAGTATTGCAAAACTCAACCGAAACTAGGACTGATTATTCTCAAACATAGCTCACAACAAGTCAGAAAGGTAAAAATACATTGGCCATGTCCTGAAATTATTCGAGCACGTCCTTTGCACTCTCTTACCAGAAGTGGTTTCAAGTTGGCTTTTTTTGATTGCTCGCGCCATTTTAAATTTTCTCCTTTGTTTTAGTTGCCCTGTGATGCCGCTAAACTCCAAAGTTCAAGTAATACATTAGCTAAGTTTCAACGTCATGCTTCGCTAAATGAATGACACAGCCATTCTAATTACTTTTTCGAATGTTCAAGAAGGTGCAGTAGTAATGTATTATTCAAAATAGTTAACTTGAAGGTGTTTCACCTCTTCAGTATTCAGTTGGTTAAAATTTTCCGATAAGTTAGATTTGTGTTAAATGTTGATTGATTAAGTCTAGTTCAGGCCTGCCCATAAAATAAAATTTACTAAAATAAACGAACTCAATAGAAATTCTTAGTTATCATAAAAGTCCCTCTTTTTAAACCAAAGGTATCCATTACCTTAAGTGTAAAAACAGAAGAAACAAAAAAATCGCAACGGGAAGGACAAGACGGTGGATGGTGCAAGGTCATTGAGAATCTCTTATCTTTTTCATTACGGTGCTACTTTTTACCAACCTAAAATGTTTAGTGGGGAGAATGTCAATTCTCAGCACCTCATCAATGCAATACCATAGCAGTTACTCACTGACCAGGCATGCTTATATCAGATATCAAATCTTGAGTAGATCTGGCGCGGCCGCTTAGAAAGCATAGCTCTCTCATCTTGCATTTTCAACTAGTCTTGTTTCTCGCATCCTTTATGACATAAATTTTTGATCACAACAGTGAAGCCACGGATAACTCGTCTACAGTTGCTGCTTGAGCCTTTTCGCGTATTATATAATACCAAGTGGGGAAGAGGGGCGCAATAAGGACTCATGTTGGCAAGTGCAGTGCTTCATTCCAACTGAACCATATTTGCTGTCTCTACTTTCACTTGCCTCGGTCGAAATAACTGAGGGACTGTCACAAGCGGAAAATTGCTTTCTAATCGATATCTGGTCGTCGCTGCCGATGTTCTGACTGTTATAAAATCGAACTATTTCCGATAGATAACCAAGATCCTCGCTTCCTGCTCGATCATCGTCATTGTGATCAATGATAATGATATCTCCTGGGTTGACGTTTATTTCTTTGGTTTCGTCACCATTTCCTTGCAGTTCTATAGTCACACTCTTTATTTTGTTCACTTCATCTTCGTCTTCTCTTTTAACCATGGAAAATTTTCTCTTCCTTAATTTTTTCTTGCAAAGATGAATTGCTAACAGAAACAAAAGCAAGAAAACAGTGGCACCAGCCACTCCCGACAAGAATACGACCAGTGTATCGCGTGATTGTTCTGAAAGCAACGGTTAAATTTGACATTTAATAAATAAAGAAGCTAGGTATCGTGTTCCTTTTACCAACAAAGTGATAAGCTAATACTATGTACATATACTTTAAGGAAAAGAAAATAATCATGAAGTTGTAACCCGTTTCGTCATGAGTGTGGAACGAAACGGATCAAGATTACGAGTGACCAACATGGATGCATGTTGCTCTGTCTTTAGATTAGATGGTCACTCCCTAATAACCAGCAAAAACTCTAAACTCTCATAAAATGGGCTGAATATATATCACACTCGCTCTAACGAAGGGCTAACACTTGATACGTCAGCTTAAGAAACTCTTTACGGTGGCCAATTTACATTATCAACTCAGTTGATATAGAACCAAATTATCTTCTAATACCCACCCCCCCCCTTCCCCCCCTTCCCATTGACACAGCATCACAATTTCTTTAAAAACTTAGCCCTTTATTCATTGCTTATATTTGTTGAATGTTATCTTGCATGATATTATGGAGGATTATCAGATATCGATCGTGGTATCGTTAACAAATCTCTGATGCTTGAGCCTCACTTAATGCTCTCGACTGAGTAATTCATATTTTCAAAAAAAGATGATGTTTGAATATTCTTCATAATAAGCTCATAATGCCTTCGTGTTATGATCCTAAGTTAAGTCTTAGTCTTGAAGTTATCTCATTTAGCTAAAATAATAAAATTAAGAGGCGTCTATTCAACTCTAAGAGGTTAAGTTACCCATCAGCTTTAAAAGTTAAATATATGATTGTAATAACAGGTTCATTTACAGGTTCAGTTACACAAGAAACCTTCAGGAAAAAGCCAAATGGTTCAAAGTTGTGGAGTCATATCTGTCATAGTAAAAAACAGAGGAATCGGTCGGACAATTGCTTTTTTTTATCTTGCTACTAGGCAAGTGTTTTTCAATTTTATTATTTGTTGTTGAAATGCCCTTCACGCTTTTTTTTTTTTGGAGGGTAAGATTTTGCTCATGGTTTCTTCGTGATCATAAAGTTATCTCAGACACTGGGTGTGGCACAGTAGACAAGGTTATGTAAAGTCACCTTAATTCAGATTTCTCCTTCGTTTAATTAGACTTGGAAAGGTACAAGACTTGGTTAGCATTACGATTACAGTTGTTATACTGTAATTTAGATTTCTCTCTGGTTTTTTCTTTTTTTCAAATTTTTTTTTGTCTATTTTAGTTAAGATTTGATCGATCAATCTACTGATTCATCTACCCCGGTAATGCCACTTGCTCTAACACCAAATCCACTTTTTGCTGCATGCACAGGCGGTATCTAACCAACCAAAATTTTTGGTATCATGAAGAGCATAACATGGATTGTCTTCTGGATACACACAGAAGCGTTCTTTTATACACCATAGCCAAGAGGAAATAAGGGCTCATTATTTTCTCTTGTCCATAGCTCAGAGTTGTTGCCGATGTAGTATTCAGCAGAACGAACATCCCTTAGATGTGTGTTTCTGGGAAAATATTTTTCTCCCAAACACAATTTTGTTGAGCTGGAGGATTCGTATATTAACTTCATCATATGACTTCCCCAGATGAATTTGCGTGCATGCGACCGCCCTCATTAGCGTGAATACAACGTTCGTGTCTGAGTTTAATGTGTCGTACCTGAAATGAACCTGTATGTGACGTACACAGATCTCAGCAGGACAAAAATCACGCCTTCCTCACCTTCCCTGCCTGAGGCTTTTGAATCTGGAGCTTTTGGAAGTGACTTTTTTTTCTTCGTGGTCCAAGTGGATAGGAAGCTAAGGGTGGTAGATTTTCTCGTTGGTAAAAATTCTCTTTTTGTGTTAGATTGATTCGTTCCGCTGATGTTGTTTATCGAACTATTTTTACCAGTTGTGCTGTCCGTTGAACTCTTTAGACTAGGTCTTTTTGTTATTGGCGATTTCATGGTTACTAGAGTCGTTCTGTTAAAACGAGGTTTCGTCTTTGACTTTTTCGACGTTGGTGTCGGAGTCCAATTATCGCCAGGAACTGTATAGGAATATTGAAGATGTTGAAGTATAGGTTAAAACAGGGTTTGTGTTGACAGCTAAAAGTTTTCATCAACTTGGTTTGGCCTTGTCACCGAGAAGTGCTCTTTTGGGGACTACCGGAAACGATTCATTTAGCACACCTTTGGTAGTTGAAGGATTGATTATAGCTGTCGCTAAGATTACAATCTATGCCACTATTCGATATGAGCAATGAAGGCATTTATTAACAATCCAATGGAAAGTGTGGAGGTACAAATACCAATTTCCCTTTTCCATTTTTCGCTCTAAGTCGGGCTCAGACTCAAGGTGAAGGGCGTTCTTATTTCAAGTTGATAAAAAACTTGTGTAACAGCATGAATTAAAATTCACTGCTGTTCCCCCGACACCTCAGCCTTCCCTGACACCTTTCGAAGAGTAGCTTCCCGAATAACAGAAAAAATGATACATGAAGCGGAAAAAAAGCAAAAACAAAAACAAAAACAAAAACAACTCACGATGGACTTACCACATCCATAAATAACCTCCAGATACTTGTATGTGCCAGGACAAGGATCTCGAAAAAAAGAACTGTCCGCTTTTATGATACACCTTCTTCTATTGGTACACATTGCCATAACTTTCAATAGCACACCTTCCGCCTGACAGTTAAAGTCAGTGATATTCTCGTGTGGACATATTGAACTCCCAGGCTCTAAACGACCATATTTGGCATTGAATACACGAAGGACGTAGTCACTTTCACAGCGCAAGCGTAACTTCTCACCCTCGCACGCAAATCTTGACTTCACAGCACAGGTACCTTAGGTGAAAGAATTACTTGTGAACAAAAATTTTTCCCACTCAAGGGTGGGTAAAAAGTTACAATGTGGTGAAATAACATGAGTGATATGCAGAGAAAAATGATTGAGGCAAGCAAATAAGGAGATACTTGTGATATCAACTCTGGCTATACACAGGCCAACCTCTAATTGATTTATTATCATTTTTTTTTTTGTCAATTCAGGACCAGACACTCCCCTCAATTTCCACGCTTTTGTTTGTGACAGATAACCTAAACCTAAAATCTCCCACTAGTAACGATATGGCCTCGTTCGCCGCTAAGGCATCGACAAAACAAAACAATATGGGCGTGGTTAATTTTCTGAACAGTTGTCACCTTATAGCACCTTCAATCTAATAAAGTTTTGAGATTATTACCCACTTGCAAAATCTTAATTATATGCGTAAGTCAGTTGCGTTTTCAATCAAGTGCTTCAGTAAAACATGATACATTTTAGTTTTAAACGCAACGGGGAAAAAGAATTGTCACCTTATAGAACCTTATATTGAACAACTGTCACCTTATAGCACCTTCAATCTAATAAAGTTTTGAGATTATAACCCATTTGCAAAATCTTAATTATATGAGTAAGTCAGTTGCGTTTTCAATCAAGTGCTCCAGTAAAACATGATACATTTTAGTTTTAAACGCAACGGGGAAAAACAATTGTCACCTTATAGAACCTTATATTGAACAACTGTCACCTTATAGCACCTTCAATCTAATAAAGTTTTGAGATTATTACCCATTTGCAAAATCTTAATTATAAGCGTAAGTCAGTTGCGTTTTCAATTAAACATGATACATTTCAGTAGTTTTGAATGCAATGGGGAAAAACTTTGCTTAATTTTGAATTCATACAGTTGTCGTTTCTATTGCTCCTATCGGCGCGTTGGAACTGAAGGCGACACATGAGTTGAATAAATTCGAATAGCTCTCTGCATATAAATGACGCCTACATATACAAAGAAGTCTTAAGATTGTACTTGGTTTCAAGTACAATTTTTAAGGTTGATAGGCTCTGAACTATTACTAAAGCGACAGCTAATCAGACACAAAAATGCGGCCTAGAGGAGACTAAACCAAACGTTAAGTTGAGCAGTTGATAAAGAGTTTCTACTTTAGTTCTCAACAGACTGATACTGTACCATTAACCCAATTCACTACCCTCTCTTAATCTACCGACCAAACTTATTGATCAATGATAATTATGTCAATACAGTCAGAAAATTTAAATTTATTAATCGATTATTTCGCCCAAGGTTTGCGCCCAAATTTACAGCTCACTCTCTCATATAGTCATAATGAGCTAGGAATAATGTGATAATCTCGTGCACCGCACAGAAATGACATTATTAAGTTTTTCTAAAGTTGATTTGGTTACGTAATGTAACTGATTGCAAACCCGAGTAACTGAGGAGCACCAGCTGTTTCATAAACTAATGAAAAAACACCCTCCGAGTAGTTTTCCATGGAGGATACTCAATTCGTCCTTGGCCTTTGCCGTATTATCGTGATGTAATTTTTTATTGGATCAATGAGTCCCCTTATTGTTTTTGTCGAGACAATGTTCCATAGTTTTCAAAGTAGAAAAGGGAAATTGTGCTTCATCAACAGCTCCCGTGGCTAGCCACTGATCACGTTCGAAAAAGTGTTTTCTCCGCAGACCAAAATAACATAAAATTTTAATTAAGAGTTACTCTTTAGCTAAAAGAAAATTTGCCATCTCTCTTCCCTAAATATATAGCGTCGTCTCGCCAGTAGTGAAGTAAACAAAAGCTCTGGGCGGTTAAAAAAAAATTCACTGTCATTTTAGGAAAAAGCTGTTATAAAAATTTTAAAACACGGGATATGATCAGACGAACTAAGCCGCTTTACAAGAAATATGCTCTGAAGAAATATGCTGCTTTATACGTAACCACACGAAAATTAAAACGCATAGATTCAGTGACATTGCACCTTATCACATATCACAGACAGGTCAGTTAGAAAGAAATTTATAAAGAAAGAAATCCAGAGAGGATGTATTCCTCTTATGCCCAGAAATGATCAAAAAGCAGAAAATTAGCGTTGAAAACAAAGAAGCTCCGCATAGAAACAAATGGACTGTAATTCGAGGCTCGTCGACGACTTCATAGTTGTTGTCTATCTCTCGGTGTCTAAAACACACCGATGCAGATTACACAAAGAGGCTTGAACATGATTGAGTCATTCTGCGTTTTGATCTTGTAACAGTCGTAAAAAACCGACTAAGAAAGAGTCATCAGGCCATGAAAAACATTTTGATGCGACCTTGAGTGGTATTGTTGATACTGGAAATTCTCTTAGAATCTCTCTGATCGCAAGTGCTCTGCAAACCTTGCCCTTGAAATGTTCGATTTCCCGGTCTAAGTTTGGTAGATAGACAAAAGGGGAATTGACTCTAACAACAGGCGGCTAGTTTCATCACTATTTTTTTTTTTGAGAAAGCTAAATTGGCCATCTGTTTCCTTACATCGCCCTCAATGAAGGCCAAAGGTTATCAGAAATACATTGGGCTCATTCCAAATTGTTGAAGCTGCTCAATTGAAAAGGAGACCAAAATGTCTCATCAGTATTCCTCACACTGTAACGTAAACGCTGTCTGTAAATAACTCCTCTAAAAAAACAATTGTATTAGAAAAGGCATCCGATAGTATACAACTGGAGCTCGAATAAACGTAACGTGATTAAAGTCTAGGGACGGAAATTTAAGTGTATGGTTGATTATTCAAGAAGGGGTAAATTAAGAGATACCGAGAAAGTAATTGCATACTAGCGGTTTCCGACAGCCAATATCATCAAATATATTTGAATGTCAATTCTACGCTTTTTCAGCGCCATGTTCAACATGTTTAACAAAAGTAAAAGCGTAAAAATGTTTTACAACAAGAAAAAAGGCACCTGCAAAGAGATCTTTGTGAATTAGACTAAATGCACTTAATTAATTTTTTTCGGGAATCGGCTTGCCTTCATGAAACATATAAAATTTTCATTTGCTTTTTCTCACCGTTCCTTTGCAACTACGAAGTGCTCCTTCATGGAAATACTTAAGCGGCTTTTCTTTTTACTTCGACTTATATTATATGACGATTACTCGTGGGAGGTTTTTTCAAAATGTTTGTATGCAAACTATTTTATTGCAGCCGAGTTACCGGAGAATTCCTAGCAATCGGAGGCAGTTGGGTGCCAGAGTTGCGCAACTTCCTGTAATGGTTAATTTACCGCGTTTCAACAATTTTCAAGACTTCCTAATCGTGTAGGAGCATGGTTATCGGCCAATAATCTATCTCAACATTTTTTTACCTGAAAGTTAACGATAAATGTCGAAAGCACGCAATCTACAAATTATTTACCACTTAGTTAAGACAAGACATGGTTATTTCCCTGGGAAGAGTGACATGTTTATATGTGATAAACACTGTGAAAATGATTTCTGACATTTAAGAACGCGAAAGATGTGCCAAAGTCAAACAGAAATATATCTTTGTTTATGTAACTCACTCAAAAGGGGTTTTTGCATTTGCATATGAATTAAGCTCCTTACGACGGGTAGTGTTTTAATTACTCTTTGTCTTTCGATAAATGAATTCTTCAAATGCTGTCTTTCAAGATCAAAGGCGAATTATTCTTAATTGAAAGGGTAATCAGTATTTTAAGACGAAAGATTATCTTTTGAGGAAACAAAGAAATTTAATTGCAAGTGTAGTCTTGGTATTTCACATTGAGCTATCGCCACAAGTGCTGTGTTACCAAGCATTCAACGTCTTTTACGGTCAAGTTCGTTTCACTTCATTCCCTCCACAATACTTTCGATTGAAGAATGGGCAGAAATCAGATATGGAATCAAAGATTCCAATATGCGTGCGTGAAAGAGTTGTTTCAATTAGAGATGTTTTGCAAAGATTGGCTGTTGTGCAGTAATTACTGCCCAATAACTGCCAAAAGGATCCGCCGCAGACTGATAAGATAACTCTCCGCCCTATCTTGATAAGAAAATGAAAAAGCTTCTTATGATGTATCGTAACTGTCGTTACAGCATTGGGTGAAGTATTTGAGGCAACCCACAGTGCAGTAAAGTATTATTTTTCTTATAACCCGCTGGAACTTGACAAACACGACCCTTTATTTGCAATACACCATTCTTTGGCTAAGTGATCCAGTTTAAACTCATATTTTGTTTACGAAACAGCGCTGGTGCTAAAAATACTTTGTAAAACCCATGAAGACTGTTAGAGGAAATAAATTAAGCGGAATATTTATCAAATTTGTTTTTAGCTGGTGCGGTCGATGAGTTGAACACTGCATAACAATCTCCAGTTGAATAAAATTCTTTTGGTCCAAAGTTTAATTAATGACCTAGTATCTTACCCCGAGCCAGCGATGCATGAAGCTGAATAAACTTAATCAAGTCCGCTCTTCAGGACTTCTTTGAAATACACAGCACCTTTGCGGCAGCCCCTCTGAGCGGCTGTTACTATCAGCCAGTTTCCTTATTGTACGCGTTCGAATAAATATTTAATTATATTCTGTAAAGGAGAATAAATAAATATGCCTGCTAACTTTGAAAAACGTGAGCACAGTGCATATTCTAGAGACAGTTTGAGTTTGAAAGTTAAAAATACTCCAAGATTTGCCGAAAGTTCAGGGATTTTGAAATTCTGCGCAGCCATTCGAGTTCAATGAAAGATAGTCGTACTCAGTTTAGAACATCAAAATGAAATTAAACTTTAAATGCAAACATGGACATGGACGCAACATCTGGAAAATAGTTAGGCTGAATAGGCAATTTTGTCTTAAATAAACAGAATCAAAATTTTTCCCACTCAAAAACACGAATTGCTGCCGTATGATTTAATCCAATATTACGAATAGTGGGTTTCTGGTAACCCTGTTACAATTCTAAATTCCAAACAAGATTACCCATGAAAAATAAACTTCGTATTAAGGAAAGATTTAGGACTGAGTCTTGGTATAAATAGCTCAAGATTGAGTTTAAATTGGACGCCTTAAAAGTAGAACAAGCTATGCATATTTTTGTTTGTTCAATTTCGATTCCGGTGTCGATGACACAGATAGTATAGTCAGCAGGCCACATAAAACTTACTATCACAACTTCGAAGGCTCGCGCTTAAAAAGAATAAACTCGAAGTAAACACTGGTTAAACTTACCTATGACGAAGAAACTTGCCCCGCAGAAAAACAAGAACAACGGTGTCGAGACGCTCCACATCGCCCCTCGTTCTGCTACTTAACTGCTACTGCGTGTTCTAGCAAAGCTTTGATCGACCAAGAAGACAATATGGCGAGTTTTGTTTTGACACGTGCGTCGCGACCCCACAACTTTTAGTGTCTTAGAATTTGGGTCAGTAGCTGTGTATCACTGACGGACAAAGTGTGACTGGTTGCATTTCTCTTTGCGATTTGTTGACAGTGGTAATTAATAGCGGTTTAATTGATGTCGGCCCGCATGCGCGGCACCTGACAGTTGATTTGCCGGATTCAGCATTTTAAAAGTGGTGGGAGGTATTGGAAGTTTAATGCTTCGCAATCTCGAACCTTTTTTCTGTTTTTTTTTTTTCTTAATTATATTCAAGAAATAAATAAACAAATTAAAAAAAAGAAAAAAAAGACGGGTACCACGGAGCTCGAATGTCAAGTTAGATAAGCTGCAAGGGACACCACAGACAATCTCGTATTGCATGCAGGAACGTTAGTATGTAGATAATTTCCACTTTCCGGAGAGGCAAATAGATACCAAGGATTCGCAATTACCTGTGCATGTGAATTTATTTCCACAGTTTCAAGGCATCTAGGTTGTTTAAACGCGATAAAACTGAAAAGCATGCAGTTGGTTGCATACTTGGTCTCTTGTGTTTCAAAGTGTCTAGGCTCTTTATCAGGTTCCCCTGTAAATTTCTTACAGTTAATTTTTATTCCTTAGCCTCTGGAATGCTGAATAATAGATTTCAAGAAATGTTTTGTCATAATCCCGTATGTAGGAAGTCCACTTAGACATGCCCTTTCAATAATTCAAAGCAAAGGATGAGGAAGTGAAAATTGTCATAGATAGTGATAATAGGGGATAAGGTGCTTTGACATGGAATTAATTCTCGGGCAAAAAATAGCATAATACTCACACAAAGCGGTTTACGCATGAGGAGTTTTCCTAACCGGGATGTTAAATTTCCTGTGAATTAACTTAAGCACAAAAGGCAAAGATAAAAAGACTTTTAAGGCACAATAATTACAAGCACAATCTTAATCTGCATTATTATTTAAAAGCAAAAAGGAAAATAAAACTACCGATAGGCATGATTACGTAACAATCTTCGTTACGCAACCCTAATCAGTAATTAAGTACTTCTCTGTGGCAGAGTTTATTGTTTGAAACTGAGGAAGTATTTCGTCTTCTACCAAGAACTCGCCGAGGAAATATATTCTTCATACTTTCTTAGGAATAGAGGGCGCTGGGTGTCAAAGTTATGCAACTTTCTTTCAAGGAAGATTCCACCACCTCTTTAATTATTTATTTTACTCTATTCAATATTATTTATCTATTTTTGTGAAACTGAGCAAGGTCGTCGTCTTTCCAGAGGTCACGATTAAGACTCTTCGAGTGAAATTTTTAAAGTCGATGTCGTGACTGAGCCAGTACAAAACAAAATTAGAAAGACAGAGTCTGAGTAGATGATGGCTGCCATAAAGTTCACTGATCAAATGTTTCCATAGAACTCGAAACAAACCTGGCTAGGAAGTGCGTGTTGTCTTATTTTTCTCGCCAGCACACTGCTAGTGCACAAACGTGATAAGTTCCTAAAACAATGTTATTTCGGCGGCAATTTTATTTCATATAAATTTATTTCATGCAAATTATTTTCAGAAGACCACTCGGAAAAGGCTCCGCTTTAAGCACGTGCCACTTTCGTGATACAATCTTAGGAAAAATTTGTGAACATTATTGAACAAATTTTTACACAGGATAAAAGTATTAAAACATGAAAAATTATAATTTTTCAGTATTTTTCAGAGCATAGATGAAGAAATAAGAAATCAGAGAGGAGCAAAGAAAAAAGAAATTTAGCGCAAGGTAATTACCTCCCCAAATTGCTAAGCCTTATTCTTGAACTTTGTAATTCTCGTCCAAAACTTGTAAAGAAAAGCAGTATTTCAAAAATACATCATCAACCAGATATAAGCGAAAATTTAAATATGATTTTTACGCTCGGAAGTAAAGGACCAAGTTTTTAAGAGTGTTATTCTTAATAACTGAGTATTTTGCACAGGATAAAAATTAAAAAGGACTGTATTTAGCCTAAATGCAGATGGAGACACGGTAGGACATAATCTCTGAATACATCGATATCATATCCTCTGTTTCCATCATTTGTAATTTTTTATATCAAGTTTCATCAGTTCTTTCCCAATTTGTGTATCTTACTGATAAACAAGTAGATAAAGAATATTTCGGTTTTTTTTTTTAATTACCGATAGAATGCAGTAGTACTGATAAGGGAGTGACAGCTGTTTGTCAATAACCCTCAGCGAAAGAGATTAGTGTCTTTCTTCCCATGACCTTGAAATGTGATTCAGCAGCGCCACTTTAGGAGAAATCGGATGCTAGTCACCCTCAGGGGTTTAAAAGTTGATTTATGAGGCACTGACAAAGTATGGGAGGACATTTGTGTTTTACTTGTGGTCGATACGAAATTTTAACAACCTAGTTATGTTAACCTGTCAAGTGATGTTATGTCGCTATGAAGTGAACAACTTGAAGAGAACGTACACCACATATACGATGGAAATGAAGACAATCGTTTGGAAACTATTAGGATTTGGAGAATTAAAATTCAAAAGTTAGGCATCAAGCGATTCATCTCCAAGGGATAAGTGTGAGATGGAAACGATGACACAATTCAACTAGCAGTTCTAGTTCTATCATCACCAGGCCACACTCGGTTTACGGAGTAAGATTTTACAAATTACTCCCAGGCTTGAAGAATTTTCTCAATATGCCAAGAGGCTTATCGTGTATATGTAGAATCATAGTATTTTTTTTTCAGTTTTTCTGTGGGTTTACTTGTACGATAAATAATAGATTTTTGACCAATGAGAGCTAACATAATATCTCTGTTATATTTTTATAGTAAGTGCAACCAAATTATTAACACCTGTAGACCGACCACGTCGTGACATGTGCCGCTCAAGCTTACATACATACCTGCTGCTGATAGATGCACTGGTTTACACAGGTTGTTTTGGTTGTTTTTTAATATTGTGGTTTGTAGGGATTAAAAGACTAGGTAAACAGTAATACCACAAAACAGATCGCATTGGCAGAATATCAAAGCAAGCCATGTTTTGGTTTGAAAACACAAAACAATGGGATTTTCGAATCTACTCTACGCCTACGTGTGGTTTATGAGGTATTGTATCGGATTAGGAATATTTTTGCTTTGCGGCGAATTGTTTGTCCCTTCACGGGTAAATTTAAAAACATTTTTGGTTCTGTGCAGATGAAACTGAATTTATTTAACTTATTTATTAAAATTGAACTTTGTACAGATGAAACTGAATTTAATTAAAAACTTTGTCTTAAAAATTTTGTATAAAACAACAAGTGATTTTACACTTTTAAAGAACAAGAATTCTTCAAATCGTTGTCAGTGTAATTCGATAACCATTTCTTTCCCTTCAGTCCTGACTAAAAGGATATCTACACATTTCCCTCTTTGGTAAATTGGTCAGAAATTCCACCGATGAGAATTGAAATAAAGTCACTCTTCTTTTCGGATCGTAATTTCCTGACACGGTCCATTTAAAGCAACATTCTTAGCTCAAAGAGGTAAATTAAGAAAGATTTGATTTAAGCTGCATTACAATACTGTAAAATACTGTAAAATAAAACTTTGTGAGATTCAAACGCCCAAACTCCGGAAAATCGGGGGAAAGCGGATGAAAAGGGGCTTTAATGGGATCTTCTTAGTAGCTATGTCACGAAAACTTACTATAGATATATAAGGTACGTTTTCTGCGCGACATGTCCATGTTATGCCTGAAGCGATTGGACGTAAAAATAAAATTAGTTATGAGTGTGAAAAGTACCAAAATTGTTACGGCGCACTGTGTCGCTTGAGGATGTACACAAAGAACTTCATTCATGCAATGAATAAAAACGTGAGAGAACAGATGTTACATCAGCTTGTTTATTTTTTTTTCAACCCAAGAGACTAAACTCATTATCTTGTTCTTAAGCTATTTTTAGACTGAATAATGTTTCACAAAAAGAAGAGAAAGATAAGGTTATTTTCGGTAGATCACCCTCATCTCGTGGTTACTGTGATTGACTGCCGTTTCAGTTGTTTTTGAAATTTTTCTCGGTCTTCTATAAATAGTTCCACATGTCTCTGTTTGCTTGTTGTCCTGCTAAGAACATGTTTTGATGCATTTCACGCGCATCCTAACAAATGGGAAACTTCTGACTGTTTAAATGCACCATTTAAAATTTTCACCTTTTATAAATACAGTAGCGGGATATTTTGGAAGAATTTCCTTAGTTTCCCCATTTTCGCCTTTGGTTATCTTCTTCATTAAAATCTTATTGGTATTTTTTTCTCAAATTTGTTTGTTTTTGTCCAAGAGAATATCAACAGTTAAGAATCTCTTTTTTGTTTTGTTTTTTTGCCTGCCCCGGGCGTCCAACCAGTAAAACGAAAAGGGATAATAGCGGAGAAGTGAATAAACGAGGGAAGTTTGGGTCCAGTCACGTTCTCTACGCGATCAGACCCAAGCTTCCCACGTTTTCTCTCTGCTACTACTGTTGCACGGTCTGCTATTAAACTCCGTTTTACTAACTAAAAGCCTGGAATAGGCTATTTTATTGCCTATTTATGAACAAAATAACTATTTTCCAAGTGATGTTTTGATTCAACAAAGCATGCCGAAAAAGTGTTACCATATCTGCATATAATAGACTACTTGAAATCAAAGACCTAAATCTAATGGTTAGAAATACTTTAAAAAATTTAAGAATCCCCTAATCTCTCTTGAGAGAGTCCTTGTCTTGCATTTTATGTGCACAGAACGCTGTAAAGTTTAAATCAAAGATCTCCGTGGTGCTTACATCACATCCCTCCTGTGGGAAGCAACCCAAAAAAAATATCGGAATTTCCTCGTAGGAGGTTTCCCTTATACGATTCCCCATTAACCCTTTAACTCCCGTGAGTGACCAAGATATAATTCCTCCTTACAACATCAACACAGAATCAAGCAGACGAGTGAGGAAAATAAATCAGAAAACTCAATTAGGGGACTACAAGTTGATCTAATACCAATTCTCCTAATTGAAATCGTAAGTATTTTATGGCAGACAGCAGAGAGAATTCCTAATGAGAGTTGAGTATTTTTTGCTGCCCTGATTATGTGCACTTATATTTGATTCTACAAAGTTTAGACTGTGGCTGACTGTGAGATGAATCTTATTGAATTCTTGAGTTATTTCAGTGGCCCTTGTGACATTTTGACAGTTGGGATTAACAACCCACGAAATACCCACACATGAGACGTGTGGCCCTCTGCCTCGACAAAAGGACGAAACATGCCGAAAAAAGAAAAGGAACAAGACTTGGGCTCGGTGAGCTCGGGAAAAAAATCTCGATTTCCTTACTACAAACGATTCTTCTTGATTTTGCTTTGGCTATTTATCGAAATCGGGCCAGCTCTCCGAAAAGTCATCATGAAGACTACTTTCGTATTGCATGAGGGCGTCTTCAGTTTTTCCTAAACAGTCCCCTTCTTTCCCACGCGTAAAGTTTTGTGAAACGCACCAAAATAAACCCGTAAAATGAATACAATGTCTCATATTGTCACGGCAAAGTCCCTTCCCGCCAAATGCTTAAATCAAATTTCACAGGCAACGCTTGAGTTGCTCGTGGTGAGGTTAGAAAATGAGAACGATGCTTACCTCCTTTGCGCTGGATGTATGTAGCAAGACATTCGTCGCCCTTTCAGAGATCACACAATTCGCCCATATTTTTCGGCCGCTAGAATACAGAAGTAAAGCCGCATTTTGGACTTCCTTTTCTGCTGTTTCCGTGTAGATATTTGCATAAAAAAAGCCCTGGTGTAAGAAAAATTTGTTCAAGCTAACTTTATGTGGCAGAAAAACATTTGTCATCATCGGATTCCGCCATCATCGTCAGTTGAAGGGTAGGCTGATGGCAACAGATAAACTGGTCAAAATGCATGATAGCAGAGTTGTGAAATGAAAGAATGTATTTGCTTCATATTCCTGAAACAAACAGTGCTAATTACACGGTGAATATTTTATCATGCTACATTGTTATTGTGCTTGAGAGCTCAGATCAAGTCATGTTTTTTTAATTTCTTGAGAAGCTTGAAACTATAAAAGCCACTGCAGACAGTCAGTTCTTATGAGTTTCGTAGCGTCAGTTAACGGTGATGTCGAATGTCATTCTGATTTTTGTAAGACATCATATATTCGGCGTTTACACCTAATACTTTCAAATATGCTATAGACGACAATGCTAATTACAAATAAACAGCCCCTTTATTTTATTTTATAGTCTGATGTAGTTACATAAGCACGAAGTAACGGGTAGTGCCCTGAAAAGTTATTAGGTCTCGTAATTTATCAAATAATATTACAATACAGCGACGCAAGCTCGGCTCCGTGAGGTCGAATCACTACAAGAAATTGAAACATTAAAGCTAATCTCATCTTCTAAAAAGGTTTACATACTTACATGATACGATTGATTAAAAAAAATGGAACTGTATCTCATCCATGATTGCGTTGCATTCTCTCGAATCGTTTGCCACTTTCTTGTCCTTCTCATTTGGAAATTCTTTCAACGACGTGTCTTAAGAATTTTTTTCTCTGATAGTTCACAAATCGCCACTTTGGAGGCGACTTGTCTCTCACGCCTGGACCATAGTCTAAAGTAATGCCACTTCCAGCTATCAATCAAACTGTTATTCTACATTAGTATTAAATGGCGTGAGACCTCTGACAATGAAAACACTTCGGAAAGGGAAGGATCTTGATTATACCATCTTTAAAAGTTTAATGTAGTTCTATAATCAGAAATGAGAATAGAAATGCTTCATATATGATGATATAAGTAATCGAAGTGTCCAATATCCTGCCCTTTGGAACATACATACATACATATACTTTATTTATTTATTCTAGAGGTAAACTATATATACAGATTAAAAACTAAGAAAAAAAAAAGGTACTTCTAGAAAAGGAAGTTTGGAGGTTAACCCTATGTAAAAACTTCCTTAAAATAAAATAAATAAGTAAACAAAATTAGAATAAAAATCAAAATCTATACAACTAAATATTGAGATACAATTTAAGTTTAGATTTAAAATGCTGAAACATGACATATGAGTCTTGATTCCAGTGTTCTACAAACCTTTATTACCATCCTGGATCATTATACCAAAAAAATTTACCTACTTTTACCTGAAATCCTTGAGGTTTTCCCTCTACCTCATAGCAATAGCTGGCAATTGAGAACGATCGCAGGTCTAGAACTAGAAAAATTTTGCATTTGCACGAAAGCAAGCATTTCTGAATTACATCTTCAGCGTAATTACCTTTGATTACAACTACTATTTAGCATGATATGAGCCATTGCCGAGGTATCTCCTCTTGCCTATGATTCACATCGAACTGAGAGACAACCTGCGTTTAGAGTAAATTATAGTGTTGACTAGATTACGTATAGAGGAAACGACACTCGAAAAAGGCCAGCAAACGGCTCTCCACACGCCACAAACCCTTAGGACGATGCAAAAGGCGCTGAACACCGGTTGCAACTGGTTGGCGTAGGCTGGCTAGATGAGATCTATTCGTAAAGATCTCAGTGATTTGTCAGAAATATTCGCAAGATGGAATTATTGGCCCTATGTAAAAATCAGGGAAAACTATTCACATTAAGGCCAATTCAAATGTAATTGTTTAGCCTGGCTGATCAATTCTTACATGGGGTGAACGCCCTCATTCTCTTTGTCACGTCATATCAGTTGTTAGAGAGACAAAAAACGTCTGAAATTATCTGCATTAATGATTTTTTCGGCGGGAAAGAGGGTTTAAATACGTTTGAATACGTCTGACTTGTATCAGCAATAAGAGTTGATTATACCAAATATGGAAATCCAGGCAAGTAAACCCAAAGAAGAAAAACTCGGTACATGCATAGAGCCTGAGAGTGCTCCCAAATATACTGACATGCTTGGATCAAATACAGGTATTTCTTTGTCTGACTTCGTGTTTGGCTTTGTTGTTGTTAAGGGCAGCGTTTGAGTGTTGTTAGCCGTCGCGGTACTTTTCATCGGTGGAGCAGTGGAGTTAGTGGCGTTGATAGAATTGTTCCCAGCAGTTGAAATGAAGGTTATTGAGGCAGTGGAGTTAGTGGCGATGATAGAATTGTTCTCAGCAGTTGAAATGAAGGTTGTACTTGTTGTTGACTTCCCACTGCTCACTGGTTTTACTAAGGGGATTTTTAGAATAAGAGGGTTATAACTGAGTTATCGAAGCTAATATAAATGAAAAACATGAGTAGAAGGATAACAAAAAAGGGTAAAGGTCTTTAAACGAGACATCATAGAAATAAGGGGTATCTAAATCACAAAGACGTACGTTAATAAGCAATTACCTTTGATCAAGGACAGAGAACAACGAAAATGTATGAAGGGGAGTGAGTCATGTTGGCCCTATGCCTACAATAAATGATGCGACTGCACAATGACGCTGAAAATATCATTTTCTTATCAAAAAACGAAGAGCTAAGGCTCCCTATCTCCCGCTCTAGGTCCACCCATGGCAATGACAAAGGTGAAATTTGCTTACCACAAGCAAACAAGACGTTGAGATAAGCAGATGAACTCCTTTGTTTAGAGACGTTCACCCCTTTGCAAGGATCGCCAAATATGTTGTCCAATACTGTGATCCAACAGTTTTTCTTGTTGTCACATGCGGGCTTCAATATGTTAGTCACCTCTAATAGCTTACACCGCTGACTTGACACTTCTCCTTTGGTACATATACTATCCAATGATTCACCAAAGTCAGCACCCTCAATCCGAAGAACTTTAGGTGAGCAGTTCAAGTGCATGACGTCATTTTCGCAGACGTACTTTGAGCGGACAATTCTTCGGTCTATTTCTACAAGTTAGATTTCAATGAATTGGTACTAAACATCTTAAGGGAGAAGGACGAGTTTACTGATTTTTCATGCAATGAAGACTTCTCCTTATTTAGTACTTAAAACTCGGCCATTATAATTATCAAAGGTTTAAGTTTCCAAAGAAACTGTGGTGCTGCGTGAATGGGAGAGAATAAAAGGGTAATTTAGTATTATCAACTGAGTTGTTAACGTAAGTTAGCCACCGTAAAGAGTTTCAGATCGGACGTTTCGAGCGTTAGCCCTTCGTCAGAGCTTAATATCATTATCATTAATAAGCATTCCTACAAACTGCTCTGTTTATTGCTTCATTTACTCATTCATTTACAGCTTTCCACTTGTCATTTTGTATGATTATTTGAATGTTATATGCAACTCTCTATATAAAGCAATGACCTTTAATGTATAAAAAAAATCGACAAAAGGCAATTTCCTTTCATGAGAAAGTTAACAAAATTTTTGTCTTTTAAACAATTGGTTTTTTTTAGTCCTTTTCACAACACACGAAACTATACTTGTCATGGAGACAAAAGTACTTCGCTAATTCTGTACTTCAGTTGATACAAAATATTTTAGATGGTTCAGCCGTACAACTCTACTGAGTTTCCCATGACGTGAGACTTGTGGGGAGACTGTCACAAGAGAAAATCTTAACGAAGCAGAATTTCCGTTACACCCTGTTCAGTTTCCTTGATAATTTCCAGAATCGTTTACACAATCTAAACTAGCCAGCTGTAAGCTTTTTTTAATTGGAAATGTCTGTGTTCAATTTCTGGTTGGTCCTTTTTTCAAACGAAGGAAATTTTCATAAAAAAATTTTTATTTTTTTCAATCTATGCTTTTCGAGGGAAAGCTTGACAAGAAATATTTGCCTTGCGTGCACAGCGTCTTCTTTTTCAGTAAAAATATATGACACTTCCAAAATACGTCTTTGAATTTGGCGTCCACCGAGGGATCTGGCGCGTTCGAGCTTTTCGAACAAGGTGTTAAATCCCTTTTGCGGTTTATACAGATAATTCACTGTTAAATACTTGTTTTCCTGTCAATAACTTTTTCGTTCATTGCAAGGTGGGAAATATGGTTTCATTGAAAATTTTAGAAAACCTATTCAAAAAATATATTCATTTATAGATACAAAAAATCTAGGATTAGTTTGAGAATAATCTTGGTTTAAAGGAAAATTCCTGTAAACATTAAAAATTGAAAGCAATTAACTACTGTTGTCATTTCGTTTGGTAGAAGTTCTCTCGCAAATTTACATTCAAATTTTTAAAGAGAACCTCAAAAGGATTAACTTTGTTTATCTCTTTGAAGCATTTAAGCTAAAGGAACTGGCTTCATATCTTTCCTTTTCTCCGATCCGTTTCGAAAAAAATTGTCAGATGACATTCGAAGTCTGTTACGAACGCGTGCACACCAAACAGACAAGCGATACAAACATACAAATATCAAAGTTCTTCTTTTCATTTAAATCTTGCCTGAAATGTTTTGTTGGGTGATTAGAAGGTAGATAAGTAATATTAAAATAGAACCGTAAGGATTATGTAAATATCATGATTAGAATTTATCTAACGTTTACAAATGAAAATGCCAATTATCTTTCGAACAGGGTTGAATCTCATGGAATTTTCCTTTTTTCATCGGCTTTTTGAAGGAAGTATTTTTCATTTGTTAGAATTTCAGCTTTGTTTTCCGGAATAGACTGATTGATCACAACTTAAAACAATAAGCTGCAAATTCGAAGGAATGAACCATACATTTTCGGCCATAAACTTGGTATAAATATTTATATTTAGTTATCTATATAAGTCACTTTTTCTCTACACAAAATATCTAGAAGCATCATAGATAAGGTACAATTTTCAGCCTCAAAACACGATGTTATCGTCCTAAACAGAAAGTTTCCTAGTAGTCTTAAAACTTCCTTTTTATTTGTTTCGATCTATAGCACTACAAAGGTCTTACCTGCTCTTACTTCGGTAAAGCCGGTAACAGTGGAAGCTAAGGATATCAGGAAAATCCAGCACCGCCCAGCCGACATATTTGAAAGTAAGTGATTATGAACGACTGCCTTTACGAATTCGATGCGTTACACTCCTGTTAACAACTTAAGCTCCAGTGAACCGAGGTTGATAGGAACGATACGACCTGAAGTACGAATGGACGGTAATAACAAAAATGTTACGTTTTTCTGGTCGCTAAATCTCCAATTAATATCTTATGAATTATATATCAAAATCGGGGCACCCTCGCATGTGTCAACAATTAAACTGGTTTTTGCGTAATCAAAGTTTCGCGTTGTCTCGAACATAAACGGCAGCTTCGATTCACCGAGAATAACTAAAATTCATAACAACTTCAAATTTCTGCGACACTCACCTTAGGTGCGAGCTCGTCGTTTCCAGCACATCTGTGAAAATATGTTAACGGAATTTTAAATCAAACAAAATAACTAAATTAAATTGTCTTTCCTTTCTGGCTCATTTATTTCCAAAGCAGCGAGTTGTCTACCTTTTTAACATTATTTATTTACTAAAACATCCTTAAACAGGACTTCAGCCCAGCTTTACAGGTAAGATGTAAAATTTTTTGGGACATCAAATTTCATTTACTATAGGTTTCAATCAATAATGATCTGCCATAATTGTTCATTCGATTATCACGAAAAAACATGCACAATCTCGGCCAGGAGCATTTAAAAGTTTTTTGTTTACGAAATTTATTGACATTAACAGTGTTGAGATGTTGCGAGCTAATGCGTATTTGTTGTTATAAGTAGAGAAGTAGGCGTTAATTTAACGATGAAAACATTGACTTTCTCCGTAGAGTGCTTTTTGATACAGCAGGTTAACTCACGAAACTACTCATTTATGCGCGGCAAGTCTAAGGGTCAGCCAATGGCCTAAAAGCTTGAATAAATTTTGTGAATCTCCTTAACTTTTACCCGTGGAGACCTGCCAAGATGCTGTTTCCTTCGGTTCGTTGAGGTGCTCGTTTCGAGCTTAGTCCATCTTTAAGCAAGTCACCATAATGATTCTACAACTAAATAAAAAGACATTGAACAGTGCTTTATGGTAATTGTCTAGACTGACTCTTCTTTTGGAACTTGCTCATCATGCTATTTACATTGGTATCCGTTTTTAGCTCAATCAAGCTTTAGACCGGCCAATTGAAAATCAGCACTCCACGATTAAGGATGAAACCATCAAACAGCTCATTAAGTAAATGGGCTGTTTTGATATCTTAGTTGTAGAACTTGCAGATCATTCGATCATGATTAGTGCGATACGTACGATTTGAACAACTCTCGTCGACAAACACGTTTAGGTACAAGAGATTTCTTAAGGACTTATCCTCAGATTTTTTGTGACCAAGACTTGGAGAAGGCTTGGATTACTAAATATCATGAATTAACGATACAATTAGCTACATAAGAAAAAAAGCCACGCATTTAAAAGGGTTTGTCTGCTGCCTTAATTGACACGCAAACATTTGGGAAAGGGCTGTATTTTATAACAAAAATCTTCTTGTCCAAATTTCGTTTTTCTTGATGAGTACTCCAAAGCTCACTCGAAGTATATTTCCTATTTTCTTGTTTTGCTGTTATGAATGGCGTAGCTTGTCACTCGCTTCATATTTCAGTCATTCATCGCGTTCCACTTGTCACTTTATTTATCAATTATCTTGTTAGTTGTAACTCCCTGAGAAATCATTTTTCGAGGCAAATGAAATTTTAAAAAAATGTCCCCTCTCGTCACTTAGCAATTACTATGATACAAGTACAATATGGCTCTGAATCATCATGGTTCGCGAGTCACAAAATGGACAGTTCAACATTTACAAAGCTAGGAATTTTTAAGGAACTCGATGAAGGACTCATGAACATAATAGAAAGCAATCGTAGATTATCTTTGACGCAAGAGAAATGACATCAGAGTCTCATTCGAAATTTTGCTAAGATTGTAAGCCAAGACTTAACTATAATTTTCAACAAAACTGTCCTTTAGAACACGCTGTATTACTCTTGAAAGTAGTATTTTGATAGCGATATATGATGCTTACAAGGCTTGGGACGAACTCTTTCATTTTGGGAGCTATTGTGCTGACTACCATTGTGTACCCACTAGTGTAGAACGCCCACTCCCGCACGTCCTTGACGTTGAACCAACGACAGCGAGAAGTTAGCAGAGTCTGCTCGAAAGCCGATGGGTGGTCTTGTTAGTGTGCTTTCGTTATAAGGGGAATGTTTTTTTCTGAAAACTGAAAAAAAGATACTGATTTCGACTTTTTTCAAATTTTTCCTTTTATAATGGTAATATTGCGGCTTAAACAAGACGAGAGAGCATTTTCGAAAGGGCTTTACGCAGGAAAGTGATGAACAAGAATGAGCACGAAAATTAACGGACTGTGGGATTTGTCTCCCTAAAGACAGAATTGTACATGTTGTCTCTCGTTGCCTCTCTCTTCCACAACATTTCTCCTACCGATCGCGGTAATTGGTTCCTGCTTTAAATTGGTTGTGATTAGCGGACGAAAAGTAAAATAGGGAATGACTGCATAAGCTTTTCGGTCGAAAATTGAATGGCTTAAGCAGATCTGTACTTTTGCAGTCGATTTTAAACGGTATTTTTCGGTTGCGGGAAAAGACTCCGTGTTGTCTTTGCATCCTAAATTCTGGGAAACCATTATTTTTCAACCATCATTTGATTTCTAGATACAAAAATTTATACACCCTAGAAATTAAACTGGTGCTGCCTTCTTAACCAGTCAGACACAAGATTAAAATTGATTGTTACTTCGATCATACGCGCGTTCCCTCGCTTGTGACAGTTAACCTATATTAAATATCGATCCCCCTTTAATTAGCTATTTTTGTCACTTTAATGGGAGGATAGAGGTTAAACCACTGACGCGACAAAAGGGTTTGAAGATGAGTACAAAAAATATTCAATTAATTAACCAAATTCTCTCAGAGCTTTTTGAAAAATGAACAAAGAAAATAATAAATCATAAATTCTATCGACTTTCAACAATGTTGTTTCCCACGACTTGCGAGTGGGTAGTTGTTGTCTTTTTCGAAAGGGAAGGAGACGGAGAGAGGGAAGGTTAATGGTTGGAGGGGTCAGTTAGAAACTTTCCTCGTATTCCGATTCTTGCTGAACCCAGAGTGTGAGCTGAAAAGGGAAGTTCCTAAATGCAGGATATTTATACCGAAAATTTGCATAGACTATATCCACTCTCAATCTGCAGTTAAATAAATTTCTTAAAAACCGTCAGTTAGAATTTCCTTCGGCCGAGATAGAGTAAGTTTTGATCTCTGAATCTAGTGCAACATCTCTCATGAAATTATAGACTTAACCTTAGACTCTCCAATCTCAGAAACTAAGAGACTCACATAATTTTTTATACTTATAGGCGTTTGAAGTTCATTGTGGTTAGTATGAAAACAAGGCACGTTGATAACAGGATTCCGCTTATAGCCTTGGGAGCTACAAGATTGGATCCATGAATTCAGGCGGTGGTAGCATCCTGTAGAAAAAAAACATCTTTTGATTCCTATAGCTTTCAGCTCGCTTCGATTTCTAACGTCGGTGGAAATGATACATTAACCTCTATTTGGCTGTTAAATATTTAATCGCAACGGCTGAACTCGGCTGAACATACATTTGCATTTTTATTACACCATTAAGATAGCATTGACAAATGATCATGCGATTTAAGATTCAAATTCTACATCGTATTCTTGAGCCGAAAGTGCAATTTACCCGTAATATAATTAATACGTTTATTTATCTTAAACTGGTTGTTTCACTGTTCTCGTGAGTTGATGGCCAGCACTTAGTATATTAACTTAAGTTAAGAGTAATTTCCCTGGTGTTCTCGAGGCTAATCGATCAGTCCGTGGTTGTATAAAATACTTTTGACTGTATTTCACAAGAAGAATTCTTTATCTGTGCAAACAACAATTTAAGTTGACTTTTTAGCCATGTTAGGGTGGTAGCTGGAAAGCAAATGTGGAGTACTTCAGTCTTTTAGAAGCTCCAAAAAGTGAATTGTTGTTTTGAATTACACATTTTTCAACGTGAGCTTTTGTTGTTGTTGTTGTTGTTGTTGTTGTTTAGTCTCTTAGCCTCGTAAAGGTACTTGTCAATATTTCACGAGCCACTTGGTGTGCATGCTCTTATTGGATATGTTCTGCTCAATATATTTTAAGCGGAGATTTGTAATATCTCTATAATATCTATAACTGAGAGAAGCTGAACTCACTTAACACATTTAACAATAGGATCCACCCAAATCATCTTGCTCGCCTATTTTAGTCAAAGGTAAGAAATTTGAGTAAAGGAGGCAGGTTGGATGACCATCCAGTATTGTTTCAACTTCAGTATTTTTCTAAAAAATCTTCTAAAACTTTTAAATAAAGAGGTAGTTCCCAAACTCTAATTAATTTATTAGGCCTCTTAACAATAGAAAATGTTTATCGACTTTCTGTGGAAAAATTCTTGCATTTAAGCCCTTTTAACAAAGCATTTGACATGTTCCGACATGCTAGTAATATTCATGGCTGCCACACAAGCTAGGCAGCCAGACAGAATCTTTACTAGCCTGAAGTGCGAACTAATGTGGGTAAACAATACATTTCTTTCATGGCAATCGGTATTTGGAATGACCTTCCACCCTCTTCAAAAACGCAAGTGTAATTTAATTTCCAAGGCAAGTGAAACATTATCTGCTGTCAGAACAAGAGGAAATTAAGCCGCTTCCTTTAAAATTATTACAGTTCAACTGACTTTTCTCCTAACTGTTTCTTTTATTTTATCTTTTAATTCTTCTTTATTGTTGTTGATGTTGCTGTTTTATTTACTTTTCCCTTCTTTTCTTGTCTCACTCTCTGCCGCCTGAAACTTAAAATGTACGGGGGAGCTAACAAGAAAACCTCTGTTTCATTCAACTCCCTAATTCACAAAGTAACAAAACTATCTAGATACTAATAAAAACCTTTTTAATCAGTCAACCATAATGTAAAATAAAAACAAATATTATAATTTTATTCAATTGACTCATGCGAAAAGAGCGTTGTCTTGTCGTGTCTTTCCGAACGAATCATTTATTCCGTTTCCAACTTGCGACCGACATAATCAGTATTTTTATTTCTATTTCTTTCTGGAGTAATTATTCATTAATTTATCAATTGATATCAAAGGATGGATGAAGGCTGATTTTTTCTTTTGACCATCCTGCAATATAGCAATATTTTCGTTAACTGACATGTGGCTAAAAATGCTGAGCCACGCCTTACTACTCCTATCGACATGTAAACCAAAAGACCTTTGAAAGACCCAGGAGTGCAATTGAATTTTAAAGGACAATAAAATCACTTAAAACTGCATGACACTTTTTCTCTTGGAAATTCCTATTGTTTTAAAAATCTGTAACCTTTTGTTCAGAGATGGATAACGCTATCCACTGGATGAATCTCTATCCAATAGATAGTGCAGTATGTTTGTTGGGTCAGTATCCACTGGATTGTAATTTATCCGTTGGATTGCGTTATCTACCCTCTCAACAACTGGGCTCTGGAGTTTAAGCGATTACGACCACGGCTCAAGAAATGATGTCTGTCAGAAGGTAATATTCAACCTTTTCTTAAGATCAGAATTATCTTGGATTGATTAATTATATATTAGAAATAAGTAATACACGATACACGAAGAATTGTTTTTAACGTAGTCACCAAACAGACAATAAAGGGGCGCCAAATGTTTGGTTGACTTAATATCCCCATTTGTTGGTCGTCAGGCTTGTTCGTGTTTAATTGTCGTTTGCTTAGAGTTCCAAGTGTAGAATTCAGCGGTTGCTTGGCGACTTGATAATTACAGAGGTTGAAAATGAAAATTTACAACAAACAGCAAGGCTGTCATTACATGAGAGATCTGATTGCCGTATCCAGTATTATATATGACAAAGCCATAACCAGCGGAGTCGTCTTCTTCATCATTGTCGTCAGGATACTTCGGGCTCATCTCAGTCGTCGTGGACTGGGTTGCGTAGTTAAAGGGTGCAGAGGGTGAGGAAGGTTTTGTCAATACCGTTGTAGACTTGTTTTCGGCGAACGCGGTAGGGGGTACGGTCGTAGGTGGTGTAGGTGATACTTTCTCTACTAAAAATTTCAAGTGAAAAAGAAATGCTACATCTCTGACCCTTCACCGGCTCATCATAATTCTGTAATGCCAGAATTTCTTCCATAATCTCAAAGAACAGATCAAATAGACGCAAGATAGGATGTAAAGCAAATCATGATATTTTGGAGATTTATCATGGAAATTTATTACTTACCGCAGCCATACATGACATTCAGATCCTTATGGACCGACATGCCCGGACACTTGTCTCCCATGGTACTCGTATCTACTGTGAAATTACACTTTGTGCGTCCTTCACAACGCCCTTTTACAAAATCTTCCCTATCATCTGGGGCGCAATATTCAGCAGTGTTGACATAATCCATCCTTCTCCCTATGCAAATTTTGTTTTTATCTTTTTTCTCTCGCCCGTATCTTGCCTGGATGATATTAAGCACCTCTGAGGCCGTGCAACTTAAATACATCGAGTCGCCCTGGCAGATGTATTTAATTTTGATGTCCTTACGTGGATCCATATCATTAACTATGGGCAGTCCTAAACAGAGATGAATTAGAACTTTAAAAAAAATAAAAAGCCCCCTGAGCAAGAAAAATTTCAAAGAAATGAATAAGTGAATACATACATGAACGAATAATAAATGTATGGACGAGTGAATGATTGAGTGCTTGAGCGAGTGACCAAATGAATTAATGAAGCCACAAATGGATGGATACTTTCCTTACAAAGCCTTGGCCTTACATTACATACGTTTACGCATAGATTTGCAATTATTTAAAATATTATTCAGGAACGCCACCATTTTGATTTTTTCTTAATCTATTAAAAGCAAAAGTAAGATTTACAAGTAATGTCTACGGTTCTAACTTAAACTGTCTCACCCTTAAAAACTGATCGGTGTTTTATTGTGATAATTCATTACTTACCACACCTATACATGACTTTCAGATACTTAAGGGTCAACATGCCGGGACAATTATCTCCCATTGTACTCGTATCTACTGTGACATTGCACGCCGTTTTTCCTTCGCAACGCTCACTTGTCAATTTTTTTTTATCATCAAGAGCACAATATTCAGATTTCCTTGTGCAATTGTCACTTTTCGTTTGACGGTAAGTTGCACAATAGATCTTCAGCACCTTTGGGGCCGGGCAATGTAGGTTCATCGTGTCATCCTGGCAACTGCGTTTGGTTTTGAAGGCGCTCACTTGATACAGCGCACCTAAAAGGGGATAAATTATAACGTTAACAAAACAAAGCTCACTGAGCGAATTATATTTCAAGGAAACAGATAAATGAATGCATGCATGAATAAATAATAGCTGTAAAGACAAGTGAACGAATAAATGAAAAAAAAAAAATGAAAGAATGAATGGATAGATGAGTGAAATAGGTGAGTGCTTGCGCGAGTGAGTAAGCGAATTAATTAGTGAATGAGTGACTGGTAAATGAAGCCACGAATGGATGGATACTTTCGTTTCAACACCTGGGCTTTATATTGCATATATTAAAAGGAAAAGAAATGAGAAAAAAAAGTGAAACACTTTCATGTTGATTCTTGCTGTGTTCAGCCAGAAGTTTAAATAATTTTTCTACTTGTTATACTTTGTGCTGTCTCACCCCAAACAATTGATTAAATTTTCATCGTAGTGACCTAGAATTGATCCGCATAAAATGTTGTCACAGCATCGCAAAAGGAGGTAATAATAACAGTTTTTCATTCCCTGAGTTTGGGTTTATTAAGGTTCAGCAGTTTTGGCCCATTCAAAAGGGGTTTAATGAATTAAAAATGAGAATTTAAAAGCGGTTTACCACTCTCCAACTAAAAGGGGAAACAACCATCTTAGTATCAATAATTGTTTTTAATAGAGTCGATGATTTCTATTTGCGGTTTCTCTTCTTAGTCAAAACATCATGATTATCTTAACTTCAACTTCAGGGGAAAAAGGCATTCTAGAAAGAACTACATACGAAAAGTCAAGGTAAATTAAAATTCGTCTTTAATAGGATTGATAAGGTTTATTTTATTTTTTTAAAGTACATTGTTAATTATTTGCTTGAAATATTCAAATTTTAGTAATATTTCAAAAAGCAAAACAGTAATAAAAAAACCGTTTATGTTGACAGTTACACAAATTGACTGCGGGAAGTGAGAGAATTTCTAGGATTTGGCTGAACTCGACTTTGCTTCATAATGGCGAAACAACTGAAGACGAACTGTATCTCCTATATATTTCTGTAGAAAATATGATTTTCACCATAAGGTGTCAAAAGGAACCTTCAACAGATAAGAATTGTATCAGGGCTTCTATCATCGTTTTGAAAAAATAGCCAATAGCCTGTTTTAACTGCAAGATAACAAAAAAGTCTGTAATGGCATTTCGCCTCTTTAAGAGGAATATCCTAAATTCATTAAACGAACCTTAATGATGAAATGGTTTGTCTAAAAAACTTATTTTTTCAAGTAGACTTATGCATGAATAAAATTTCAAAGAGAATCTTAAATTAAAGAATGGAACCAGCTTTCCTTTTCCCGAGTTTACAAACGCTGAACCCTTTCTTCAAACTTAGGCCCGTAAATAGAAAATTAATTAAATTTTTGGAAAGGTGTCGAGAAATTGTCGTTGTTACAAATACCAAACTGTCTAAGAATTTAAATCAAACAAAATCCATTTGTTTGTAATTCCGGTATCTCGCTAAGAGTCAGAAGCATCTAAGATATACCTTAGGCTACTCACCATTATTGAGAAACGACAATTCCTCGAGGGAAGCAAGCAAAAGGAATCCTTGAAGCAGAAGATAATAATTGTGATACATCGCTCCTAGTGCGAGTAAATTGACCGTACCACTTAATTTCCTCTGGCGAGTACCGCTGGTGAAATTCTCTTTTAAGTACTGTCGCAACAGGGTCTTGGCTAAAATGCTCTATCTCGTTGAAATCGCCTTAATGAAAAGTGTGCGTCGATTTGCACCTCTCCTCCAATGATTTTTCCCCACCTTTAGTGATAAACACTCATTTGGGACACTGCGTGTGTTTATCAATAATAAATAGCAATCAAATATGGGGTGCAATTTTTTTTAAAAAACTTGTTCTTTAAACGAATTTACTGTTGACATCGAACATTTGTTCGCGGTCATTTCAATCTTTTATTGTCTCGTCTCCCACAACCAGCGGCTTCTTAATCACTCTCTGAATCACCCTCAAAATTTTCACCAAAACACTTGCACCTTATACATTTGTTAACGATGTTAAGATTATGTATTTTTGAGATTATATCATACATTTGAGGAAAGCTTTTTTTTTTTTAATTTAGATCAAGATTAAGTGCATTTCGGAAAATATTTTCTTCTTAAGCTAAGCTGCGTCTTAGTTATCACTATGAGTTTTAACACTAAAAGTTTCAGTGTGATTAATGAAATCTTATCAACCGCTTTTGAATGGTAGTCTTAAAAGAGAAATGAGTAAGTATATGTGAAACTTGCGAGAATTCTGAAGAATATCCTGTTAAAATTTTAATTTTGAAAAGTTCAAATTTTAAGTACGTCCAGAACGTATACCCGTGCGACGCATAATAGAGAGAATTTCCCACACATAGCGAATATCTCGATTAGTGTTATCTATAATTTGTTTTGCGGTTCTTCGTGGAAAATGTCCATAAATGTATCGCGCACATGAAACGTCTTCTTTTTCAACTACTTCAGTTATTTTAAGTTACCGATGGTTCTTTGAGTGACCGTCTTTTTCTCGCAATTTTGGAGAATTCGATTTAATGGAGAACACTAACGAAAATTATAAAAACTGGGGAAAAGCAATATGATCCGGATCCTCATAAAAGATGACTCGGATCATGGTACATTGGCAAAATCAATGAATTAAACACAAAAAAAAACGATTCATCGGTTCCGAAATTTGATGCACGATGATCCCTGCGATCTTGGACCACTGATCCTAATCTCTCTCTTCCAAAGAGAAGGCATCCCCAAGATCTGTAGGTGACTGATTACATTCAATCAAGAGTAATTAATAAATAGACAATTTCAGACGGTCTACCTTCACATCATGTGGACATTATAGGTAAGTTTACACAAAGAAAGCATTCGCATAGCCCTGAAGCTCACCTTCCGCAGCTTACTAGGAGCATTGGTGTTCCTCCATTGCAGTTTACCAAGTCCGGAAATTTTTCAGGTTTCCCTAATAATCGGCTGTTACTTACTAATAATCTTTGATGGAAAAGGCGCCAGAAAATAAAGTGTTCAACACTCGAAGAGAAATTCCAAATCTTCAAGCAACCATCTATTAAATTGTTTATCATATAAACATAATAGCCCGTCACTGACAAGAAAAGTCGACTTTATCAACGAAAGAAAATAAAAGGATCGACAATCCCCGAATAAAAATTGTAAAATGCGTTGGTGCTAATACTCAAGATAAAAGATAAAAAAAATTAGTTGAATCACTACAAAAATAAGAATGAGCGTAATTTTCAAAATACAAAATTCTCAGTTATTGACTTTGTCCTTACTGACAGAAGAAATCTTATAGGTACGCAGCCAAAAGTGGCTTGTGGCAAATCTTGAAGTTGTTGATTTTCGTTCTCAGCCGCGAGAAATGCCATTACCAAGGCCACTGAATACGTATTTTTCCGTTTTGGCTTTCGTATTTTAGTTTTCTTCCCCTTCTAGGAAACTTTGAACGTCGCTGTCTGTAAACCGTACGGATATTTCGGCCATAATCCGAGAAAATTCAGAGAAATAACCATGGATTGAGAGGTGAAGGCTTTGCTGTTCATTCATCAACCTGACTGAGTGGCGCGAAAGGCGAGTGACGAGTCAGCAGCTGATTGGCGATATCAAACACACGTGTAAAAATATCGTATTTTTCAGGTGTGTTGTTCCGGCTCTTCTCAGGGCTGGGAATCCTTGTAGAACACCATAGTTTATATGGTAAACGTAATTTTAGATCGAGCTACTGTTGAGTTTATTTGATGTAGAGAAATTTTCCGTTTTCCCGAGTTGGCTACGAGACACATATCCTGATAACAGTCTAACGTTTCGACTCTTTCAACATGACACATGGTAGATGGAAAAAAATTATGGTTATGTGTTTTTTTTATGGCAAATGATTTAAAATTTGTCAATTTTTTATGCCTAACGGCTGCATTTTTTCCCGCCGTTTTACGGCTAATGGCTAACATTAGATAACAAGTTGTGTAGCCGTCATTATCACTGAAATAGGTCCGTGTCTTCCACATATTGATTTTTTATTTCGGCATTTCTTTTGCTTTTAGTTTTACCGCAGGCAACTACCACTCTTCTTAAAACTTTTAGGGTTTTCCACAATCATCAAGTAGAAAGCACTTCCCCATTTCTTTGTGCTTGCTCGAGTGACCTGCTCCTGAGATGCATCTGAGCACGCCCGAAGCCATTTTGTTCACTTTAAATGGTTGTGGTGCACTATCCACTTATATCAGCGCTACTTCTCGATTACTTCGTTTTTCTTCCAAGCTTTATCTCCTTCGTGCTTTCTGTTTGTTGTAAATAGGTTAGTCGCACTCGTGGCTGAGTTATACATCCCACTAGGTGCTTTTATCAGCCATATGCCTCACTACAAAGTGATCGTAGCTAAGAATAGTCAGCTAACTTAGAGTACATGAAATGACAAACACTACTGAGTTACCATGAAATTGATCAATTTCTACGCCTAGGAGAATAACCCATCTCGGGTGAAGAAGCAATTTGGTGGATGGATGCAGAAGTGTGGGAGTTAATCAGGTGTCGTTTATTCTCTTTTAAAAGTGTTACTTCTGCGATTTTTTGTTTTTGTTTTTTTGTAAATGCACCCTTTTTAGAATGTGATAGAGAATGGTAAGTCGTAGCTGAAGAATGAATAAGAAACCGCAATGAGAATTTTCCAAACTTCGGGACTGGTTGCAGACTTTCATTAAAAAAAACCTTTTCCGAAAAGGTTATCGCGGTTCACACTCAGCGCAAGATTTCTGTAATCAAGGCGATCGCTCAGGGACTGGTTAAGTATCTTACATGAAAACGTTAATGAAATTAAAAAGATGCATGGACTGTGTCTAAAAACTCTTTCCGTTGCGTACATGGATTTCTCACTTAAAATCTCTCCTTTTCCTGAGAACTGTTTATATAAAAAGTCCAAATCAAAACTACCTTTAAACTTCCACATAAATATGACGGTTTTCACAGCGAAGAGTAAATAATATAATCACCAACTAAACATTCCGTCTTTCTGTTTTCACAGGTGGACTAGCCTGTTTCTGAAAGGAGTAAGCCGGATTGAGAAAGTTGAAAGTTATGCATACCCCCAGTAAATTCCTTGCTTATACATTTGCCACAATTCAACGATATAACTGAAAACAAAAGGAATTGTTTTATAGAGTAGTCCAACACTTAGGAGATAGAAATAAGGAAAGATCTTGAAACTAGAATGTAGGTGGTTAAGAATGACAAAGATGAACCTTTTTGCTACAAGAGTGTGGGTGAAAGCGTGGGTCCAAAACACCCCATGAGGAATCGAACGCTTAACTCTTAGGATCTCGCGGTTCGATGTTCTAAGCCTGATCATAAGTTAAAGAAAACTTGCAGGGGGAGCAAGTCATCATTAGGTTCGATAAGCTACCAATTCTACCTTTCTGCTATGATGTCGAAACCGTCGTACTGCTCAAATGCTTATGACTGCGAATAACGACTTTCTTCATTCTACGAAAAAAGCTCAAAATTAACCACCTGTCTTTCTCTATATGCAAACTTGAGTATTTTTGGTAAAATTGCCAATTACGGCGATGTTGCTCCTCTAGTTCTATCTCGATCAAACTTTCAAAATTATTTCGTGATGGTGCTTCAATCTAAAAAGAAATGATGATAATAAAAAAAAACAAGCCACTAAAACAGGAAAAACGCTCCGAGCTAAAAAATATAAACTCCCTCTTTAGAAATGCCCATTCAAACTCTGTTATAAAAATGATCTTCAAATTCGTTTTCTATCAGACTGGAGTTCACCACAAAACTACTGTATCATTGCATCTTGAAAAGACCGTTCTACATTCATTTCTTAATCATGAAAGGCAAGATTTTCGCAGTGGTATTTTGTCTGATATTTGCAGCCTGCTTGATGTACCCAACTGAGGCAGTTTACCATTTACAAAGACCGCAAGGACTTAGATCTTTGGTATGTTTTAGTTTTGCATCATCATAATTCTGTTGTATGGGATTTCTCTAAATTATCGGTCTGGAAGTAAATTTTTAAAGCGTTTCCATACAGGGAAGTGGAAACTAAGCTTCTCTGCAAGTAACTGTGACTATCGACTGTGACAGTAACGATCGTTACAAAACACGCAAATAGTAAGTCGTCGATACATCAGAACCTGGTTTCATCAGTGGCCATGACCAACGTAACGCAATAATGACATCCTTTTTATTTTTTTTTTTTCTTGCAGGCGATGAAAGATTCTCGAAAGGATATTAGAAACATATGCGCGACCATGAATGATGTTTGTAAAACTGAAAGAGAAGCCTTAACGCAAGGTTTCCAAGCTCAAACTACCGACTAAGGTCTTTCACAGAAGTGGAAAATTGTATTCAGATGAAAACCTAAGTGCAAATAAAATAGAACTGTGACATGAATGCTTCTTTTGTTTACTTTCAAATTCGTCACACCACATCACCCTCTTGTCAGTACAGTGAGGGAGTCTTCTGATAAAAGATTTTGTTGGGATAATATCTTCGCTCACTCAGTCTCACCCATACTCGATCAAGAACAGTCTCTCGAAAAAGCGGTCTTAAACAAATTCAAACCATTATTGCTAATGCATTGACGCATCAAAAGACTCATTTGTCACTAAGACACAATTATCTTTATTGTTTACCATATTTTAACCTCTTTAACTTTCTTAAAACTCCTTCCTTCAATGTTCGATTGTTGCATAGGAGTTACAAGTGGTGATAGCTTTTTGCCGTGCTTTTTTCCCGCGTTTTACCCTTTGGCACTTAGATGAAATAAAACAGTGTTGGTAGAAGTCTTGAATGATTAGAGGTTGATTTGCAAAGGGGACTCACCTAAAATGTTTTGGGCGATAATAGCTTTTCCTTAGGATATCGCCAGCTTTTTATCTTATGTCAAACTTTAAGTGAAATATCGCACATCTTGGTGTAAGTCGTATGGAAGAAGTCGGTGTCGTCTGCTTACAGGAGTACATCCTTTGCACTCTCAGTGCGTTGATCGCCACTTTGGAATGCTCATGAGAAAGGCTTTACACGACTTCCATTTATAAAATTGGTTACTAAAGCTAGTTTGAGGATAATACTTCTCATAGAAGCAATTCACTTTACACTTAAAACGTATCCAACTCATGTTTTGCAGCAGATTTCTATTGCCCCTGCGGGAAACATCAATCAAAATAATCGAAGAGCATCTGCTCACGAAACTGTCGCCTAAAAACACAAGTTCGGTTCTTTATTCCCCATTCTCGTAGTTTTTCGGAAGTGTTTCATTAACTCAAACAAATGTGCTGTCAATGGAAAATTTGATGCATTCTTCTTTTAAATGTTTTTTTTCACAATCCAGCGACTTGATCACCTGTGAATCGAAAGTTTCCCTTGCTAGCGAGTAAATTTTGTTCACCCAAGATAGTTAATTATTTTTGACTCCCGATAGGTGATTTCTTTTCTTCCAATTTTCCAAAGGACCCTAGAAATATTTTCCCACTTGAAAGAGATCAGATGCAACATGTTTTGATCATCCAGGGACGCAGAAACTTCTGGATTTTCCCAACACCATTTTCGTACTCGTACCACGCTACATTAGTATTTCACTCAGAGACGCCATACCCATATTAAAATCAAAAAGGAAAATAGCGGTAATTTTCAACACGATCACTCGACCGCAAGTACCATCGAATTTTTCTTTTACTTTTACTTTTCTTACTCTGGTAAAGTAGTTTTAAAGTAGTCTACAACTTCTGTAGCTCCCGGCGGCGAAACTAATTTCAAAAAGCAGTGTATACAAGTACAATCGAAAAACAAAAGCCCTCAGGACATCGCCTAAAAGAGGTGTAGAAGTTTCCTTTAAATTTAAGAGCACAGCGAACTTTAATTCAAATAGCACAGCCTTTGAAGAACTATCAGTCACAAATTTTTACCTCACCTTCCTTTTACTTCTATCAAATGGCCAGCAAGAAGTTCGCTTTGATAATTTCTCTGTTATTTGCTCTATGCTTCATGTTTGACACAGAAGCAGTTTATCAGCAGTGTAATACTTTTTCAAGACCATGCAACGGCAAAAGATCAGCAATTTTGGTATATCTTTTTCTTCATTTTTTTCTAGCAAATTAGTAAATTTTGTTCGCTTTTGAGAGCTGGTTAGTTTTATCCTCTGGCAGGTGACTCGTTTCCTTCCAATCGGTAATCGTATTTTAGTATGGAATGTTAACAACTTATTTTGATCTACTTGCAGAAGTCACGAACTCTTCAAAGAAACATGAGGGATATGTGCGTGGCCATGAGAAATATTTGCTCACTTGAGAAAGCTCAGCTGCAGGATTTTAGTTAGTTAAAAGATGGATTTGGACCTAGCATTGTGATGTCCTTGGAAGTAAACGAAGTACGAAATGACTACATCTCTTGTACCTAGAGAAACGACTATTACGATATGAAAAAAGCACCAAGGTAAAAGCATGTGAAAAATAAAAAAAAATTACAACGATAGAGCTTGGCTTTCAAAGCAGACCTGTAAAAAGTAACGATTCTCCCTCTTTTTACCATTTCATTAGCTTCACGCAACACCGAAGGTAGTGTGTGATAACAGCTTCTGCCTAAAAGCACGATTTCTATCCCTTAATATATTTATCCTTTTACGCCTTTCCAATGGTCGATGCCGAGTGAAATATCATATACGGCAGTCTAAGTAAAGGTCTTAAAGTCAGCACCAAAGCAAACGCATTTTGAGTGACTGAAGGTTAAATCATTCCACCGATCCGCAATCGAATTTGAGATGCAACAGCTTTTGCCTGAGGCATCGCTTGGGTTTTTCCTGAAACAAACTTTACAAGGTCGTTGTTCTCTGAATATTGCATGCCACAGTCGTGATATGGGTCTTATAAGTCAAGCATTATAAAAAACCTATTAAGATACGATCATTCAAATCGTTCAAAAGGTATCAGCAAATCGTAGAATCATTTTGTCAGAGACATTGACTCGATGGATTACATCTCTTTTTTTAAACGAGTAAGTTGCTACAGGATTATTTGACCAACGTCATTTCTCTCTTGCAGTTTTGCTCAAAACGTGTCACCTGCTTGAACAAAATCTAAAGATGACCTTTCCTTTCAGTATCTTGGCATTCAGATATGTCGGGACACTAAGCAACACAATTGTTGCGCTCACCTCAGTTGTATTTGCACGTTCACTGACCGCGACTATGCGCCCTTCTGAATGAGGATATAACTTAACCGTCACAAATCGAAGTCAATAACTGCCTCGTAATTTTCATTTTCATTTTCAACTTTTAATAGAAGTTGGTCAATATGTCAGAGTAAATTGACTCCCTATGTTTCAGGGTAAATTAACTGCCATTTTAACATGTCTGGAAAGGACCCATTTGACTGAGGACCAAGTGGCTAGGTGTTCTCTGAGGGTTTGATGGAAAACCTTTTTCGAATATTGTGCTATAAAAAAATGAATGACAAGTGGAACACTCCACATAATTTAACCTGTTGTTGTAATTTGGTCCTTAGCCATCATCCGTCAGTCGAAAAAGATAACATGACTTTCATGATTTATCAAACTCTCTCAGTCGCAATTGTTATAGTTTTCTTTTAGACTCAGTTTTCCCTTTCTTAACGGCCGAGAACCCTAACTCTCAGACAGATGGCTTCGTACGCTCGAAATTCGGAGCAGTCATATCACAATCATAAAACGAAAACCCCCATGAAGCTGTTCATCGTAGATCAACATTCTACACGTGTCAATGTTTCATCAGAAAAATTCATTTAGTTTTTCACTCCCATATTCGAGTCAATTTTAGCAAACGGCCGCCAAGAACTCCATATTCGTTCAACAATGGGCGATTGACAACCAGGCATGTGTTTCATTCCAGGTCCTGAGCGGTAGAATATCTACATAATTTGGAATAAAATAAATTTCATTTGAATCGCAGATTTTACTCTACTCTATTGTTAATCGACCTGTGGCTTGATAATGATGCAACCTTAATATTCATTACCGGGATCAGCGCTATTAAACTAACCAATTAAAATTGCAGAACGCGAGTATTGTTCTAATTCCGTATTCATAATGGAGAAATTCATCAAGGCCAGTAGGAGAGGATTACGTACGTTCCGCTACCAAATTGTAATAATGCCAAGCGAATTTGTTTCTCTCCCATAGCATTGTAGCTTCCCCTTACACTTAATGAAGTGATTAAGCAAGAAAACTTTTCTTATATTACGTTCTACACAAGTTCTACGTCTCACTTCCTGTAGAAAGGAATCACTCCAGAAAGTAAGAAAGCGTAAAGTTCAAAGTCCAACTTACTGAGACGATTACGTTTTATGCGTCCGTCAGACATCATCGAAGCCAGAACATTCAAGAGCATGATGTTTGAATGCGCGATAGCAGACTAGAATTGTTTAAATGGATACGCTATAAATTGAAACCTTAAAATTAAATTTAAATTGTTGCCTCCATTATCATGTCGGGCTTGGAGTCAAGTGTAATCCACGCTATTTAATTGGATGAAAGACCTACTTATGAAAATGCACTAATGGGAGTTCTTTGCGATAATGAAGACGTCGAGCTCTTCATAGAAATCAGTTAGTGTTTGTGTTCTATGGACATACTTTAAGTGATTTTTGTCATAGTACAGGTGTCAAAAAAGGTTTAGTAATGCATCAGCAAATAAAACCGGTATCAATAAAACTTTAGCATTGGTGTCTTCAGGACGCCATCTTCACGACTCCGTCCCATGCAACGTTACAGAAACTTTCCCAGGTAACAGTGCTAATATCAGGCTGAGAGTTTGGCTGGCATCGATTCCACAGATCAGAGGTGAATTCAACACTCTAGTTATCGACAGTTCGTGAAAATCTGCAATTAAAATTATCTCCGTACCTTCTCGATGTCTTTGGAGACGACTGGGCATTTGTCGTTACTCAGAACTTGTCCGAGGAGGACAACGAGCTCATACTAAACACTTTTATGTGAAATTTCTGTGTTGATCAATAAATATATTCTTAATACGTCCCCAATAGGTCCCCAACCATTTCGATCCAATTGCAATCATGCCATTAAACCACAATGAGAAAAACCATCCCTTCCAAAGAGAAGGTGGAGGACAAAAGTATTTTTATTAAAGATGAAAGCTCTACCTGTTTCTACACTCTTTTCCATGGAGAAACCTAACTTTAAAAGATTTTGCTAAGAAAATTTCCAGGTTTCCGTTAACATACGTTTTTCCTGAGGAAGTATAGGAGTTTGATACAAAGCAAAAGCGGTGACGGTTTTCACACCTTGTTCTATCGAGTAAACTAACTTTATTAGATTTTCCTAGAACAATTCTTGGTTTCCTTAAAAAGTACCTTTTTTTCCTGAGAGAAGAATCTGAGAGAAGAATTCTTCTGCGACAGAACAGTCCTGACGCCCACTCAGGACGCAGCCATCTGCGCTGTATTTAATTATCATCATTATTACTTTTTTTTGGGGGGAAGGGGGGGACAATGAATTATTTGACCATTGAAAAGGACAAAATTTTTCCTCTTTCGCATAAACAATAGTTTCTTGTGTGATTTTTATGACCTAGAGCTAGAGCCTGTTTTTGCAAAATATTACTTAACTGAAGCCATCTGTACACCACCTCTGTCATATGATAGACGAAAAGGCAACATGATTTGACAAAAAACGCAACTAGTGCAAAAGTAAGTGCTTTGGGGGAAGGAGCGGGCTAATTTCCCAGGAAGTTAGGAGTCATTTAGATCAGCTGCATGTTTTCTGAGTTTTCGTCAAACTGCCGCCATGTTGAAGTGGGCTTTAAAGAAATTGCTCTTTTGAACGTTATTTCGAAGGTGTTGATGGGCAATTATGGAAACACGCATGTTAAAAGCACCATTTCCTGTTGTCCCTATTATCAACGTGCAACTGTTTCAGAGAAATATTTTTTGCTAGTGTTTATTTTTCCTTTTGGCATAATTTGATATGTGCAGTCCACTCATTGCATCGAAAAATAAACGATTTTTCACCATCACAATATGGTAAAGAAGACATCATCCCTATTTTTATAACTGATTGACTACCAAAACTGCCTGTGTCTTTATTTTTGACTTTTTTCAAAATTCAAAGCTTTACTCTCAGACTAAAGTTTGACATCTCTCGTAGGACGCCTTTTTGGATTATTTATACAGTCTGAAATAAAACAAAAAGCGCGTCGAGGAAACGATTTTGGCGTCAGAACCTCTCTAACGAGAATATTTCTAAGAGTATTACACAATAATTATGGGCAAGAGTCCTCTATAAATTAGAGCTCGTGAATGGACATCATTCAGAAATTGAAGGCCATTTGGGTTTCACTAACTTCTCAGAAATGGACAGTAAGGCCGTCGTGTTGGTATTTTGCGTCCTGTTGGCAGCTAGTTTTATGTCCGAAACAGAGGCCGTTTACAGCCAGAACCCGGACAATAATGGAAAGAGATCATTGGTCAGTTTGTTATATTGTATTTTTTTCATAATTCTTTAAATCCCCTAATTTTCCAGTTTATGGCCTACAGCAGTGCAGTCAGTTAGAAATATCACTGAACTTTTTCATGAAACAACCAGCTTTAGCGGGGTTATTGGTGACGTTTATGGGTCTCGAACTTAATCAAATTGGAATTGATGAATGGCCTTTTTCTCTAAAATCGGGATGATAAAAACTGAGGTCAGATAGAACGAGGCCAAAGCTTACGCTGCTGTGATGTTAATCCAAAAAGAAGAAAGGGAACATTTCTTCTCTTCAAGCCGTGCCAGCTTTAGAGTTCCCATCAATTGTTATATTTGCTATCTTAACTTGTTTATTCTTAAAGAATCGATGTCACATTTCATAGTTCTCGAAATATAAAATCTACCATATATCAGAGATGAAAATACAAAAAAAATTAGGTTTAGTTTGCAGCTCGTAAGTCATGAGGTATCTTCAGTTACTCTTAACTTAGTTAAACGTTACTTTTCATGACATAGTGATAAGGGTGCCGCAAATGACGTCATAATACTTTTAAAAAGTCATCGATGAATACAGACGAGTATATTTTTCTTCAGTCAACCCTAAAGAATGAACTGTTTTTACTCACTTGCAGAAATTAGGCAATGTCCGGAGGAATATCAGGAACCTGTGCGCTTCCATGAACGATGTTTGCAAAACGGAAAGAGACGAACTGCAGGATTTTGATCAGTTAAAGAAGTAAATGGATTGCTGGTTGAGTTAAACCGATTACAACTATTCAAGGTGTTAAATGGATAGAAGAGTGAACTAAGCTGACTAGAACATTTCAGAGGTGTTGAAACTCTCTTGTAAAATCAATAAAATTGCGTACAAGAATTTTCTGACGATTTTTTTTTATCTCAGAAAATTGAATATCCTTTTTCTATCATAAGGCACTAATCGAGGAAAAAACGACCCTTTCATAAAGGGGACTGTCTCGATACTCGTCATAAGTAATTAGGTCGATGATGTTTATCTGTTTATCTGCCATAAAAAATGCACACGTTTTTTCTTAGTGTTTCTATTGATCTTTAAAAAACTGGTCATCCTATGTTTTATTTATAAGACCGCGATCAACCAATATAAGAGACCCCTCAATTATAAAGGACATTGTCACGATATTCATAATTATTGATGCAGTCGTCAATTAACAAATACAAATTTAACATATTCAGCCGTTATTTGTCCAAGAGCAAGTAAAAGACCGACTTTATTAAGTCAACGATCACAATACCACGGAAACAACAAAAAGAACCCAGTCTCAACTCTAACGACTACGTTGACTACAATCCACGCACAGGGCATTTCTAAAACCTTAAAATTTTCGCGTGGCTCAAAAACCAGTCTGAGCGCAATGACACTGATGATAAAAGTTCTTGCCATTTATTTGAATTAACCAATTAAAAGCCAAGAAGCGGGTGATAAGATCAGGTGCTCAGATGGAAGCGATTGACCATGAAGCTGACCAATTTGGACATACTCGAGTGATACAGTCAATGATACCACGATAAAAATTGACCAATCATCGCCATGAACCAGACACAGGCCCCATCGAGACTATACCGGATAAAAATGAATGTGAACGAGCAACTTCAACCTCACGTTAAATTTGGCCTACCATCCTCACCAATCCAAAAAAGAAAAAAATGAGAAAGCAAGCAAAATTTTTGGTTCTGAAACGCTTTTCCAAGGGGTATTTTTTCACCTTTTTATAGAAGCCGGGTTTGTGTCTCATTGCAAACATATTGAAAAGGGAACTTTTCTTTATTCTGACATGACAACCCCTAGTATTCTATGACGGAAAAACTGCTTTCGTATATGCAAGTTAAATCCAGTTTGCAAGTGCGCTGCTTAATTAAAACGGGTAATATTGTCTCTTGTATCGTTAAATCCAGTTGGGTGACTATGTGAGTCTTCCTATGTGTTTCTGTGAGCGTTTGCTCCGTGTGATAAGAGTGTATATTTATGTAGTATCAGGTAGACTGTATAATGATCTTAGTGTTTAGTTGATCATAGAAGTAACTCCCTCACGAAGAATTAGACTGACTGACAGACTGACGCCTTCTAGTATATAATACTTTTAATTTTCATACTATGGAAAGGCTTTGTAGTCTAATCAATCCCTATTCTGACAAAAAGTTTAATTGTTACTCGGTCGTTTGGCAGACATTGGCTAGACTAGGCTGCACAGCCATACAGACATACTGGCCCTTGAATGCTTTTAAACGAAAGACTCTAGTTGATCGACCTCTGGTGAATAACCTTTTGAAATTCAACCGTAAAGAAACCCTTTTGCAGTAATGCTCATAGTTTAATAAAAAAAAAACTCTAGGCTCCCTCGATCTTTTCTGTACCTTGGCTACCGAAATCTTTACCATTTAAGATACAAATTTACGAGGAAGGGTTCCTTTAAAGCGGAATATTCCTGAAGCCCATTCAAGATCGCAGATATGTATGCCTTTTAACCTTACAACATCTTGTCAATTTGTTTTTTCTTTCTTTTTTTTTTAATTTCGGGTAACTAATGATTTGAAGGGTAAGATCAAGGAATTATTTTCGCTAAGAATCGTGTCGCAAATGAACAAAATGTTCGATATCATTTATGGGACGATTAATATGATCATTACATTTTTAAAAGCTAGGGAAGTACTCCTTAAATTTGCTAACCGCCTTTATTTCCCCAAAAAAAAATTAACAGAGCTAAATCTGCGTTTTTTGTAGCTCGACAACCTCTTCATCGTGTCTATGTTAAGTCATGAACGTAAAGTAACGCGTTTCGTGAACGTGCAACTGTACAAATCATTGAAAGCCAGTTAAATACCAGTAGAATCAACACTGATATATAAAAAAAACCCTACTAATACAAAAAAGTGCTTTTAGGAAAGCTATGAGCTAATTTCCGTGGAAGGAAGTAGTCCGGTAATTGTGGGGTTTTTTTTCCATCTGACTACCGCCATTTTGAGGTGGGCCAAAGGAGATTAGTCTCTCAAATGTTATTTTGTCGTGTAGGTTGATAGTAGATTAATTGGAGAAACATTTACTTAAGTAATGAACATATGTCCAAACGCTCTTTAGCTGTCGTCCCACTCAACACTATCTTATATTATGGACAATTAATACTACCTGTCATCAACCTGCTCGTGTTTTTGAATAAAAAATGGAAACCTTTCTTTTTTCGTTTTGTTTCTTGTATTTTTTTTAATCATCAAATAAAATGTTACCCAACAAAAGCAACCTAAAAATAATTATCTCTATTTTTATTACTAATGGATTAAAAATAATGCATGTCAACTTATTTCTGACCTCTCTAGCATTCCAACCTTAACTCTTAAACTACAGTTTGATCTTATCTCCTGGGGCGACTGTTGGGGCAATTTACTAATCCTGAGATAAAACCGTTTAAACACGCCACGGAAACGATGTTGGCGTCAAAACAACTCTATTCAGCGCATTTCTTTCAGTATTACATGACAAATTATGAGCAAGGCTCCACTATAAATATGGGCTAGTGAACGGACATGTAATGAAGGTTTCACTTACTTTTCAGACATGAACAGCAAGACTATCACCTTAGTATTTTGCGTCCTGCTGGCGGCCCGTTTAATGTACGAAACAGAGGCAGTTTTTAGTCAAGACTGTAACTTCAATGGGAAAAGAGAACTTCGCTCGGTAAATTTCTTTAATTTTTTTTGTGTGACATGTTTGCTTTGTAACCATGATGCCTCACGATCATCCGTTATTCACAATGTTACTGCTATTAACGGAGCCAGTTAATATGTCAGCTTCAGAGATCTTGTTTGAGAATAAAATTTTCTATCTTCGCTGAACGATTGATGCTAGATTTCATTTTTCTCGAAATCTCATCACGCAAATGCCACCTGGTTCAGCCACAGTACACAGAATTGCAATAGAAGGGAAAAGTTAGTTAGTTAAGAGAAATCAAATAACAAAATAAGCAAAGAAAAAAAGATGCAATATAAAAAGAAATCAAATAATAAAATAAGCAACGAAGCAGAGAAAGTATAAAAGACAGAAAGAGAGACAGAAGACAGAGAGAAGGAAAACTCAGAGATAATTGGCAAGGTTAAAAGTTGACGACAATCATAACTAAATAGGTTTTTGTTTTCTTATGGCTTGCTTGGTGGTGGTTTACTTGAGTAACATTAGAAATCAGGTGAGAAAGATTAAGTTAAGTATTTCACGCCACACATTTGAAAGTTTCTTGGTGATTTCCTGGCAGTTCGCAAGTTGCAAGGTGTTTTCCATTTCCCCTATCTTTGCCGACTGAACTTTTGTACAGTAGAGAGGAGGTAAATCTTGGTCCTTTTAAAAGTCATCCATGTATGCCTACAAGTAAATGTTTCGTCAGCTACCTCCAACCGATCAGCTGTTTTACTTACTTGCAGTTTTGCCGGAGGAGACACGCAAGGAAAACATCTACAGGATTTAAATCAGCAAAAGATGTAAATTGGATTGATAATTGAGATCAGAAGACTACAACATTAAAAACTTCAAAATGGATTGCTGATTGAGTTAAGCTGACAACATCTTTTCAAAGGTCACAGTTGAAACCTTCTTGTAAAACAATAAAGATTGCTTACATGTATTTTCTGATTATTTTACTTGATTTGATTCAGATTATCCTTTTTTAATAGTAAGACCGCTATCAAAAGGAAAAAAAGACCCCTCAAATTATGAAGGACACGCACTATTCATAAAATTAAATCTGTAGGTCGCAAACAAATATTTAAGCCGTATTTTTTCCCCTGATCAATTGAAAGGAAGACTTCACTGAACTTAAACACCCACAGTACTTCGGAAAATACATAACAAAACGCAGACACGACTCCGACGACTTCATTGACTACACTGCTTGCCAGGGGTACGCCCGAAAAATTTAGATATCCGCGTAGGTAGTTAGAGGACTGCTCTTTACTCTACGACATCCATGAGCAACGTTCTTGCCCTTTTTTGGACTCCGACGACTTCATTGACTACACTGCTTGCCAGGGGTACGCCCGAAAAATTTAGATATCCGCGTAGGTAGTTAGAGGACTGCTCTTTACTCTACGACATCCATGAGCAACGTTCTTGCCCTTTTTTGGGGTGATCCAAACAAAAGACAAGAATCGGTTGACAGGATCGGGTGCTGCTTATGGCAGAAGCCTGCAGAAAAGACCGCCCGAACACAAACGAGTGTGGAGAACAGGGAAATGTTGTTGGTGATATCGACAGTCACATTAATGACCTGGACCCATTCACGTATCGCTCTTTTGACAGCGACTCTTGTCAATGCCTGGTCTACAGAGGGAACTACTTTCAGGTAATGATCCTACACAGATAGCAACAACGACAAGAACCAGTACACGACAACGTAATACTAACGAAAACGAAGATAGCCAGTTCAGTAAGGACTACTCGAGTCTTAAAGCTAAGAAAACTGGCCAATCATTTGTCATGAACCAGACATGCGACCAAGTGAAACTGTAGCGGGTGAATTCAACCGTATTCCGAGTCAGGCTTACCCATCTACACTAATCGGAAAAAGATGGAAGAAGTAGCGAATCTTTTTTTGGGGACTGAAATGCTCTTCCGAATGAATAAATTTTAACGAAACTGAGTCTTCGCTTTTCGTGAAAGTAAGTTATACTAAGTGTACAAGTGGACTGTTTAATCGCAAAAAGCAGTATGGTCTGTTGTATTTTGAGATGCAGTCGGATGACTGTACGAGTTTTACTCTGAGCAATGGGACTCCAATTTCCTTAAAGTTACCCAAGTAAGCTTAGCGTTTAGTTCAGTTAGCTTTTAGAGATATGACTCCTTTAGTAGAACTACACTGAATGATTGATACCTTCTAGTATGTGCTGTTTTTCACACCTGTTCTATGGAGGCTTTGCGATGTAGTCAGTCCTCACGCTTATACTGAAATGCTTAACAACGGTTTACACAATCATTTAGCAGACATTGATTAGACGGACTACACAGCCACCGCAGTCTTAACATGTTTTTACCTAAGCATTTGGCAGACATTGATTAGATGGACTACACAGTCACCGTGGTCTTTGAACGTTTTCATACAGATCAATCTTCTGATGGACAATTTTTCTACATGTTGTATGCCCACTCTTTAGGCAGATTTTGTTCGATGATGCCCGCCCTTTAGTCCAAACCCGTATCATACTCTACTATTAAGCCAACGGGTATACCCCTCCACCCCCCAGCGTCCCCATCCCGCTGCCTTTCATGCAAATTGCAGTCTTTCTCTTAACCACGGTTAAACTCTATACCTCTTCAACGTCATGCAATAATAAAGCTGGAGGAACGAAATTTTTTTGTTTCTTTGCTTTTTTTAGAATTAAATAACTAAATGTATGGATACACATATGTGAACTACGGATTATTATTTTTTTTTTTCAGGCCTTATTTTCACTACTGCTTAAGAAGCGTTCATTACTGCGAAGATCGCTTTCAAATTCATTTTTCATCATCTTTAAAAGCTGAGCCTGTTTCCGCCCTCTTATCTTTCGTATAATCTTACTCTGGCAAATTTAGCGAGAAAAACGCCAAGTTTCTTTAATCTTTTCTGTACCTTGGTTGTCGAAATCGTTACACTTAAAAATACCTTTTTACTAAAGAATGAACACTTACGATCGCAGCGATTAATGCTTTCAATCTCTCAAAACCTCGAAAGTTTTTCAATTTTGGTTAACCAATGATTTGACGGTTAAGATTCAATAATAATTTACTTTGAATAGATAAAAATGGCGAAGAAACACTTCACAAAGAAAAAAAAAAGGTTTCGCTTTCGGACGTTCAGTTTCTGGAATAATGACTTCTTTCTTAAAGCTAACGCCAAACCCCTAGCTCAAGCTATTGTCTCTTTCTTACATTAACGACCAAAAGGCTAGCACATATTTTTTACATTGTTAGTAAAATCAATCATGATATAAAAAAAATTAAACTACAATGCATTACAAAAATAAGTGGTTTTTCGAACGCTATGACCTAATTTCCTTGGAAGGCACGATTTATGTTACTCTCATTTTCCGTCAAACTGTCGCCATTTAGAAGTGGACTAAAGAAAATTGATCTTTTTAACGTTTTTTGAACGTGTAAATGGGCGGTACATCAATTAGAGACGCATTTACTTCTTAAGTACTAAACAGATGTTCAAACACTATTTGCTGTTGTCCCAATCAGTACTATCTTGTACTACAGGCAATTAATGTTACCTTTTATCAACCTGCTCGTTTTTTTAAAATTATAATGGAGCCTGTTTTTTACTTTATATTTCTGTATGTTATTTTATCATCGAAAATTAAACGTTGCTCAACAAAAACATCGCAATAATGATTATCAGTATTTTTATCACTGATTTATCAAAAAGAATGCTTGTTAACGTATTTAGAATTCTCTGGTATCTAATGCTTTTGCTCTTTAACTTAAATTTGACCTTGTCTCGTAGGGCGGCTGTTAGGACATTTGATACATTCTGTGGTATATTAAATATTGGCGTCAGAGGAACCCATTTGAGGGCATATATTTAAGTATTAGATAACTAAATATGTGCAAGGGTCCACTATAAATTTGAGCTCGTGAGCAGACGTTCATTTAGGTTAAAGCCGTTTATCTTTCACTTACTTTTCAGAAATGGACAGCAAGATTATTATTGTAACATTTTGTGTTCTGCTAGCAGCCAGTTTAAAGTCCGAAACGGAGGCAGTTGCAAGTCACAACCCTGACTTTAATGGGAAGAGATCATCCGTCTTGGTAAATTTCATTCTTTTTTTTTTTTTTAAATGAGATTTTTTAAAATGTGTTTTAAAATTGCGTTATTTTTTAAATGACGCCCTACAAAAATGCAGTAAATGATAACGTTCATTGAAATCCTTTATACGTTTGTGGATATTAGATGGTCCGGGTCATCGATGGCGTGAAAAGGCACGAGATAAATTATATTTGAGTTATTACATGGAACACTTGGCATTCGCACTGAAGATAGAAAAAAGTTGTAGCTGGACAAAAAAGGACCGGACTCGCTCCTTTTGCAATTAAATCCCACGAATAAGAAAAACGTGATAATGTGAACATTACTTTCATTGAAATTGTTTCGGCTTCAGAAATCCTATCTGAACGTAAAATTTGCCCTCTCTTTCAGCTCTTTCTTGAAGGACTGATGTTTGATTTCATACTTCTCGAAATCTGATCACTTAAGTGCGACTTGGCTTAACCATAATTCGGAATATAAAAATTTTGCAATTGAAGGGAAATTTCAAGGCAGCAGTTTGAAAGACAGATACATTGTAGCAAAGAAAGAAAGGAAGAACGGAAAAAATAATGAAAAATAAAGAAAGAAAGAAAGGAAGAAAGAAGGAAAGATAGAGAATGATAAAGGGAAAGTGAAGATAGTCGGTTTCGTTTTAGATAATCATGATCACTTTCTTGTGGCGATGTTTTGCGGTAATTTATTGATTAACATGACGAATCGGAAGGAAAAGAGGTGGTCTAGCATTTTAAGCAAGAATCAGTATCGCTAGGAACAAAAGTCATGTATACATGCCCACGAGTATATTTTTCTTCAGCTAACCTTAAAGAATGAATTGTTACGTTTTTACTCAATTGCAGAAATTAAGTAATGTCCGGAGGACTATTAGGAACATGTGCGCTACCATGAACGATGTTTGCAAAATGGAAAGAGACGAACTCCAGGATGTTAATCAGTAAAAGATGTAAACCAAGGATTGCTGATTGAGTTAAGCCACAAGAGCATTTAGAAATAGAAAATGGATTGCTTATAATTTTAAGCCGGAAACGAAAATTTTAAGTTTGCAGTTTGAAACCTCAATGTAAAATTAATAAAACTGCGTGGCTGTATTGTCTGGTTACCTCTTTCTTTTTGACAAACTGCACATCATCTTTAATCATGAGAACGCGACCAACAGTAATAAAATAACCTTAGTTAATTTAGAAGATGACCTCATGGGGCGCCATTCTCTGTTTACGCTGTGTGAATTAGTCGATGTAATGACCTAGATATTGCTCTGTGAGAAGTTTTCATATTTGCTTCGGATTGGTGGGGAAAAATTTAGGCAATCACGAATAAAATATACCGATAGTTTGTATCGACTCATTTTCTGGGAGAGGATTTACCACCTTAGAACTCTGCTATTCGTAATGACATTCCATTTGATAAAGAGGCGCCCAAAGTACGTCATGAAGTACGTAACTGGTAGTCGTTTCTAGCTTTTTTTTCTTTACTTGTCTCACACTCAAAGTACTCCCTATATGAGGCGTCAGTGAATCTAGGTGAAAATAGAAAACTGCCGGTCCATCTTACAATACTCCAAGTTGTGCGCAAGTCAACTGTGATCTCTGTTGTTTTCATCCTTTATGGCAAACTTTTAAAAAAACTTTAATGATCTAATAATTTCCTTTATGCCGTGAAATGACGATGACGAATAAGCAGAATTGTGGGTTCCATTGGACACAAGCTGATAAATAAAATGTCTATCCAGGGTCAGTCCTGTTTTAGTTTGCTGTGATTAAGTGTAAAAAAATCGTCGTTTATTCTGTAGTCACATTCGAAATCCATAAAAACTTTTATCCGTTAAACAAAACAGAAGTTGACGCTATCATCAGCCTCAAAGAATGATAGAATTAGTGAAGCACGCTATAGCAGCTTGAAACAAACTGATCTACGTCAGCAGTTTTGGTCATAAAACGTTGTTGTCGTAAATGTTTTGTAAATACTTTAGCCAACGTTAGCAGTGATACACGATAATTTAAGACAGCCCTGTAATTCTTGTATTGTATTGATTAAGTGATTCGTATTCAGTTTTATTTTTGGCCCATTAACATTCATATTTTTGATTATCCAGACTCTCTTTATTCAGTCCAATCCCGTGTCCGAATAATCGAGTTGCGCCCGCATTTACAAGGTTGCTACCCTAGGCCACTTAGACAATGAAATTGTATCGTCAATAAGACGTACGGTTAAACATGATTTTATTTTCCTTCTGTCACTATAAATGCGCCATACATGCAAGACTAAACGCCAGACTTGTCAAACAGGTTTGATCTCTGTGAATGAGAAATAGGGTTTCATTACTTTACCTTTTCTTAATTTACTGCTGAATATATTCCCAGCCGATAGTTTTATTCCAGGTTTTCGCTCCTGTGATGGCATGGTCCACAACAAAGGAACCTGGGGATAAAAACTGCTGCCTCAGAAACAGGCCTGCAATGTTTACAGGATTAGGATTTTGTATCAAACGCTTGGAAGCAATTTAGCTTTTCTTAGACGAGTCCGGTTTCTTGCAAGTTGAAGTAGCACCTTAGATAAAACACTTATCAGCTGAAAAATTTTATGAAATTTGGCACACAGTGTAGTGCACACAAACACATTGCAGACCTATTAAAGCATTACAAAAAGATGCTTTTGTCACGAAAAACATGCTGCCCTGTCTTTGACGGTTGTCTCTTTAAATACACTGTACTAGAGCTACCAGTTTCCAAGAACACAGGTGCTCTTTTGCTGCATGCTGATTCTTTTCGTAGTCTTTGCTAACGTTTTGGTAAGATGTCTCTACGAGGAGAGCACACTGGTAATTATAAGTCTAACAATTTAAAAATCTTGACTATTAATCTGATGGCAATGTTCGTTACTTAGTATAAGCTCAATTCTACTGAAAAACACCTATATTGCAAGGGCCAGCCTTGAGCAGGTAACAGACACAATCATTTTATTATGGGATATGAACAAAGAAAAAGCTATTATCGCCCTTATTCCTCTTATTCCCATAACGAAACTAAACTCAGGCCATGTGTGTCGGTGAGACCCGGGTTTGTTCTGCAAACGATTCGAATGAACGAAGAGAGAGAGAGAGAGGCAACACCCGATGATTTCCCTTATTAACATACAAAAGCCAGCTCTCGTTCCCTTCGAGAATAAAAACCCCCTAACAAAGCGAATGCTGTTCAACTGTTATACCGAATGAAATAAAAAATTTCAGTTCCAGTTTGCCCTTCGCGATATCAAAAAAGATGAAGCTGCTGCAAAAAAAGTAGTATCAGTCTACAACGCTCTTAATTTGCAAATTGTTCGCAACAAAGCTAAAAATCCTAAGTACCACAATGTGTAAAATAAAATCCTAATTCCATTCAACAGCGTTGTCACTTCCATCCGAATTATTAACATTCTGCGTTTGTCACCAAGAATCTATAGCTGAGTCAGGCAGAATCTGAGTAAAGTTTTCATTTAGAAAAGATCATTTCGAAGAAGTCAACCAAGTCTACGACGCTGGAAAAAATCCCACCACCTACAGACAAAAAATCTCTCTTGCAGCACAAAGTTATCTTTACAACAGCCATAGGCGTTTCGTAACTGGCGAAAAATCGCCTCTTGATCTTTTGATTCTGACGCATAAATTTAATCGTCCTGCGTCTTGGAAGACTCAGTCCAATGCGATGAGTGATGTCTACTGTAAGTTTGTTTTGAATGTTGAAGAGAGTTAATATATTTTTAGTTTCACCTTCAAGTTGAACGACTCACCCTTTTGCCTTCTTTTCCGTAGACCTGTCAACTTTACGTTAATGTCATTGGTGAATATTGTCAATTGGTTCCTGATAACTGTTGTCTGGTGTGTTGTATGGTTGCCTTGTATACTTGTCATGAAGGATTAGTTATTTTTAAGCAGAGCGGTACATGTCTTTTGTTAAACATAATGTACCTTCGCCTGTCTACAATGTCTTTCACACTTTGATTTCATGATCAGGTTTGTTCTGTTGGCAGTTTTCCTTCTCGTTTTCCGAAGAAGAATCGAGGCAGTCCCAAAATCTTATCGAGGACAGAAATTTCGGTATTTTTTGGTTGGAGATCGTCAACATTTCTATCGTTGGCGCTTTCTATCACTGAAGTAAAGCAAAAAGACATTGTCATGTTGATCACTGTAAGTGAGTAGCTCGATATCGAGAGAAACGGGAATAGAAGTGCAAAGGAAAGTGTAAGTCAAAGTCAGAGAAAATACCTCGACCCCCAGAGAACTTAGAAATGATAGTGCAAGAGGAAAAGGCATTTTGAGATATTAAGAAATGAAGATAAGCAAACAAAAGTGCATTAATATAGTCTAATTAAGCTGTCCTTTCCAGTAGCAATCCACGACCTACATCAGACTGAGTCCTCCAGCACACAGACAGGGAATTTCTTGAGCCAGGGCGGCACACTAAATTTTTATACTAGCATAAGTTATATAAACTAGCTTGATACGATGATCAACGTCCTCGTCCTCTTCAAAGGACTTTGGCTGCGTCAGCTGCGTAGTATCTCCTCTTCTCATCCATTGGTTGAAGGTGAAGTTACACCGCAGTCGAACCGTCCCCTGAGGGTACAACTACATATACGTGCTTACTTCTGGTTTTACCTTCTCTTCCAACAGATGTAGCCCTAGTGGTGTGTCTTAAGTTAGGGTCAGGTACTGCTGATGTATAGGTGCCCTTAGCTACGATACTATAAAGATCATCATCAGAACTGTCTGGTGGCTCCGGGGGTTGAGGAGGAGAAGGGTGAAAAGATGAAGTTCCTTGAGTATTTCTATAAGAATGCCGGTCAGATAAACGCAAACTTGTACTATTTGCGCATACATCTGGCAAGGCATCTAAAGGAGAAAGAAGCTCTCCCATGCTAGGAGCACGCATCGTACCTTTAGGAGAAAACTGCTCTTGCGAGGAGCTTTTTTCAGCAGACTCTCTCCTGTGCTGAAGGATACCACCTTGCTTGTTGCCTTGGTCAGTGCTTAAGCTTCTGCCTGTTGCATCCTTGTGTCCCGTGTTGGGATCGCTGTCATCTAACCATATTTCGCCCGGCCTGTTGATGTAATTTGGGTTGGTTGTTATATTTGGAACAACATCACTTTCTGATTTTACCTCACTCCATTTCCTGTTTAGTATGGGAGTGTTTCGTTGAGCTGTGTAGGGACTGTTCGATCCACTGCTGCTACTGAGCCCCAGAGTCGCATTTGAAGAGCTGGAAACTTTCATTGGAGAATTTGGACCAACGTTGGCTCTTTGATATCGTGTTGAATTGTGTGCAGCAAATTGTTGCTCTCCAGGAGCCATTGAAAGTGATTTTCCTTGGTTGTTCGGCTCTCGATCCCTTCCAAGCGTTACTAGTCCGACATCCCTCAGCGAATGATCAGGAGGATTATGCTGTGGGTTTCTTGAGGGTGACAGTTGCCCAATACCCGGACTTTGCTGTCTGCTGTTCAAGGTGGAGCTCTGACTCAATAGAGTTCCCCCTGAAACTGATCTGGCTGGTAAGTGTTGCTGCGATGTGCTGTTTATCATCCCCGGGGTAGAAGTTCCACTTGTATGTGTTGGTTGTGCAGCTTGATGCCAGTGGTTACCGGTGGGAGTTCTTTGACGGGGTAGCGTCTTAGCAGGAGATTGAGGATGCGAAGCATGTTCAGAGACCATGTGACGATGCTGATGTGATACATTTCCGGCACTGAGGTGGCGAGGTATTCGCGTCCTCTCGTCTTGATAATCAGATATGCCTTGGCTGTGTTGCCTTTCGTGACTCTTGGATACGTTACCAGTGCTATTTGCTCTACCGTGCCGTGCTGGTCCTGTTCTGGGTTCACTTAGGATCCGACTTCTGGATGGGGTTGACGGTAGACTGTTGGCTGTATCTTTGGCAGGTGGATTTGTTTGGTGTGTATCATTTACAAGGTTGAAAAGTTTGTTGTTATTATTAAACATTGGGTTGACGTGAATACCTGGCTCATTTTCTTTCTTCACTGATCCATTTTCTGTTCCAGGATACCTGTTGTAAAAAGAGACCAAAGCGACCTCAGTATGGTCACATTATTAACAAGAAAAAAAAATGTTTAAGTTTGAGTTTCAACCAAGATTAAGGTACAGACCAATTTTTGTAGAAGTTTGATTCCTCAACAAATTAAGTTTGTTCAAGGGGGTTGCTCGGAAATGTTCGAAAATTTTCTTAGAAGCTTTAAGTCGGCAATTATATAAATTTCGTGGAGCTGGTAACTTTATTTGACATGAAAGTGTATATATTCTTAAAGCCCAGTCCTCCTCTCAAAAAGATTCTTTGGAATGTCGAGAACGGTTGGGTCTCTAAATTTTGTTAAAGTTTACATTCATTATATATTGGGACATTAACTCTGGATTTCAACTTTCATCAAATGTTTTAAGACTAATGCTAACGCCATAATGATTCTCTGGTAAGGACTTGAATTACCGAAACATATTTTTCCAGTTGAAATTCTTTTATTACATGTAATTGAGCATAATAGCCAATAGCAATTACTTGTTATTCACTGATTCCCAATTTACCCTCACCTATCAATGTTAAACTCTTTAGGAACGTGATTATCGACATCGTGTGCGGTGAAGACCACTTCCGGCCCCTTTTGAACCATCATCCCATCGGGTGCTTCCTCTGCATCCGTTGGCTTATTAACTTTTTCAGGAACATGTCCGTTCTGATTCCTCGTCCCTGATTCCTTGGGAAGCTCAATAAATCTCTTTGGTTTATGCATAACGTCAAGTTTGATAAATTCCTTCTTTTTCTGGAGGGTTAAAAAGCAAGCTACTACCGCTACCATAATTATGGCTGCACCCAAAGCACTCAGAATGAAGACTGTAGTATAGGTTGCTTGGTTTTCTACAAGTGATGAAAAAGTGTCGTCATTATTTTGATGTACTTGGTTAATGAATGTATTTAGACTATAATGTCAAGCCCTCCCATAGTTCCTAAAGAAAACGTAGAATATAGTAAGAGTACGTTACTCCTCGTTAAATGACGATTAACATGGCATCAAGGGAGGATTTTTCTCAACCCACAACATTAGTCTTTCATGCTTTCAAGGCTTATGACTAGTTCCAGATTATAACAATTTTTAAGTTATACTCTTGCTCGAGTGCATTTTGACTGAAGAGAGAGAGGCCTATTGTCGTGAAACATACAGCATCAGCATTGGCGTGTTTGTTCTACAGTGAGACATATGCCATCAATCGAGATCTCTAAGGCCCAATGCTACTAGTGTATCAACTTTAACAACACATTCTTGCGTCTTCGTCAGCTCAGTACTGGTTTAAAAAACACAAAAGTGCCTAATGAGTACATGTTTTGCAATTTTGTGTGAATCAAAAGTGACCACGTGAGGCTGACCTTTCATGTGGAGAAACCAAAGGTAAAGTGATCCCGCCACACCCATGACGACTTCTGGGCTTGCCTGTCCCATGACCACTGGTGCAGAAGTGGAAGCAGTTTCGGGTGAGGGGTTTTGTCGAGTTTTGCCATCGGGTATACGTACCGTGGGCGTTATGGTCAATATGCTTGATAGTGCGCTGTTTGGTAAGTTATTCAGTGTCTTGTTTGCTAATGTGTAATCGGTACCGTTGACTGGTATTGTGATAAGTATACCTGTGGATGTGGTTGGAGAATGTTTGTCTTGTTCATTGATAGGATCTGTTGAGGCTATAGGATTAGTTACTATTACACTAACATCAGATTTCGGAACCGTGATGCTCGGTGTTACAGTCTCAACACCTTTACTTACTATTAGGGGTTCAGTGGTAGTATCATGGACGGGTTTCTTAGTAGGTGTCACTTTTTTTGTCATTTTGGCAGACGTTATTGGCCTTTTCGCGGGCATTTCAGTTGAGGAACGAGTAGAGAGTTTAGAAGTAGGTTTAAAAGTAGTTTTTGGTGCAGTGGTGCGCTTTGTTGAATGCGGTGGTTTAGGCGTGCGTGCACGACTCTTTCTCGTGGTGGTGTTTGTGAGTTTTTTCCTTCGAGTGGTCAAAGTTGTCACTCTTTTACGTGTGGGTGTTACCTTAGGCGTTTTTGATTTATTATTCGTGACTGTTACTGTCGTGGGATCTGTGCCGTAACCAGCAGAAGTGGTGTACGGAGGGAAAGTCCTGATTTTCCATTTCTCCTCTGAAGAAAGAACAAGATAAGAAGAAAAGAGGGGGATAGTTGTGAAGACAGAGAGTGAAGAAACGTTCACCAGTTACACTGGCTCTTAAAGCTGGTAGGAAAAAAAGCTTTAAAATTCGTGCAATTCCATTAAGTTAGAGACTTACAAAGCTTTGCCTTAAATTAATTTTCAAACAATGCGTGCGCAAGAATTCCTTACAGAGCGAAAGAGGGTAAATTGGTCGGTCGTCAACATCTTTTCAAACTTTGAAATAACTTAGAACATTCTATATATTACTAAATCCTCCTTTGACTTTAGTTTTGTAGACAACATGTATGTCTGTGGCATTATGTAAAAAAAAACAAACAAACAAACAAACAAACAAAAACTGAAAATTATCTCAACAAAAACTTACCACAACCGTAAATGATGTTGACATATTTGTAAATCTTTTTACAAGGATTTCCAAAGTAGGTTTCATTTACGCTAAAATTACATCGCCTTTTCTTGTCGCACAGCTCTCTTATCAGCCGAGTAACATCCACTACCTTGCACAGTGTCTGGTCGTCTGTTTCATTGGCCCTTATTACTGAATCATCCACATAGGCCTCTGCAAATGGACAAACGGCTCCTTTGGATTCTCGTCCGTAGACCGCGGAATAGATGACCATTGCAAGAGAAGTGTTTTGGCATTTGAACTTTAATGTGGTTCCTTGGCAAACCACCTGGGAAGCTACTCGTCCTACTTGTACGACACGAACCTCTGGAGGGTAAAACATTGATAAAGCTATTTCCTTACAATGCGCAGTCAGTATTGCAAGTTCGTCGCAAAAAAAAAATGTCTTTAAAATTTTCTTTCTTATTAATCGAGACTCAAATTTTCTTTTCAAGGCTATGATTAGCTCTGGTGTTTCTTTGGAAGGGCCGAAAATGATACAATTGTAACTTGAAGCTAAACAACGAAAGTGAACTTTGTTGAACTGTAAGAAGCGAGAGTTTACGAAGCATTTCTTGCAAAACAAGGGAAAAACCACCAAATAGTTAGAACAATAAAAATGGCCATTCATCTTTTTGCTTAGAAGTTGATTTTTTGTTTCTTTTTATCATTATCATTTTCCCCTCATTCTTTATCTTGTTGCACCTTAAGTGAATATGCATTTGTGAATATGCTTCTTTTGTTTTTTGTTTATTTTTGTTTCTCTTTCTGGAACTTACCCGCGTTTGTTTTGATGCACTTTTAACGCGGTTGCAAATTACCATCCTAATAAACCTCAGTGTTTTCATTCCACACTGGCATCCAATTATGAAGAGGAACTCTACCACTCATGAGAATTGACAGATTTTCATTCTGATTGAAGGAATATGCTCCCTCAAAGATATTTTCCTCCCAGGTTATCTAAGACGTACGGGCTATAATTCATACAGCTGGAAAGAAAAGACTTTAACTTTGACGAATTTGTTAAGAAAATCTTTGTATCTCTTTTACACTTAAATTTTGTGATCTATCTTTGATGATCAAGTCTTTGCCGAAATTGCCACAAGAAATGTTTACACCTGATGTTAAAGATACAACACGAACCAAATTTTGCATAACCAATTACACGCCGTCTTGTCTCATTTGAAGAATAACTTGATATTCTTTACTCGTGATCTTTACTCCAAGGAGAATTCTCAAACATTCTCTTGAGGGAACTGGCATGATCTATAATTAATTGCAAAAAGGTATCGACTCTTTGGCGCCCTCATTCTTAAATTATCTCGTACTTAGAAGGTTTAGAACGTGTGCCCATGAAAAATATATGATGAGAAGTGCTGTTTATGCTTTCGATCTGACTCAATAGGTTTGTGGGAAAACGCCATGAAACTTCTATAAGCCTACGTTTAATTAGATGTCGGACCATGAGAGCTTTCAAATATTAAAAAGAGTAGATGTAAAGTAAGGTTTTGTCGAGTTGAAGGCACGTGTAAAATTTGTGAAATCTCAAATTCTTAGAAAGGAGGTAAAAGAGTGTTGTATTTTTGTGTAACAAAAATATAGTCAGTCGCGAAATTGAAAAGTTTTTATCGCAGAAAGCTCGTTTAAAAAAAGAACTCAATATTTTTGGCATTGGTTTACAACGAAAAGAAAAACTGATGAAAAAACGGAGGTTTTGCCATTACCTCTAATAAATGAACTTACTATAACACGCACAGATGTGTCAGTTCCGAGACGAAGTTGAATCGTGTTTACAAATGTTGACTAATTACTGGAGTTCGTTCAAAAAATAGCTTCCTTTGTGAACATTACGCGGGAAGTGTTAACAAAAATAGCACAAAGGGAGCTAATTAATAATAATAACGCAAACGAAAATAGAGACGGTTTCTTGAATTCTTCCCTTTCCTCTCAGCTTGAGGTAAAGTCGCACCAAGGGGTTTCAATAATTTTCTTTTCGCATAATGCGTTCAGACATCGGTAATATCTGCATGACATATTTGGGTATGTAAAACAAGCGATTGTTTTTGTAATAGATTTTTTGGCTAACCACTTTTGTTTTCTTAATGGACACCTACAGCTTCTTAACTTTCGCATCGCTGTAGCGCATCCTATATTTCTTAAATGGGATTTTGAAAACAATCATTCGTATTTGCCTTGTGATCGTTTCAAACAAAATTTGTCTGCCTTATATAACAAACAAATTGCCTCCCTTTCCGCAGTCAAGAAATGTTGTAATTTTTAATCTTTTACATATACGCATGCGGTCAAGAAAAGGCATACTCAATGATGGCAAATTTTACCACAAAAGCTTTATCACAATGCTTCTCGTATTTTCCCTTTTTTGTTACCACGCACAATTATTTCGCTGACAGAATTCCTATCGCGTTTAGACACAGAGCTATTAAAATTAGATGACAAAGGCGCTGGCTTCCCGATTGTTTTCAAAATTCGAAGTTATTTAAGTAGGAAATAAAAATCAGTATGCTTGCTTCTTTTTCTCTGAGTTACTTCGAAACAGGTGAAAAATTTCGCTTGTTTTGTTTACACATTGCGTGCCTCAGTAGGCCTTATGTATCACTTTTACTAGACATGTTATTTGTAGCCTCCTTAATCGGAGACAAGCTTAGTTCTTACTAGACATGTTATTTGTAGCCTCCTTAATCGGAGACAAGCTTAGTTCGATAGGATGTAACTTGGCAAACACACTTGAACTTACCGCTATTGTTAACCGACATGGTTAGCTTCAGCATGAGGATCACAAGGCTAATCTGGTAAGAGAAAAACACTCAGATTAAGAGACAGTAGGAAAAGAATTTCTGACGCATATGAGGTCAGCTTTCAATATGGGAAAATGATTTAAGCTTACTTTTGCAAACAATCCAGAGGAATCTAAAATTATCATCGTGAATTCTGATCATTGAACCTCTCTGCCCTATTTCCCGTTTCCTTGTCCTTCTTTGAGTGGTGATTCCTCTCTGACAACAATTACACCTACATGGCCGAATCTGAATTTGTTATAGTGTCGTCTTCTAAATTGACTCGCCTGTCCGGGTAAGCAAAATTTATGGTGATTTTCATTAATTTTAATGCGCTTTTAGTAGGCAGAACTGTCACAAACGCGATTTCAAAGGCCTTCACTCCATCGAATCAAATTTCGTCCGAATTTACGATAAAAAAACTCTATTTTTTTCGGCGAGATCTCGATGAAAGGTTTCTAAGTCTCCTCGACGAGCCTTGATCCATATGATCTCGGTTGCGAGGTGTTGAAGTGGTAAGAATCGATTAATTCTAGAGTAAACTTTTTAGATATTTCTGGTTTTCTATCCACATTTTATTGAATCGTTTTACCACCTGCTTTCAAACATCACCTGTTCCCCTAATATAGCCAATGATATAGCCAATGAGTTGTCAAATACGCTAAGACATAATTGCAGCATTGAGTCGACACCAAGAAACACTGGGCAAAGTCTATTATAGCAACACAAAAGGCAAACAAAATCAAATTATTAGAGACACCGGGCATCTTTACATCCAGTGAGACATTGCGGGCCGCACTCGAATTTAGCCCGAAGCGGATCACACTTACTCTCAAATTGCTAATATCATTGCGGAACTCCTCAAAAGCCCCCAATAAGCAGTTTTCAAAGGGAGGCGCTATCTAAAATATTTCAGTATTTGAATTTTCGATGACACGAAAAGCGCTCGATCTCAATAACCATGTAACCGGTAAATAACAGAAGTACAAACATTATGCAAAACATCTTGTGTTATGAATTTCGCTCTTAATTCTAAGTGAATGAAATTGAATGTGAGCTGCTTCAGTTTATTTTGAGATTTTAGTCCTCAGCAAAACTAAAAATCGCTGAAGATCTATATTCGATATGTTAAGCGAATGTCTTTCTTAAGCAACAAATTTTCCAACACAGGACCCATCATCGCCAAAAGAGTTTAGAGAGAAAATTAATAAGCGATTTTTTTTCTTTTTTCTTCCGACCGGTAAAATTGTTACTTAGTTTGCCTCACTAATATTACATCGCTAATCAAAGGTTTGGCTGGACATTTAATAACCAAAATAAACAATAATATTATTCGCTTTCCATATTTTCACGCACAATATATATTATCACTGTGATGTTGAATTCGCCTTTCTGTACATCAGCAAATTAGAATTACTACTCGCGGATTCATCATTAATCACCAGAATTTGTAAAAATGGACAGCTGTCATTTCCTCTCCCATCTTCCATACGTTGTAATAAAGCAAGAAAAGAGGCCTTTTAAATTTTTATTTATGTTGTTGGGTAAGATAGTCCTTTCTTAGAGGCAATATTAAGGTGTAATGGATTAATAGAGCCTTATGTGTAAAGTCCTTCAGTTTACAAAGAGCAGTTCCCGAGTACATTCGTTAGGAAATCCAATACTCCCTCTTTAAGTTTTAGCTCGGTTTGAACCTTTACAATGATATTTTGATGAAAAAATTCTCCGCTGGAAACACGAAGTGTTGCTCTAAGAATCAGTTATGAGAATTTGGTTTTATATCAAAAAAATTCCCCGCAATTGTTTTGTTAACTTTGTTTATAATGGACACCTGCCTGTTTTGACTGTGTTACTACTTCAGGAGAAATCAGCATATGATCAAATAAAATCTTGGAGAAATTTATCGCAAAGCATGTTTAGAGGGAAGATAACTGTCCTATCTTTCCTTGGTGAAAAGAATTTCTGATTTTCATGATAACTGATATCATTTCGAGGGAATAAATATTTGCGACTGATAGACACAAAAGAGTTCGATCACTGAATGTATCCTTCTCTATGGCTGAAGGCATTATTTACATATTTAGAGAAAATGAGTCTCATTCCGTTTGGCAGTCAACAAATTGTCCACTATTTTGCGCCCTAAAGCCTGCCTTGATGATTAAGGCAAAGTCTACTGAGATAACTTTTTATTCCAAGGTAAGTGAAAACTAAAAGGGTGTTCAAATGTGTGAGGTGAAAAACGATCACTTACTTACTCACTCATGCAGCGACTGAATGCACCTTTGCTTACATTGTTGGGGACATTCACCGACACAGTAAACTCCTTTGGTATTCATTGTAATATAAATCTTATTTTTCAAACCGACCAAAATTACCGTAACAAATGTGGAATGTGACCAGCTGGGGATAGTGGATTTAATCTCAAAAGCGCAACAGAGAGGTCTGCCTAAATCCTTATCATTAAATCTTTACCAGTTTGTTGCAAAAGAATTCTGATTCATTTGTTGTATAAACTAGGTGAAAAAAATTTAAGAAACAGAGCAGCGCTTTCAGCTTCTCTTTTCCAGACAAATTGAGTAAAGATCCAAACCGTAATCTGCTCTTAACCTACCTGTACCTGACGACATAACTTCACACCCATCATGGAGAGTAGAAGCAACATAAAAGTCGTTGAGTATTGTCTAAAGCACAACGAGTGAAGATTGAGGAAATGGATGAGGCGACGCGTCAGAACTTGATATCTATCACACGGTTAAATTTTTTGAAAGTAAGAATTACAATACCAACAAGTCGAAATTTCATGTGACAGGATAGCAATAGGTAATACAATCATGTCTGACAAGTGGAGCAATGCGGTAATGATGGAAAAGACTTAAATGTGTGCGCAAATTCGCATTGAAATCTAGTAATCAAACGACTCGAATTAATAATGACTTAATCCAGTTCATCGATTCGGTCTCACCTTATACATATTGACAGAGATAGGTGCATGCAGCCACCACATCCAATCAGTGCATTTTGACCCTTACGGGCCGCTCATTTTGACTGTTCTCATTGCTAGGTAGTGATTTTCCACAATTATGCAACATGTTTGAGAGTTATTTTGATGAAGTAATGCAAGCATATTACTCAACAATATACTGTTTTGTCCATTTTTTTTTATCTATAATTCATTATTGTCAGTTCTTTACCACTCATTTCTTCTTCGCCTAAAATTTCATTCAAACAGAGTGGTAGATAAGCGCATGGCAAAGATAACGATCTTTACTCTGGAAAAATTAAGTAAATTAATAGAGTGCATTTGTCATGTTCCACTCCTTATTTTTTTTGAGTGATTGTGAAGTTTGTGTTGTAAAATTTGAAATACCTTTTTTGCAGCACACAGAGTAGCATTCAAGTGAATCTGCTTCACCGTCATTGTAGGAAATCCAAATGACAAAAAATCTATCTTCAACGCTCTAAGTGGATTTCTTTGGTTAGCAGCGCGTTGAAGTAAGTTATCTTGATTCCCATTCGGACAGCACTTTTGGTATCACAAAAACTGCACGAACTTTTTCGGATTTAGAAATGATTCTTGATCGTCTGGAGGTTATGAAGATATCACAACAACTGTAATGTTTGTGGGTGTTTGCATTACAAAGGCACCGTTTAATTTCCGCTCTGCTAGATCCTCCTCACTGCGCGGTTACTTAAGCCATTATTCATTGGAAAGAACTCAGAGATTTTCTATTAAACGGCTACACATACAAACACAAAGCAAAAGGTTTTAACGTGCTGAGATTGTGTTGACGCATTTGTACACAAAAAAGCATTTCTTTAAATGAAAATCGAAGAACATTGCTCAGAAAGGAAGCAAAACAATTCGCCTGGGAAAGACCATATTGCTTTGATGCGTTTATTGTCGATGGCATATCTTAATATTTATGCATTTTTCACACATTTTCCTTTATCCTGTTATACACTCGATTTTGATCGCCCCGCAAAAGTACATTTCTCTCCATCTCTTTTATATCATTGTGATAACTAAAGTAAAGAATGTACATCGCATAAAATCCTTTTTTCACTATTATTATGTCAAGATAGACCTTAAAGCACTCGAAGATTTTAACCAGATCCTGGTGTCTGAAAGCTCGATACAAGCATCACGCACCAGAAACAAGAAATTCAGTGCACGCAATAATGTTTTAAGTAGTAGGTTTTAGAAATGTTTTACCGCTCGAAAGGAATAAAATGACTGTATACTTACTACAGATATCTTCGTTTCCCAAGCCATTTCTTAGCCAGCGTGTTGGCAGATGATGTGTAGGCGAGCGATGGTTTTCGCATCTGTCACTAGCTATATATAGGAAATCGAATTCTTTCAGCTTAGTTCAAACTTTCGGATTCGCGGTTTGGCCGTCCGTGGTTCTAAGGGGAGAGGTATCGGTTGTTCTTTCGAAAGCATTTGTCATTTCTTCATTGCGCTCTTCTCGTCGCTTTCAATTCGTACAAGTGTATTTACTTAAACAAACAGTTATGGGCATTAATTAAACCAGACACTGGCAGCTGATGCAGCTGAATCTAAAAGAATGGGTCGAGTGATGTGGCGACGTGGAGGTCTGTAACTGAATATGAAGCTAGCAACTGAGCATGTCGCAGAGTTTAATTTTGAAAAGCATACTTACAAAAAAGAAACGGATTTCAAATTGTTCACCGACCAAAAATATATATACATAAAGCTAATTCTTAGCGTTAAAATTCAGTGACTGAGTTAGATTACAGCTTATATGAATTTACAATCTAGCGTATATATTTTCCCTTATTCAGTGTTGCCAGATAACTCAGTCTCAAACAGATGACAGAAACAAACTAAGGCACGCTTTCTCCATTAAACAACTAGGTCTTCTAAAACAAATTAATGAACAGTGATAGTGATAAACAGATTTAAGAAAGCCGTGGTAAGCCGCTTCAATCACTGATAGCCTCCTGAGACTGACCTGCATTTTTTGTTTTTGTTTTGGTTTGTTTTTCTCCTTCGAACTTCCGTTCAGCTCGATGAAATCAGCATTTCCAGTCTAGGCTGAGCTGAGCTACCGGTTCTTGTCTGCGAGAAAATATACTGGTTCAAACCAAAATACCAAAATGTGTCACGTGAGTCCTATTTCGATGATAAATGCTGGCCAACATCCATTCTTAGCGGGATAATACATCAATAATATTTCAAATACTTCCTTTGTCAAGCATAAATCTATTCATAAGGTTGAGGCACTCGTATCTGTCAGTTTTAATGGTGCATTATAAGAGTTGTGTTCCACTCCGGCCTGCCTCCGAATAGTTCTTCGCCATCTTTAAAAATGGTGTTGTAAAAATGTATTTATAATCTGGCGCATCCTTGTCAATCCTAAACCTTTGGACAGAAGCACAATACCAAGCAAATGGAAAATTTCATTTTCTTACAGGGTAATGCTATTCTGAAAACTGAATATTGATTTCTTATTTCATCTCATACACAGAAAACTGACATGAGTAACTCTGGTCGGAAGAGATCTTTGCTCTAGGGGATCAGATTTGCAAATTATTACATGCCTCTTGCGACGAAGCTATCTTAATTGAATAGGAGTAGGAAGCTCTCGTTAGCAACTTAAGAGCCTCAGCATATCAGTTAGTCGCCTGAGGAGGTTATTGCGACTATATTTGAGCACAATCCGTAGATTCATTGTTTCAGTGATTTGTTAGTTTGCTGTAAGAACCCAAATACAATTTGAAAAAAGATATATCAGTAAACATTTGTTCACCTCAACTTTATCATATAAAAATTGCATTTTAGAGTTAGGAGCATTACTGATTTCCAGCTAGTTCAATCTTTCATAAAATCATCAGCCATACATTTTGTAGACATGACTTGCTTCATTAGTTACCTTGATGAATTAGGAAATGAATATTCTGTCTCACTTTCTCATGTACTTATTTATTATTTCACCATTACGCCTTTTTACCACATTAGGGAAATCAAACCCGCAAAATACACGACGATATTACATTATAGTACGGGGCAAAAATACGGACGGAAAGCGGAGGAACAAAATGGCCACAATGAACGATCAAAACATGCCTTTTTTCCGCTTTTTAGGCTTGACTTTTTAAGCAACAAACTTTGAAGTGCGTCGGTTTCTTTTTGGGTTGGTCATCAGGAACACTGAAATGAACTCTTATGTGCTGTTTCCGCCTTTCACGCACGACGCCATATGCTATTGATTTAATGTTTAAATATGGCCGTAGGAAGCATGAGAACATAACCCTAAGCCGACTTTTTGTAAACGAATAAATCTTCCCGCCAGGTGTGTAGTGAAATGAAAGGCATAAACATGGACATTCAACATTTCCATCCTTTGCCGTTGCAACCTTGTATCACGTTTAGAGGAAATTAGTAATCAGTGACAATTTTAAATTGCCTGTTTGAAGCGCGATGAAAATAAATGGTTTATTTTGATTGATTATATTAGACAAAAATCGAGAATTTGACTGGCTCTTTGTTGTTTTTGGAAAATTTCTAAAGCCTAGCTTTGAATTTAAGAGATTGAGCTTTCTCAGATATCATTTAATTTTGAGTTATCAACAGAATTCCTGACGCATCATTTTTCATAATCAGTAAAAGAGTATACAGGGAGGCTAGTAATAAAGAGCCTCTGAGGAAGGTCTGCTGTCTCCAGTCCTCGATCTGCGGGCATCGAAGTTTGAAGGCTTCTCCCGTTCAATTCCTAGTGATCTGTTACTTGGGTACTCTGGGCCCATAAACCTTTTTGAGCTGCCGTATCTCGTGGGTGTGGCAGGTGAATATGGGCTTCGTTGGTATCTGAGAGTTTCATTCTGTCTGAAGTAAAGGCAAGGAGAAATGTTGACTCGGAACTCTATTTGGTTTCCGTGCTTGAAAATGAACTCAGGAATAATTACCTGTTACATGATAGCAACCATTCTGAAATTCATGTTGAGTAACAAAGGTGTGTAAAGAGGGTCTCAATGGAGGTGATGACTTTTACAGCTAATAATTAAAATGTTGGCCATTTTACGGCTATCGGTCAATTTCTTCCACATGTTGTTAAAAGAAAACTTTTTAAGGTTAACTTTTATACGATCAACGGTTAAAACTCGCCAATTTTTATGCCTAACGGCTAATTTTTTTTCCGTTTCACAGCTAAGAGTCAACCTTATCGAGACCGTCTCGAAAAATACATCAGCAAATAAAGAGATTACACATTGCATTGAATTTATTCTTAAAAGTATGCGTCAAGTTTCTCTTTCTTATTCCTTACGTCTTGAAGGAATTTCGGCGTCGAGTTATTATTGTATCCATTAACGTTCTTTTTTTTTGCGCTGTATGATTTGTCGTGGTCAGTGGGGCACTTTGGTTCTAGTTAACAAGAGAACTGAGGCGCTCAAGCGCCCCTCTTACTTTTGAAGCCCTATTACGATTTGTCAAAAAGGCTGTGTGGCGTAACTTGAATTACTTACACAGTAACATATGTTGTAGTTAATCGCCCATAAATAATATTAGTGCGAAAACTGCAAATGATTTTAATATTTCTTAGCTTCACTTTGCGTTAACAAAAGAAAGTTCTTAGAGTCTTAAAAGTCTTTGCCTTTTTATGTGATCAAAGACCTCGTAAGTGCTCTAAACGAATTAGTTGTGCTGTTATAAAATTTGAATATTACTTATGAAAAAAACATGGATTTTTTTTTAATGCTACTTAATGTTAAATAAAAGTGTTATGTGATCTTATTGGTCCTTGGTTGTGTTTTAAAAATCAAGTGGAGGGTATTAGGCCTTGATAGGAAGGCAATTAGAGGAGCGCTGCGGCGTTAGCGTGGAATACTTTTTCCCCTTTTTATAGCTTGCTGAAAGAAAAATGAAACACAGCACCATAAAAAAAATAAAAATAAAATTACATATCAAAGGAATAAGTGAAAAAAGAGTGCAGGGAATATTAAGGACGGAGATCATTAACGTTGATGCATAAAGAATGAGGAGGTTTTTAGATTATTTGCTTCGTGAAACAAATGCTTAGCTTTGAAGAGCAGAAAAAATCAATTGACTATGCAGTCTTATATAGCCAGCTAAAAAGAAAGATTTTCATCACAAAGAACTGAAGCCTTTCTTGGTCTTCCGGAAAGGGCTGAGAAGGAATTCCATTTGTCTGTTTGTTTTTCGGCCATATTGCAAGTCAGCTTTTCAATAAGATATATAATTTTAGTTACTACATATAGCGGCCATGTTTCACATTCTTTACTGTAAGATTTAAGATCAAAACGTCTTCATAAACATGGACAGAACTTGTAATTTTTGTTTGAAAGGGGTGCACCTGGCTTACCTCTCGCCGTTCATATCTCTTGTGTGAACATCTTTTGTGCCGAATGTCCCTACCACTGAACCATTTTCAGACTTCTTTTGCGGTAAGGTTCTACCACGATGCCAGTTGTAGTTGTGTCCTTCTATCATGTAATCTGGAGGCGGGGTCTTGACGGGGCCGTGTATGAATGGATCAACTTCCGGCAGTGTTTTCCGTTCAACCGTTCCATATGCGTTTAATTTTGGCAACTCTTTGACGTGTAAATGTTGCTTGTTTTCATTGTGGCGATAGTATACGAAAATACCAACGATAATTGCAAGAACAAGTGCACTAGCAGCGCTGGCGAAAAACACTGTTATATAGTCAGACCCGTGATCTGAAAAGAAGGGTGCAAATTATAAGTGTTTGTATTTTTTTTTTAGCTGCGATTATCAGGCATTTAGATCAATGTAAACCACAAGCTAATATCATTTCTGGATATTTCCATTAAAAAGCAACTTGAGTAAATGAAACTTTGATACAAGCGAAATAATTTACCTCTCCAAGAACGGAATAGGGAAGATTCAAAGTTAATGGCAAGCATTTTGCATTGGGCTCAGTGAAGTAGTGTGAATGATTCGCCGAAAACTTAGGCAACAGCGCAGACCCCAGTTTGACTTTGTTCATTCTCGCTTTCCTGGTCTTGACTGCAATTTCTTGTTTTGGAGGTTTATACGATAGGGGGATAAACAAACGAATGGGCTTTTTCTCTCTACCCCAATATAGGGTTGTTACCGAACCTTAGTCGTTCTCATATACCTTGCACGAACAAAAGCCACACAAACAGTGCACCTGCGATCCCAAGTGATCTGACGTTAGAATCAGAAGAGGAGCCAGCCTGCTCCACATAAGGAGTGTCGATGACAATTGTATCTTCCCTAGTTTTGGCGCTGACGGTTGTCGTGACATTCCCAACTGTCTTTGAAAGCAGGGTCAGTGGAATGGAACTGGAGGGAGAGAGAGAGGTTGCTGTTGGAGATATTGCTACCAATACCGATGAGGAACTGACCAATGAAGAGGTAGGGACTGATACAATGCTTGTTGTTGTGGTTTCCGTTCCTGTTGGTAGCTCTTTAAAAAAACGCAATAATGATAATATGTAAGAATATCTTAGGACGCGACAGTTCGTTGGAATAGATTAGATTTTACCCATATCACGTCTTAAGCTTTGAGACACTATGAAATTAGGCATTGCGCAGAAATGGTAAAACGCAAGCTACTTTCGACTTTTTTCCTATAGACAAGACGATGCTCAACGGTAAAACCACTAGAGCTGAAACTCTTGTTGCATCACACAGCGTAGATTTCCATTTTTTTTTTTCCAAAAAGCAGCTCAACGCTCTGAACGAGGGAATGAGCTGGTGTCAGTTTTCTGCATGTATACAAATAATTTTGTTATTCTTAATCTTCAGATTCAAAATATGTTGTTAGACCTTAGTTTATCTTTTTCCGCTATGACAATACATAGCTGGAGGGGTGAAGTTAGACTTTCCTGATTACTTAAAGAGGCATAAGGGTAAAAACGGCAGTTTTCAACAGCATTCACGAAGATTGATATTACTCACCGCATGTATAAACCAAAGTCAAATACAAATGCTTCTTCTGCGGGAAACGATCTCCGAAGATTCCAGCATTAATTTTCACCCTGCACTTGTTTCTCCTTTCACATAGGGCTTTAAACTTTTCTGTGAAGTCTGTGTCGCCCCACTTGTAATTCGTGTCATTATCGTGTCCGTCGTAGGGGCACAGCACCTTACCAGGCTGTGCTCGTCCATAGTTTGCAGAATAAATATTCAGCCCCAAGCTTGCGTTTGTGCAATGGACCACGAAGTGTTCTCCGTCACATCCTACTTCGCTTTTTATAGCTTCAAAATCTGGTAAGGAGCTCGCTGAAAAATAAAAAACAAACTTTGATTGGTCTCAGAGATTTGAGCTTGCTTGAAGTGGCTTAATGCCTTTGCTTTAAGTCACTTAATGCAACGAAATTCGAATTATTAGGCAAAGTTCTGGTTAAGTACATAAGCATTGAGAGATGGAGCAGAAGCTTATAACCAAGGTCGTAAGCTCCTGGTGGAGACAGTTATTATCCACTTTTGATCCATGAAACTGAATACTATTTTCCAAAGCTCTTAATTAAGCCCAAGAAAGATCGCAAGGAGAATAAAACTCTCAAAATTGTTATTCTTTTTTTCTTTTCATCGGAGGTTGATTTAAAAATAAAAAATAAAAAAAGCTAAGAAAATTTAGGACTCCTCTAAACAAATTAAAGTTGAGAAAATCAATTGTTGAACATCGTGGTTTCATGAAATCTCGGTCCATGTAAAAAAAAAAAATTGTTTGAGAATTTCAATTTCTGGGCTGCTTTACGTCATGTACACTGAATTCCAATAGCAAAGATCGAACTATAATACAGCAAAAAAGTTAGATCGCCCTCTCGTTCTCAAGAAATTAAATGAAATGATTCATTTGCAGAAATGGCTCTTAAATGGGGCCATTGTTATGTATTAAATGTGACAGAGTCAGTCATGAAAACCATACGGGCATTTCTGACCTGCCGAAACTATTGCAAATTGGATTGTCCGTGAATTGCTTTATGTGGTATAACTAAATTCGGAGATTATGTCGTTTCGGGCAGAAATTTACCATTATTATTAGGGTCTTGTCCCTCATATAACCTTCTGCAGATACAACTGTACATGTTCAGTTGATCCAACTCAAATAGAAGTTTGTCACTTAGTACTCCTATCAATCGCTAACAAAAAAAGAATGACGTTTCATATTTGTTAATTGACTCTTAGACCTTACAATCAATCTACGTTATACAAAGTCCACTATCAACAGTAGTTCTGTTAGGCCAAGTTGTTACAAATTGATAAAACTACCCGATAATCGATCAGTGTCAGAGAACTAAAATAGCAGTGATAGAAGTTGAAAAAAAAAAGGAAGAAAAAACTCCAGTGGAGCATTTTTACAGTTTAATAATTCATTCAGTTGAAGCTGAGTTCTGAAAAACACTACCCTCAGGATTTAGCTCTTCAGCGAGATTTCTAATTTTATTTGTCGTTTAGTTTTAAAGTTTCGTGTATGAAGGTCTCCTCTAGTTGCTATAAATTTTCTGTTTTTCGTCATTCTCATTGCGGAGTTCAATTTTGAACATATCTTTAAAAAACGGAGACCAAACTGGTGCTAACTTCTATCTCTTTGAGTTCAATTATTTCCTTTTCTTAAAGCTAATTTTGCAAATGAACCCATGATAAAAGTCGATATAATTCTTACTTGAAAAGAAATTTTTCTCAATTGTAAAGATGCTTGTATATTGACGAAATTGATCAAACGCTATTTTTGTCGAAAAATTATCTAAACGAAGACACTTCCCTTATATTTACGTTTGTTTTCCGTCAAAAATACTCAGTGCAGTGAGAGGAACCATTTGTACTAATCAACGATTTACTCTTTGAAAATAAAATCTATTTTCGGGATCTTGTGTCTCTTTTTAAGGACTCAGTTTATTTGATTTCCGAAAAACACTCTACATTGATGATTGTTGTCTCATATCATATGCTGACTATTTCATATGGATACAGAAAGAAAAAAAAGGTGTTTTTTTGCCAACACTAACGAACATATTTTCTGTTTCACACTAAACTACACAATTTGACGAAATTATTCGAAAGCGGTTGGTTTGATTTGCACCATTCCTTAAAAGATTAAAAAAAAAAAAGACTATCGCTGCTCTATCCATCTCTATTTTAAAACAGATCGAAAACACCCGGTAAAAATGAAGTAGACAAAATAGTACTAATCTAATTACATGTTATTTTTCCAAACTTGCAATGTAATAAATGAAGAATTACTCTGTAAAGATATTCCTTGAGATCGAGGTAAATATCGCAGTTATTTACTAAATAATGTTACGAGATTAATATATCAACTACTTCTCATCGAAATGTGAGTATACTAACACTTTTATGGAAAGTTTTTAAATAAAACTCGAAACATTTTAGATCCGATGAATTTGCCAACAGTGAAAAATTCATCAAGTATGCTCTAACCAGAGCAAGCATTTTCTACCATGCCAGAGAGAAGTAACTGCCTTGATTAAAAATATTGTTATGTCACATTCTAGTTGTCATTCTCAATAAGTTTCGTTCGCATTATATTTCTCTACCTTTAAGAAAGCCTAGTATTGTGTATAAAGTTTTAAATTCATGGCAATTAAATTTTAAATTCACAAGAAGCAGTTTAGAAAATATTTCGGAGAGCACATCTGTGGAGTTTCCATAGTCGATGAAATTAATACCCCAAATTACTCAAAGAGCTGTACTTTATTAGAACCTAGCATTTAATTTGGAATCGATCCCAGCTGAACAAAGCGGAATACAAACACAAAATTTAAATGTATCATAGACATTCATGCATTTGTTGTGTGGTTTTATACTAAGATTAACTGCAATCCTATTGGTCAACGCAAACGAATACTAGAATTTCTCAGCTGGGCGTTCTTTAAGCGTTGTGCAAATTACTCCGCCTTTTAAAGAAAACAAGATTTTCGAGAATGATTGAATCAAAAATAGCTTACATGAAACAAGTATCATTGTCTTAGAAGCCGCAAAACTGCGACAATTGCGTTAAGGGAACTCACGGAGCTACCTCTCTCGGTACCCAATCAACAACTTATGCGGTTGAATCGTAAACATACAAGATTAATCGTGACGGGATTTCTTTGAGTCTAAATTAAACGTTTTCATTCGTGATAATAAGCGGCAAACCTCGAACTGAACTTAAAATTCAATGGTATAACACCCTTGAACCAAAGAATGCCGCCAGGCGTAATTTCCGAGAAAGCTGAAAGAGATATCTCGGTCGCTTTAGCTAATTTCGAAAAATCTCAGCAACATTAGCGCTGGATGAAAAAGGGAACAATTACATATCAATAACTGATATCCTTGAACTCGCGTGTTAATATTTGTTTAAGGCCTCATATCTTTGTCGATCGAACAAAATGTTATTGAAAGTGCCCATTTCAGAGCCCAGCCCTTGAAGAGCTGTTTACACTACAGATGAAGTCTGAAACTTTCCTCGAAATGTGACCTCTTCGAGAGATTAATCCAATGCGTAAGCCTCAGTAAATCATTTAAAAAATTTTACGTTCAACGTACAAACTGTAAACAAAGAGCATAAATAGTAGAGGAATATTAGATGAAACTGTAATAAAGAATCAGAGAAAACTGTAGAGTTTACCTCCAAAATGAAGAAAAAAATCACTGAGAAGCAGCGGCAAGACCTATGGCATAAAATACAAAAAAAAACATGTGAATTCTTAACAGCGCAATCACTGCTCATTCGTGTTCGGCTTAAAACAGTTCGCTAGTAACTGTACGCAAATTACAGTTCACTTACCAATTTCAAAACACTCGCTTTGTACAATAGCTCAGAGGCCATTTCAGTGCCATGTAGAGATTCCAACAATTTCACTTTGGTGGCGCTGAATCGTGATCTACCCTGGGTAAGAGAGAAGTTAAAGAATTAAAGCGAGGGTGAAATATCAAGCCGAGAGTGCGAGTCCCCCTCAGTTTTCTACTAATATATCTTCATGAACTGTTGCCGCAGGGGTTTTGTTGAATCATCGCTCACCGCACCACCTGTCTTAGCACTGCAGACAATACACAAATCTTGCGTCAGAATTTTAATCAGCAAAGGTTTCAACTAAACCCAAATTTTAACAAAGGAAGACGAAGAAAAGAATTTCTAATAAAGGCAGCAAAGAATTAACGAATTAAGAACACTCTCCAAGCGGGTCATTTAGCAAAAAGCGAATGTTTTGGTGAACATGCTTCATTTGAAAACAGCGCGTAGACTAGGGCGCGTCCGATGTTGCCAAGCTGGATGAAGTCAGAATGGCGACTCTCAGCAAAATGGATTAATCTTCTCAAATTAATAAGTAAAATCTTAATCAAAGCTTCACAGTTCAGCCTTTCTTTTTTTAAAAGAAGGATTTACACCCAAGCATTCTGCGATGACGCCTTTCTAAGTAAACATTTTGACTTCTCTATGAACCTTGTACCAATTAAATCAATATTTCAGCTTTATGCCTACCTGCGGGGCAAAAACGTCTGTTGATCGAAGATGAAAAGAATGAAAACTGTACGCCAGTTCAACTGGTTTTGCTAACGAGCTCCGAAACCCACGGTTATTTATGTGCAAACAACAATGTCATCGTAGATGTTAATCAATCGTAGCAACTTCCTATTTGTGATATACTTTTTCCTTGTCAAAGTTAGCATTAGCAATTTTTTTGTTCTCCTATGACTCTTTAATTAAACGTCAACGAGTGACCATACTTTCATCTCACCACATTTGTATTCATTTGGAAGCAATTATTAAATTTGACTGATCCTTGACGTGAACAACCCACCATTAGTCACGAAAAATTTATTCCATTGTTCTTGCTGTTAGTTTTTTATCTTTAATCTAGATTGCCGATCTAAAGTTGTGAGACCAACGTTTACTTTACAACTTCCGGTTTGACATTTGAAGATAGCTTGGCAAGAAAGACGCGAAAACGTGCGGCTACTGAAATCTCTACTGCTAGTAATTAGGTTTATCGGTATCTTTCTTGACTCTTCGCTACTTTATGGCCTTTGTTGGGAATATATGTGTGAATCAAATTTTTAATAGCAAAATAAGGGCACAAATTATCTTGACGCACACTTTTCTTTATTGTCTCAATCACATCGGCATAATTTTCCATCCACGTTCAACCGAAAAAGACAAATGATAAACTTCCCATTCAGAGCTATATTTGGATAGTCCACAATTGCGGTTATCCGAAGTACTCTTTGCCAAAAGGATTGAATAGTTGCCTGGATAATACAGTACGGTAATTCGCTTGTTTTAATCAATGCTCGTCAAGGAAGTCGGTACGACAATTGGAGGAAAATGATGCATATAGAAGTGGGTTTCGTAGATTTGTACGCAGCTCTACGTCGTCTGCACCAAATTACTCAAGTTACAGATCAATGGTTTTTCAAGCACTCATACCCTTTGATACGTATTTGCCTTTTTTATTCGTTCTGCCTCTCATGCACAAGTTTTCCCCTCTTTTCCTTCATTTCTCCGCTTTTCGTTTGAATTTGAGTCTCTTGTTTATATGAAGACTGTAATCCCACGCAATGCCGACGCGCTTTTTCCTTCAGTGACTCAATTCAGCACGAATGAAAAGAAAAATGTTTATCTAATCCCTACTAATGTGCACGTTGTTGGGTCATTGAACGTTTTTTTCTCAGTGGTTATTGGTTTTATAATAAGATTTTTGGGCTAAATTTAGAAACCCGCCTCCTTAAGCATCAGATGTCAGATGGTTTCCAAGAAAAGTACCCACCGAAGTGAAGTTATTGCCCATCTCACCAATTACGCTATTCCATCATCTTAAAATATCACTGAAAAAGATCTATAGGTTTCGACCCGTTGAACTTGCACCCGGGAGCGTTTTCGAAGCTTCTAGAAAGAGTTATCACAGATGCGTGATTCTCTTCATCGCCGAGTTGAGCTAAAACAAATAAATTAAACGACCAATTTTAAGTAACTGCGAGCTTTCCGTCTGATGATATGGAAAAAGTAAATTACAATAAAATTTGTGAGACTATCATTCAGTCGCTTTGCCGCAAACGGCACATTTAGAACTGTTACTTACGGAATGAAATTTGCCCTCACAACTTTGATTCATTTAGTATCTATACCTGGAAGGATTTGCATATCCTTTCCGGTTCGACATCTTGTAGAAATGTTTCGAATGCCTTACTTCTATCACTTCCTGATACTGCAAATGGTCTTAATCGGGTTATAGCAGAATGCTTTTCAAACAATTTGGTTCTATCAATCGAGTTGATGTAAATTTGTCACCGCAAAGAGTTTTAAAGACTGACATTTCGAGCGTTAGACCTTCGGTAGAGTTAATAATGAAATCTTGTAATAGTTGGACAAACGATCGTGGCGAAAAAAGATACGAGAGTAAATTAAAGGACTGACAATCCATGCGCGGGTAAAGTTATACAATCTGACATTACCTCACTTGTTATCACGTGACAATACTCAAACTGAATGGGAAGACGACTTTCCAAGTTGCTAATGGGTACAAAACATTTAAAACTATGGAGCTGTTGTTCCCCCGACGAAAATGCTACAGTTATGCAACCGTTAACACTCGGGTTCCTCACAATAACAACTGAAAATCTAGTAGAATCCATGCTGCGTATAAGGTATTGAATCAATATACTTTGTTTAGCAATTTTGATTTGTTTTCCTTTACTTTTCAAATTTCCGTATTTTGTATTCCATAACAATTTCTCCACATCGATTATGTGACTGTCTTTAGGGCTGCCAAGTCTAAATGTTTTCGTTTAAATCTTACCTTTAATATCAACGTTGTTAGTCTTTATAGGCGCACTGTATACTATTCTGTGGATCACCATCAACGCCCCCCTTTAAATTATAAAGATTAAGGTTATATTTAAACTGAGACCGCATCCGCTTTCTTCAGTATTCACAACAATCTAGTAGCTTACTCCAGAGAACAATCAATACAAATACTAAGAATACAAAATATAACGTGCTTTTCAAAACATATTTTTAGCAGAAGCCATCACGGAAGGAAGATCTCCAGCTGAGCTTCAACTTCCTTCCACTCAAAAATTTAAAACTCACTGAGCATCATCACATCGTCTAATAGTTCACTGAGATAACTTTCAGCTTAACCTTTCCTCTTTCACTCTGTTTGTTTTGTAACACATGCGCATCATAAAACAGACCTGCAAAATTTCGGATCTCTACCAAAGTGGATTGAAAAATCAACAGAAGAATGACAGCAAAGGTCTCAAAACAACCTGGCGACTTTCAACCAATAAAATTGAAACAATAAATTCATAAATGTTTTATTCTCTCGCTTTATTTTTGAATTTGATTTTGAATAATACTTATTTCTCAGACACCAGGAGGCAATAGCCAGAAATAGATAATTTGTTTGTAAATATCCCCCATATTGAATTTCCAACACTTCTTTGCAGCCCATATAAATAAATTGTTCACAGAATTGATTGATTATCATAGAAAGGTATCATCTTACGTATGTTCTTGGGGATCCTTTTTTCATCGAGAGTCATTTTTGTCAAAGAAAATAATCATAAAGCAAAATTCTCTGAGAACACTCTCGTCGAAATGTAGGGGCATAATTTTGTAGGTCAAGGGCCAATCAGGATTTAACGATTTATTAGTGGAAGCAAATTTCAACATATTTTTTTTCTTTTTTTTCTTTTTAACGGATACTAGAACTTGGTTGCTACACAACCAAATGCAATGCTATTTCCGACTAATAGCAGATTGAAATCGGCTCCACAATCGTTGATTGGGACAACTTGGAGGTTTCTACTCTTATTCCTGTAAGAGTCGTCTCTTTATGATTCTTATTACCAAAAGCTTTTAAGCCTTCGACTCCTAGAGGTGATTAAAATGCAATTTCTCCAAATTCAACCCAACACTTTGTCCAGCAAATGGGTGATAGGAATAGACAAATTTATAGGCTAAAGGGCGCCACTTTGAAAAGGAACTAATTTCCATTCACTTGTTTACAAGGAAATGTATAACAAACGGAAGGGAAGAATAACTGATCAGATCTTTACAATTAGTACAGTGTATTACACTTTTGGACAAGCATCACCAGCTATAACAAATGACGATGGGCCAGAATTTCGGCCGCCGTGAGCGGTCGGGCGTCCTCTGAAATCCGTCGTATGGGCGGCTGCGTGAGACTCTCACGGGTGAGAGTCAGTCTTGGCTCCTTATTGCTCACATTGTCACGATATTTTGACAAACGAAGTTCAAGTTCTGGTGCTCTTAGCCTCGATGAACTATCAAATTCCTTCGTGGAGTCACTTGAAGACTCCTCATCTATATCTGGGACAACTTGTGCAGGTTCACTGACTGTGTTAGTAAGATACCTACTGAAACGAAAAAGTGAAATTTACAAAGGATTCTTTTTTGTATTACTCTCTAATTGGAAGGAAAAGGTGGGCGAGGGAATGGGGAAGAGAGCCCAGTAAAGAAGGGTTAGGTTTCTATAGCGCAATTGTAATGCGGCCAATTTTCTTGTCACAAAGGGCAGTTCAAGATATGTCGGTGCCAAGTGAGAAAGTTCACCTTAAGGCGTCAAGAAATGCTTTTTTAGATGGTAATGGAAAGTAATGACGATTAGACGATGCGTTGGGAAATGGGAATGATTCGTTGCCTTTTCAATTTTAAGAGATACTTCATTTGGTAATCTCACCAACCTCATGGCACAATGAAACTACAATCATTTTGAACACTGCAAGAAGGTTGTTGCTCTTGCAGCACCAGGAGAAGTGATTCTTTTGCGATGAACTGTTACTGATTTACTCACCTTGCTGTCATAGTGTTCCTCAGGAAATCCAACACACCAGAGGCTGTAAGTCTCTTTTGAGGGTCTAGCATTAGCAACAGACCTATCAGTGACTTGGTGTTATCAGACACGCGCCCGTCGCTGAGGGGGAATTGAAAAGGAAAACATTAGTCATAATCACTTTGTTGAGCACTAGTTTCATGGACGCGTCCACACGTGGTCTTGGACACAGTGAAAGGGAAGTGGACTCTAGCTTATCTACTGTACACGGAAACTGTTACTTAATATGAAATGCATGAAATAACTCCGTCCTTAACCCTCTAACCTCTAAAGTGATCTCTATTTAAATTCTTCCATCAATAATCCATTGTTAAATTGTTCAGATGGAACGAAATAATCAATTTAGGGGTATAGTTGAACCCCGATAACTCGAACCCTCGATAACTCGAATTTCCCGCTAACTCGAAGCAAAACTGCTTTCCCTTGGATTTGCCTCATGCATATATTGTAAGTTTAACATCAATAACTCGAAACTCCGATATCTCGAATTCCCGATAACTCGAAGTGATATTTACTTCCCTTCAGGTACTTTTTTTGGTAATTTTACCCTCGATAACTCGAAGTCGATTTTCACTTTCGCGGACTAATGAGCCATAACATTTTGCACCGGAAGAGTACATTTAATCTCATCCATATATTATGACAAGTTACCCTACCAACTGTTACTCCCTTCTTGCTTAATCTGCCAGGTTTTCAAAACAAAATTAAAGAATGAGAAATGGCAGAAGGGGATGGAAGAGGGAAAGGGTAAGGGCAAGGGGAGGGTGCTACGTTTCCTGAGACCCCGAAGGGCCTTTCTTCCTAATTTTCATGCAGCGGTGATCTTTTTCATTTGCACCCAAATATTTTCGCTTACTCAGCTGATTGAGGTTGCAGAGAGACTGTTCATATTCTGACAATGCCAAGAACCTCATAGCATCCAAAGACTTTTTAACTTATTCATATTTAATAAAATATTATCAAAAACTGTCTTTTTCTAAGACGTTGTGAGGCTGTGAATAAGTGAATTTTCCACAAAAATATACTCACTTTGGAAGTACAAACTCTGCAGTTTTGATCTTTCTGAACAGCTCGTGAGGTATGCTGTCATAGAATGGAAACTGACCGTACAGCATGGTGTATAAAACGACTCCAAGAGCCCACATGTCACTTGCTTTCCCTGAATAAGGAGCCCCTTTAAAAAACAAAAGAGGGAGTTCAACTTTTTTGCTCATCGTTAGCATTCAATGAAGGTAATAGCTTTGGATTAAACTCTCCTTTTTCGGGAAGAAAGTGAAGGTGAGTGAGTGAAGTGATAAACATGATGCCTTGCATCATAATGAGGTATGCTGTTGACTAAAATTTCAAAAATGCATTATAACCATAAAGTTTAGTCTAGAGACAGACAGACAGACAAAGAAGTAGAAGGCGGAGGAGTTTACGTTAAAAGGATAACGACTTCTCTCAAAATTAAAATGCTAATAAACATGTGTTAATAAATACCAACAGGTGCAATAGACCCCTCCCTTAAACAGACATTTAGAATCAGTCCTTGATATTTGAATTCTTTGTTGGTTTTCTTACGGCTACATTGTACTTTAGACGGATACTTTTCTGAGATGGGTAGTTGGTACCAATCACAAGAGCACGAGTGTTACAGGGAGTTGATCCGCGTGAAAGAAACATGAACTAAAGATGTCTGGACTATATAGTCAAGACAGTGACTGATCTTTGTAAGGTCATAATTCTTGCTCGCCAGGTATTCTCACTCCAGTGTCATAGCATCTAGTCAAGAACATCAATTATTCTGTCCACAAAATGATGATCTCAGAGACCAAAGTGAGGTATTAATAAAACAATTTCACTCACCACTAAGAACATCTGGACTAATGTAAGCTGGACTTCCTCGCTGGTCTTTCAACAGATCATTATCTCGTATAAGATGCTTCCCCAGGCAAAAATTTGTAATTGTTATTCTTTTTGTGCTAAAGGGAATATTCAAGCAATCCATGTTAGACCTTCAAATATGGATAAGAGTGACAAGACAAGAACCCTTACGAAATTATATGGAAAAAGGTTCCTTGTTTATCCTGAAGAACTCAGGGGGTATATTGAACACTTGTTGATGTTTCTATGTTGCTTGTGTTGATAACACCAAGTCACACTCAGATCTCTATTAGCCTTTTGCACCCTTACATCATTATTCACGTTCTCCACAATTTTCTCTATACAATTTGCCTGGTATTGATAAGAAGAATCTGTTTTACAATCAAAGCTTCTGAGGGTGATGATAATTTCTCATATTCTCATAATCTTTGTGAATGTTTCAGCTGTACTGATGTAAGGTGAAATTAGACGCTCATAACCCCCAGGGTTTAAAGGTTTGAATGTGAGAGTAGTAGAGCATACCAACAAGTACATCCTGTCACCAGCTGAGAACATTCCAAACCTCTATATCATTAACAAGCACTCACACACTTGATCCAAAGAAGCAAGCTTCATTATAGACAATTTATAAATCTATCTAACTATTTTCATCAAGCAAATGTTGTATGAATATTAACAATATTGATTTTAGATTGTGCTACATCAAATACAATCACACTAATTATAAAATGATCCTGCTCAAATGTGCCCTTTGTCTGAATGACCAAATTATCAATTCAATAGTGAGTCAGGGTTTTTTTCAATTAGGTTTAAAACATTTCAATGGAATTGTGGCAGTAGTTTGGGAATTGATAAGGCCAGTGACTAATTTAGTTGCAAAAAGGTATGGCTGATCTGATCGGACTGATGTTAAGATTACTAATTCACACAGTTTGCAAATACTGGTTACCTTCTATTTAGCACAATATTTCCAAGTTTTAAGTCTCTGTGTACTATGTTTCTCTGTGAGGAAAAAAGCAATCTTTTAATATAGAACACTGGAGTCAAACTATGAGTATCTAACTATTGGCTAAAACAATTACAGCATTAATGTTAACAATCTAGTTCAGTTTGCACTTGTTTCTTAAAAGGGCCATTTTATGTTCTATTCATAGGAGGATAAAAAAAGAAAAACAAAATGAGTGCTATACAACCAAAACCAAATAAATCAAAAAGGCTAATCATAACAATGAAAGTATCACAAAAATTTAATGACAACTCTAAGTAAAAATAAGCAAACTGCCTGATGTGCAGGAGAGGTCAAGCAACTGAATCTCAGGTTTAGGTTTACACCTGTGGGAAACTAAAACAGAAATGACTTAACCTAATCACTTTCCCTTTTGAGTTTATCAATTGCTGTCAGTTTGCCTATGCATTCAAAGGAATCTCTTGTAACAAAGTACATATGTAGATGTATATGCACATATTACTTGTAAACCCATTTTTATTAAGCCTTTAACTCCCAAGATCTGACTACTTATTCTCCCCTCAAGCTGCTACACTTTTCATTGTGAATCAGTTAGGAGAATTTGGTATTAGATATAGGTAACAACTTCAACCTGATAAATTTGAGTAACTTCTCATCACCTGTTTGTTGGATAATGAATGGAGATTGTAGGGAGAAGTTACATGTTTGTCAGTTCTGGGAGTTAAAGGGTTAAACCTTTAACATTTTCACTCCCAAGATCCCATTAGTGGTTCTCTGCACCATCTGCCATGCAATCCTTATGATGTTAGTTAGTTCTCAGAAGTTGGTATTGGATCATCTAATGATCTCTCTATCAATATTTTTCTTTATTCTCATTGCTTGCTTGCTTGATATTGTATTGATATCGAGAGAAGAAATTCTCGCTTGGTCTCTTGTGGGAGTTAAATGGTTTATGGCTACTTTCAGGGGTGTTAGAGTTAGGATACAATGTACCACAAAAATAGTATTCAATATTTTGTGGAAATTAACTTAATATATAGATTTAGCCAAGTCTAAAAGTGGAGCTTGCATTTTTTTTTCCCACACGTCTCTTCAACAAAACTATGGATAACATGCATGTATCAATGGATTTTCATTTGCAACTTCTCCATGTCCATGTAGAGAACTGATTCTATTATAGATGCTATAAGGTTAAATGTTTAAGTCAGTAGGCAATTTTTGGAGGTCTCCATAAAAAAACTTGCAGCAAGAGGTTGAAATTTTTCAAAAACAGGCAAGAAAATTGTGCTAACTGTTAAAAAGTTTTCCCAACAATATGCAACAAGAAAATGTAAATTCATCTCGAACCCAGAGAATGCGTGCTACAAGCTTCAATGGTGTTGACATGCCCGTGGTACAGTTGGCTACGCATACAAGAAGTAGCACCTTGTATGTACAGCTGTATGGTTGTAAGTCCAAATTTTTTTGGCTTGATGGGTTACTACTATTTCGTATAATTATTGAGCTACACTGCGCGTGCTGCAAGCTCCACTATAAATAATTTGCAAACCGATGATATGTCACTCTTAGTCAGAACGTATCCTTACAATATAAATACAACATCAAGCAGGAAAGTGATGAGAAAAAGGAAATAATATATCAATTAGGGGATTGCAAGTGAAATGTATTAACCCTTTAATCCCTAACATCAGTAGGCATATTCTCCATACTGTTTTCTAGACATTTCCTATGATATTGACAAGGAGAATTTGTTTAACAATCAAGATCCTCTTTAGTTGGTGATCATTCCTTTATTCTCATGGCCTTAATCAGCAATTCAGAGGTTATATTGTAATGAGAAATTAGATGTTAGTCACTCTTAGGGGTTAAAAGGTTAAGTGGCCACCCATGGGGAATGGTGGGGTAACTGCTTACTAAAGGCTGGCTGTTAAATACAGGCTCCACAAACAAGGGGTAAAATTAAAAACGACAGAAAACCCTACCATTTAAAATGGTGATTTATGCCATAATTGGCCAGTTAGAGTAAAAACATATGCTAAAAAATACTACTAGCACTGATTTTGAGAGAGGATTAAATTTTACTTGAAAGATTATTCTTAGTTTTATTTGAGTGGTTCTGCTTTAAACCTTTAACTCACAGAAGTAATTAACATAAAACTTCTCCCTACAATATCCATACAATCTTCAGCAAACAGGTAATGAGAATATTCAAACTTATCAAGTAGAAGCTGCTATCTTGATCTAGCACCAAGTTCTCATAACTAATTTACAAGGAAATGTGTAGCAGCTACAGGGGAGAATTAACAATCAGATCTTGGGAGTTAAAGGGTTAAGTGAATGTTTAGTACAGGTGAAATACAATACAAATCCACTGCTGGGACTCACTCAAAGGTGACTGCAATTGTACAATAGAGGTGACTGCTCAATTAAGGTAAACATTACAGTGATTAAGGTGAAACAAATTCAGAACCTTGACCACTGATTGCTTTATAGAGTGTGGCTTGATACAGGTTTGACTTATCCAATATCAAATTCTCCAAACAATTATTGTAAAATTTGTATGGCAAACAATAAAAGAAATTACTAAGAGATCTTGGGAGTGAAAGGGTGATAAGTGCAGGAAAGTGAAGGAAAGTTCACATGTCAGCCTACTAATTAAAAGCTTAACTAACATTCAATGAACAACCCACAAAAGCCTGTTTCCAAAACTTCAAAATTATATGTTAAACAACAGATCTCAGTGTAAGGCTTTAAGACATTTGTGGGTTTACTCCTAAGGGTTTTGTTAATTGTTTTACACCGGATCTTAAAATATGCATAACCTTGGCCTTGAATAGAAAGAAAACCACTTTTTACCTGAAAGGTACAATACGACCCTGCCAACAGCTGAAAGAGTAGGTAGGGTAACTTGCCTCCATAGGGCAAAATGTTGACCTTATCTTTCCAGAGTTAAACAGCCGACTCATTCAAATTCATTTCTTATTCTATTCAATACTAATTTACTGCAATTCTACCAAGCAGAGACCCCAAAATATTTCCATTTCCTGAATGTTATTTTAAAAATATTTCATTTTCTGTTTGAGCACATTTTCAGGAAGGTTAAGTGTTAGATGATTGATTTAATCAATAGTCAAATCTTCTGTCACAATTCTATCCTTGAACTAAAAGCAGTTAATACATTTCGCCCACACCTCCACGTTTCATTGAGCACAATGGACCCTTACAACGTACAATCTCAGCACCACAGAGTGGCGTGGGAGTGAAGCTCACAGATTTGCTGCTATACTAGCTTGGACTCTCTTCGACGCCTCCGTAGATTGTAAGCTTGTTTTCCAAGGTTTTTTGTTGAGATCGCTTTGGAAAATATTTTACAAGTCGTGTATTACTGAAACCGGAAACGGTCAAATTGTCATCGCTGTGACCTTAATGGGATATTGTAAGCGCAAGACGCTCTGAAATGCCAAGCATTTACCTGTTAAATAAGTTAGTAGCCCTTTAATCGATAATTCAAGAAAATAATTCCACTCAGACTACAGAGGAAATTCCGTGATTAGAATACTTATTTAAACCCACGCAAAAAATTTCTCTTAATTGAACACGAAAATACATGCGAAAATGCAAGCAGAGCCTCCACGAATTATTAAAGATTTGAATGAAAAAAAAAATCTTTGAATTGGAAATGATAAAATTACTGTTAAAAAAAACACTTAAGTAGGACCAAAATTAACTTCACTTCGATCAATGATAATTGAAGAGGGACTTCGAGCCTCCGATTGAAATAGTAAACAGATTGAAAGCTTTTCCTGTATGAAAAAAAAAATCTCATACCATAACAAACCATTACCAAATATCCATTCGCTCTGTATCCTTACCTTATGTAAACACTCCACTACTCTGACGATGTCGTGGAAAATTATAATCGTTTCTCTTTCGGATAACCGTTTCTCTCGTATCACGTAATGTTGAAGGTTTATGAGGTCCGCTGTTTCCGAACTAAAGTCGTGGGCACAAAGGCAATCCAAAACTAAACACAAACGATGTCGGATTCTAAATTGTCTTGCACACGCATTTTGAGAGCGATGGCTTGCCGCTGAGTTCGTAGAATCTTTTTCATGCGGTACTTCTTCGTAATATTCGTCTTTGAAAAGTCCATGGTGATGCACAACGCCATCTTGATCGTTTAAGAGAGAGAGCAGTGAATACTCCGTGTGTAACAACATTTTTCCTTGTTTGTCGTCGTAACTTTCGCGTCCTGGATCTGCTAGGGTTAGAATTTTGATTGAATAAAAGTCATCTGTACCTTCCTTTTTGGCTAAACACTGAACAATGCTACGGACGGGCGAGTTGCCCAACCTTGGCCCAAGTAAGTACGGACCAGCGCGCTTCAGCGTTCCGCGATTCGAAGCTCTAATGAAAGCTCTTCTCGAACTCAATGGTGAACTTGAGTTTGAAGTTGATGAGGACGATTCTCCACTTTCAAGGCAAGACGCCTTTCTTTTCACTCCTGATGATCCTGAGCCGCTGGATCGCATAGTGTACCATGTAAACAGAAACGGGAAGGGAATTTAAGAAAGCTATGTCGGTGGCTTGCCAAGTGTGAAATGTTGCGCACGGAAGTTAAATCCATTCAAACAAAAAATTAGTGCCCAGGCTTTCTGGTACAAGATGACCTGTATCAAAACTGGAACGAGATGAAATCTATCGAGTAAGATTTCGGAGAAATTAGCGTTTTCCACCAATTTTATTTATTTTTCATCGGATTATGCTTGTATCCGAAAGATTTCTTGAATAATCTCCATATATTTAAAAGTAAATAATAAGAAAAAGGATTCGATGTTGAAAGCTATCATTCAAAGCCACTGTTGCCATGGTGAAGACGCTACACGTGCATCAACCAAAATACAATCAAAATGGCTGCGGTTCTCCGTCGAACTCCAGATGTTGCAGGTAAAATATTGTCTACTATGCTTCATTATTATTTCTTTTTAGAAAATTTATAGCTGGAAATGAACCTACAACAAAATGATTAATACTACCTAACGATAAAAGTAAAAAAAATGTTTTTCTGATCAAGACAAAATCAAACATAGACTAAATAATTTTAAAAGCTTCGATTTAAGATTGACAAGAACTGAATAATCAATATTAGCCTTTTCCTACTTGGAATTTAATTCGATCAAGCAGACTACATATTTAATTGAGTTATATCTACCCCACTTAAATAATAATATCACGATTAGCCAATTACATGAGGAAATCTTGGCTAAGGTGAGAAAAATTAGTCCATGAATATTCGAACGGATATGGTGAACAGTTCTTGGGAATGCTGCCGAAAGTGGGTATTAGATCAAGGACTATTGGGTCAATATATAAAACATCTGTACAATGCCCATAGCGTTACCTGGTGTATGCCACGAGTTAAGTTGCATGTTATGATTGATTTCTTAGGCATGGATGTACCCTTAAAGAACCCAGTTATAAAACCATATTACCGAGATGGCTTCGGCAGTAAGTCAATAGGGGAGCCAGAGTGGAGGCCACATCCCAGAAACGCTCTCTCTGTGCCTGGTAGACTTGATAACACTGCAAAGTAAGTTAACGTGAATGATCATCAAACATATACTTTTTCGAAGAATTGGGATTTCTAAGCAAGATCATCAGGTATCTAGTTTGTGACCTTATCAACAAGATTTTGATAATGGACTGAAATTAAGTGCTCTAAGATACCAATTTTAAGCTCTCAAATCAAAGCAAAATTACTTACGTGTTTTTATGGTACTTACTTAGCGTGTATCAGGTTACATGCATTCACGTTTGTAAAAAAAAAAGAAAGAAAAATTGTTTGATGACCACCAACTTGAACATGGCCGAAGTATTGGCTGGCCCAAGTAATCTGCAATGTATTCAATATATTTTTCAGGTCTTAAGCATTTTTTTCACCTTGTGATTATAAATGACAATTAAACATTTTGTTATATTTACAATACTCCTGAATCACATTCACTTCAAGTATAAAATGTAGTGTTAAACATTTCATTTAGTTTTGCATTGATATGGTTTCTTTAGAGGGGGCAATGGTCTTGACTGGACTTCGAGTATTCGTTGTGCACCTTTAGAGGAAGCAAGACATACATCACGCAGGCCAAGCGAGGAAGCACCACCATACTACAGCATGAAAAACAGTGTCAAGTCTACAGCCAGGGAGGAGGGTGAGGCTTCAACTATATACACACCTTACATAAAACTTGCATAATTTCAACAAAAATTTAAGAGTAGTGGTGTTAAACATAGGTAACCCCTGGGTTCAAACCATTTAGCCCACTAATTCAATCAGTTACAAAGTGAATGAATGAACAAATTATTGAATAATGAATACAGATGACATATGATCAGGACTGTTCAGCCCTTGTTAAAGTGAAGTCTTCTTTTGTAAGAATTTGTTTTGAAATTCACTGTGTCAACCGATGGTAAGTGTTAACTTGGTTTTGTACATCCATGTATTCAGTGCTGGTCTCATGATAGTTGTGGTTCATTGTGTTTCATTTTAGCAGCCCAAGCATCCCACACAGACAATATAGAGGAAGAGAAACCCTATAGTGTCAAGCCTACAGTTGTATATGACACATATGATGATTTTGAACAAATTTATTTGAGAAGACCACTGGAGATATCTCTAAGAATGTCTGTTGGGGCAAAGAAATCAGGTATGCCTTCCAGGATATTCAACAGGTGTATGTAATCTTGTCTTCAAAATACGAGTGTAATTACCTAACATCAGTTTCCATATTCTTTATACTCTTCTCTTCTTACTTTCGTAATGACCAGAATAATTTCTTCATCAATCAAAGCTTCTTATGTTGGGAATCATTTTTTTTATATTCTTGTAATCTAAGTGAATGATCCAGCAGTATTACTGTAAGGAGAAATTAGAGGCTGAGGAATTGTAGGGTTTGAAGGATTACAGGGTTACATGGGTTATATGATTGTAATACATAAATTTGGGATTCAGCTCAGTTTTATCCAAAGAATTTTATTTGGTTACGATACATGTAGGAATCAATTTTTAACCACAGGGTGAAAAAAAGAGTAAGAAGGCTTTTCAATTTTAGGGACTTTTGTAAGGTTCTAATCTTCTTCAGTTTAACCCTTTCCACCCTAACATCAGTATGGATATACTCCATACTGTTTTCTATACCTTTCCTAAGGTGCTGACAAGGATAATTTGTTTATCAATGGAGAGAATATTTATTTGGTGATCATTTCCTATATTCTTGTGACCTTACTGTGTCATGCTGGGGTTATACTGTTGGAAGAGATAAGATGCTAGTTACTCTCAGGGGTTAAAGGGTTAAAGATCATATGACACTGTAACTCCTTATCATTATGTTTATTAACCTTTATTGCAAACTCAATGCCAAAAAAAAAAAATTCAATAAAAAAACCAGCCTTCCTTTTTTATTTTTATCCAATATATATTTTGTTAAATAAATTTTCAATATATATTTCATACAAATCCTGATTAATTATTACATCCTTTCAGTATTTGAACAAAGAAATGGTATCCCTGCAGCCTCACTAGGAGATAAGAGTTACCAGGTCCCAGAATACTCATCTGACTTCCATAAGCAGGGAAGTACAAGGCCTGTTGTTAACTTTGGGTGAGTACAAACATAGTTATGTGGATTTATTTATTTATAATTATAGGCTTGTGTCAGATAAAAATGGTTCTGCAAAGTGTGCATACAATGTACACATCTATTTTGTCAGTGGATCAGACCCAATTGAATGCAATTTGACAATATTTACCTTTTGTGAACCAAACTAAGGGTTATAATCAATAAACTCAAAAATTGAAAAAAAAATTAAGGTGATTTCTTGGGAAGTTATATTTAAATCACACTTGTTTAACATTTTTTTTTTAATTAGAGGTTCTCTAAAATATGTTCCAGACACCTTTGTTCCTCTTCAAGATTTGCCATCTAGACCAAGGTAAGTCATAGGATGAAATAAAAACATGATTCAGTTATGATAATTTTGAGATTGTTTCATCAAATCAAACTTAATAGTTTACTACAAGTGATACCTAAATGTATATGCTCCTTCATCTTGTTTTATCTTCAAGAACCACTTTTGAAGAAAGACAGAAGAGAAAGGCAAAGAAAGAGGAAATTGAGGAGGTTAAAAATTTAGATCATTGGAGACCAGCTGATTTGCTATCACCTGTGTTGCAGCTTCCTGAATCACATGGATGACATACAGCAACCAAGAGTTAGCCTTAGAATCAATTTCTTCAACTGTAGCTGATAATGTAAGGTCAGACTATTCCCTTTAAAACTTTAGTTATTGCCTTTAGCATAGTAGGGAATTAATGCAAATTAGTGGAGAGCAAAGCATAAATTGATAATTGATATTCCACCCAAAAGTGAACTCTGACTGGCCTGTTCTTCTAAACACCAGGTTACAAATGATAAAGGCAATCACTTGTTTCCATGCATTAGTCTCTGAATTATTCATCTCGTGGTAAGGATTAACTGTTTTTGGACAAGTGCTCTTCTGTAAAATAATATACTTCATGGTAATGATACAAAATGGAGACAGTTCAAGAAATCATTTGCTGTCACCAATAAACACAATACCACTTTTAAATATATGGAAAGTGTACTTCTAGACCAAGGACAATATCAAAATTAGGAGGGAAATAGATTTTAAGTGATGTAATTTTTAAGACACTTGTAAAGCCTGCATAAATTACATTTGTGTTATTTGGTGTTTGCAATCACATGCCTGCCTCAGTCACACCTATCTACAGAAATCTTGACCTGAATTGTCTGATAACTTGCACTGACTTGCAGTAGTGACAGTTTTCTATAGATCATTAGCTATAGTTACCACAAAAGTACATGCAGGTCACTTCTTTATGAAGACATTGACCATTCAATGAAGCTTTCAAATTAAAGAAAAAAAACAAGCTTTAAAAGTTCTAAATTTTCTAAGGCAATGCTCTGTCATTGTTGGAAAGTGTGACTAGAGGGATAGTTCTGCTAATAACTGAACCTGACTTAATCAAAGAAGGGCTTTTTTGTCACCAATTTGTCACAAACTGCAGTTCAAGATTCGTTAATTAATACATATTTAAATATTTTTGCTTTGCATTAAATCTGGGGCTGCAGGGTGGAAGTAATGTTGTAGGACCAGCTTTGCACAATGGTGTACAAAACTTTCAGTTCAAATTCATAAAGATATCAATTCAAAAAACCTTTCCAAAAGATGGATAAAAAGGAGGTCTAATGCCTTATTGCCGTCTATTTTTGATAAAAGACCTGTTTTCAAATATTTTGTTGTTGTATAGTTCATATTTGATCCTGTACATATATTTTCAATGCACACAGTATTTGCTAAGAAAATGCTATTTTTTAATACTGAACCACCATGTAAAAAATTAGAATGTTTATACGAGATTAAAAAAGTAAAAGTTGTCTCAAAATTTTGCGATAATTTTAATTTGGGATTATTTTACTCATCATTGGTGAAGGCATGCTCTGTAGTAGCAAAACTCATCCCCCATAAAAGACCCCAATATAGTTTTTTGAGACAGTTGAAATTTTCTGGACTGTTTGTGTACTATTGGACTCAACTGTATTTAATTTCTTGCTATGTTATTTCACAGAAATAAAAAAGGACACAATGACAGTAAATCTATGTGAGCTGCATCAATGTCCAAATTTTAGTGGTTGGGAGAAATATGGAAGGAATTTATTGGTTGGGAGAAATATGAGAAAACCTAGAGAACCAGGAAGGAGTCACAGCTCTGCAACATTAAATCTAAGGATCATAGGCAAGCTTATCTTTACATCATTTCCTTTTCTCAGCCAGAGTGTCAATACTAATTCTCCAAAGGTTTAGAACTGGAGATTCATCCTTTAAAGATAGGGGAGGGAGAGGGAATGCATTAAGAGGTATTTGCATGGTTATTTGTATTGCTGCTCAAAATTAACCTTCAAATTAAACAAATCTTTAAAAAAAGTGACCAGCAGTAATTATTACAGGTAAGAGACCACTTTTCTAATATACATCATTAAAGAAATTATGTACAAGTTTACAATGTAACAAATCTGTTTATCTGAAGCATTTGTTTCAACTTTAACTGAATGAGACTTCTTCTTAAGTCACAGTACAAATATGATTTCTCGATTAAAAATGTGTGTGGAAAATATTTCCAACAATTGCCTGGATATCAGAATAAATATTGAATAGGACATGAATAAAAATTTTACATCCAAATTTCAATCAGCAGTGAAAACTATTTCCAAATTTTCTCAATTCTGGGTAAGCATTGTAATAAAATATATCCTCTCAAAATGAATGCTATTCAAAAATTTGATAAAATTTGTCCAATGACAAAAAACACAAGATGCTCTCTAAATGCTTAATGCGTCATCTAATCTTCTGCAGATTTCCTGAAAAAGAATGAAATAAGACTTGAATTTTACTTGATAAATTCAATTCAAAAATATAAAACAAGCAAGCTGAATACACAAACAAAGATACAGTCTCAGTGCTACAAGGTGTGACTATTTAATTTGCCATGGTGAGTGGGAAGAAATTTTGACACTTGAGTTTGCTATGAAAAGACCATTTAGGTTACAGTTGTTTGGTGGTCATGTGGCAAGTAATTTAGAATTTTCATCTGTTTTATAAAAGGTTTTAAAAATCTTTTCTCTACTGAGTATTTCATAGTGTAAGGTGGAACCGGCCACTTGATAAAAGTTGAGTTTAGAGCTATGAATCTGTTAGTGAAAAAAGTTCAGTACCTCTTATAAGCAACTACAGATATCAAATATATTAGATGGATCAATTTCTTCGTAAGAGCAGGATATTTGGAAAGTTTTGGTTTTGAAAACAGGAACCTAATTAGGTTAGTATGAGCATAAGAAAATTCTAAAAGAATGTAAATCTGGCATTAACATGCAAATACAGAAATAATGTTCTCTGCCAGGTTGCCTTACAGATTGACACAATATCAATCACTCTGACAAAGGGCTAACGCTTGAAATATCAGCCTTTAAACTCTTCATTGTGGCCAATTTACAACTGACACAAACCTTATTGTTGTTGAAACTTAAATGGCTCATGTATGTTTGTGTTCTGAATACCTGTTACAGTGTTAAGAAGATTTGTGATATCTTCTGGGGTGTTCATATCTTTCCTCCTTCCTGCAGGAATATGGAGTTGGTAGTCTGGTCCATAGGCCAGGAAATACTGCAAAAGACATAATTTTTAAAATGGAACTATTTACCTAACTATTAAGACAACCAAAGCAGATTTTGCCTTTGCCACAAGTGTTACCTCATGTTCTGGGATATCAAGTGACAACTGTTGATTGAGAGCCACGCCAGTCAGATATGTCCAGCACTTTGCAGAATTCTTGACATTGTACCCACCTAAAAAATGAAAAATTTATGTCAGATAACATCTGAGTGTAACACTGCTGCCTGGATTTAAGTTATCCCTAGACCATTCTCTTTATCATGTTGTAACATTTACCAGAAGTACAAAGACTTGGTATTTTTGATAGTTTTCATGGGACAATGAACACCTCTGGGTCCCCAAAGAGGACTGGCAGAAATCTCAGGCCTTTCACTTTCAAGGGGCCAGATGACATACCTCCTCCCAGTAATAACAAAGGCAAGTTCCATTCCATCAAGTATTTGATGCATTCTCCAATGCTATATTGAGTGAGGTTAAAAGAGGCCATAGGATCACCAGCTAGTGTATCAACTCCACACTGACAAACAACTGCGCTTGCCTTGAATCTCTTCTTAACTTCTGACATGACCCTACAAAATGCAATCAGAAAAAATTAAGAAATAAGAAAATTATAACAAATAGATAAATAAATGACAGAAAAAACAAATAAAGGAATACCATGACGAATTACCTTGAAAATATTTCTATGAAAGGCTTGTCAGTAATTCCATCCTTCAGGGGTACATTTACAGTGTAATACTTTCCTTTGCCTAAACCCACATCTTGACTTGCACCTGTACCTGCAAATACATGAAATATTTTTAAAAATGAAATTAAACAGTTCACTCTTTAATGTTTGCCAGCTTTTCACCCAACAAACAGAAGTATGCTCATACAGCAAAGTAGGAAGGACAGTGATGAACATAAACAAATAAAATTGTAGCATATTACCTGGGAAAAATCCTGGAGAAAATTTATGAAATGACACTGACATCACTTTTGAGGTAAAAGAAAAAGCATCCTCAACCCCTGCAAACAAAATTTGTAATAGATATTTGAGTAAAATAAAATATTTTGATGAGTAATGAAGAACCTTTGGAATATGCAAGCTACTTCTAAGCATTGATATTATACAAACCATCCCCATGGTGAAGATCAATGTCAACATAGAGAATCCTGTCAAACTTCTCTCTCAACTTTAAAATTCCTAAGACAACATCATTGATGTAGCAGAATCCAGATGCTTCATTCCTAGCAAGAAAAAAAGTTGTTCCTGAATTTCAAGCTAAAGAAACTGATTTTGCTTTGAAATGATCTTTTGAATTTTATGGGCAGGACTTTGTCCTTTGATCCCTCTCTTGAATCTTCAAACCTTAAGAACGACTAGCATCTAATTTCTCCCTACAAATGTATCACCCTGAATCAAACATGAAGGTCATATGAATAGAGGTAACAATTACCAACTAAAACAACTCTAACTGTTAAACAAATTATCCTTGTCAGCACCTTAAAAATGATATGTAAAGATATACAATTAACAGTTTGGAGAATGTGTATAAAGGCTGATTCATCATTTTCCCTCTACTTCTGCTAAACAATCATTAGTAAGAAGTATTCATTTGGGAATTGAACATGGGGCCCTCCCTAAATGATAACTTTTTCTATTCTCATCACAGGTTTGTGGGATAATGTAGGGACATGGTGAGGACAAGGGTGAACCAACAACTTAAAATAAATATGTAATTATGCAGGGGATGCTCAAAATAACAATTTACCTTGTTTGAAATTATTTTTTTTTGGTTATGGAGCTGGATTAGTTTTGTGGAAAAAAAGATTCTTACAACAGCCACACTTGTCACTATCATACAACATTTTCATTTTTCAAAAACAACAAATAGTAAAAATTATAAAAAAGCAAAAAAAAAAAAAAACCCTGAAAACTATGGTTACAACTACAGAAATTTGCTCCTGACACCTTTGGGCATGATGCCAGCCTCCTTGCCAATTGATTGCTATGGAGCATTCCTGTTTGATTAACATCTCTGCAGCAGTGAGTGTACCGCCAGCAATAACGGACATGCAATCCAACAAATCTTCAAAGAGGGGACAGTCAAACCCTGGAACAAAATAGAAATGAGTTGAAACAATGTTTTTTCTTTCTTGTTACTATCAGAAGCACTCTCGTACAGTAACTACTGTTGCGTGGCTCTAAAAATAAGAGAGCACCCCTTCTTAGACTAGATCTACTGCTGATCTCAAAACATTGACTATACACAATGTAAAGTATCAATTATTAATTTCTGACATACCTAAGCCATATTCCCCAGCTGTTTCTTCCATTTCCTCATCATTGCAGTTACTTGAAAGCTTTTCTAAGCACTTAACATAGTCCAAAGAGTGAAATGCTGAAAGCTCATGTGCTGAGGCTTGCCGAGGTTTAACAACTCTATCAAAAAGTTGACATTCTTGTAAGTGTTACAACTAGTACAGTGTAAATATGTATTTGTGTGTTACACAAATCAAAACAGCAATTACAAATTCTACTTATTTGAATAATTTGTGGGAAAAAATTGCGAAACATGTTGGAAATTTAGGTCTACGTGCTGATAACAAACTCTTTTACCAGATTAGCTTCAAGCTATACAACTCCTCCAACCCCTCCTCACTAAAAAACTCAGCTTACAGTTCATAATCTCTAACCAGAATGGCTAAATTGTCCATCGAATCAAAGGGATACGTCATTGCAATTAGGCAATGCATGTACAGATATTTAATGACCCTGACTTCTGGTCATGTTATTGTTAGAAGTAGGTGACTGATTAGGAACCCTATCAGAACTTAGGAAGGGAAGCAGAGGTGCAATTGTTTGTGCTCCCTGTGCATGATCAATCCATTGTTTTGTTTGTATATTGTGAATGAGTAAATCAAGAGGATGATTTCATCAGTTTATAACATTGATGTGTGCAATGCATGGTCAAGCCCAGAAAACCTAACAAAAACAAACAACAGCTCCTAGCCAGTTACATCTAACTTGTTTGGGGCTCAAACCCTTGAGCTCACAAAAGGCAACCCATCATTTAACCAACTGAAATGCTGCTATAATGTTTACCTACAACTCATTACTCATTCAGAGACACCTCAGGCAGGGAAATTGTTTTCTCATAAAAGTGACTAATACATTACTATTCAATTTTGAGAAGGTGATAAACAGAAGCAGTGATGGTTCATTTACAAAAAAAATCCAACATGAGTTTTAAAATTAAATTTTTTAAAGATAAAGAATTTTTAAGATTATTTGTTGTGAAAAATTAGGTGACATTGAGAGGAGAAAAATTAATTGACCCTGTCATGGATACATGGAAAACCTGTTTCTTGAACAGGTACTGATATCTATATTTTCAAATTCCTATAATTGAATTTCAGTTCAGTTCAGTTTTTTTCAAAAAAAATATCTTTATGATTCAAAACAAGGAGGGATTCTTCATTCAAGAAAACTTAGACTAAAATAAGGCTTTTCCTTACTACGAGTGCCCATACATTTCAAGTTAATTTCATCCAAATTTTTAAAGGTAGTGTTGTGAACAAGGACATTTAATAGGTAATTTTGATTTTATCAACTGAGTTGATGATTTAAATTGGCCACCGGAAAGAGTTTCAACGCTGACGAAGGACTTACGCTCGAAACGTCAGCTTTGAAACTCTTTACGGTGGCCAATTTAAGTCATCAACTCAGTAGTTAAAACCAAAATAATTCTGTTACACTCGCCCACCGACGCAGCACTACAACTTACCCCCTGTATTCAGTTGATTTAAGTAACTGTACTTTCCACGCTTTTATGAAATTTCAAATTACCTTGTGTTTTCCAAAAGTCCATAGGCTTTAATCAAAGTATGAGTTAATGATGCCTGAAAATAAGACAGGAAACATGCGAATTAAAGGGCTGTTCTCTAGAGTCACCGGTAAGTTAAATTTTTTAACATAACAACGCTGTTGTAAAATATTCAGCGCGGTGTTGAAAAGGAAGGAATACATTTCCTTACCCGATTAGGTACCTTTGGAAGTTTATCACAGAGGGTTACTAGGTCCTCTGAGTGAATTAACACAACCTTCGCTAGAAGTTTTGTTGTCCGTTTGATCGACTGGCCGCCATTTTCTCTCAACGCCATCTTCAAACTTGCGCGGGAAAATTACTGAACATAAAGGTCAACACGATCCCTAGCTAGGGTGGGGTAAGGGTCCATTGGTGAATTTGATTTTGTTCATGTGAGGGAAATTGCTCGAAATCTCGAAAAAAACAAATTCACCTATAGGAAAATAACATATTTGCTATTAAAATGTGATTCATCGCACTTGAGAGGAGAAATCCCTTGAAGGAATAAGCAACTTACCCCTCCTCTGAGGGTACCTTGTCCAAACCGAGGTACAATGTACTTATGTCGTTTCCGGAGGTTGTAAGAAGTTGCGGCTCTCTTTCATGTAACGTGTGTGGAACTCTTCGTGAAGTTTACGCATTTTCGCGCAGGATTAGAGGCTCCTCGTGAGTGGAAACCTCATTCTTTCTCACCAATTATGTTGAAGAGCAATTTTGAGGCGCTTTTCGGTGAGTAGAAATTGTGCTTGAATTGTATATAGTTTTAACAGCTTGCATGACGTAAATTGTCTGTGAAAAGGTTTTAAAAGCTGTCTTGAAATGATTCCAGAACTCTCTATTTTGCTAAGAATTTTAAAAATATGTTAAATTTCATTCATGAAATTAGCCATCTGTGTTTGTTAGGTTGAATCAAGGTTCAAGAATTGCAGCCGATGGACAGAGAATGGTCGCCGTCAAGTCCTTTCAAGTCCGCCGACCATTCCCTCTCCGTCAACTGTAATTCTTCATTCAACTAGCAAAAGTAGAGGGCATGTTTCGTGAATGAAAGTTTACAGATATTCCTAAGGGTTGTAATTTTCATTCTAGGTTGTAATTCGTCGTTTAGTTATGTTTAATTAACCTTACTTTAAATAATTGTTGTAACAGTTAAGCATGAAGTTACCCACTCAATCAGCACATTAAGCTATCTTCCGCTTGACCAGCTTTGCCATATAAGCCATAAGCTTAGGTTGTTCAAAATCGGTCATGCTAAAATGCAGACTGCAAACTGCAGACTGTGCAGACCATACAGACCGCGCTTTGTTTGCTGGAGAATTTCGACTGTTGCGTCTTACGAGACACTGACAAATTCATTCATGACCTATCACCCATTCGACTTCAATGAGTATCCAATTTTACCAATATTGTGCGGTTTTTCAGCCTGAGAAAAAAATTTGTTGTCTTGCCTATAAAATTATATTTTAGACCTTGGTGGAAATTAAATGGAAATCAGAAAACTTTGTTGGGAATTGGTTTTTGACTGAATGATAATCAGTAATAATCAACTAACGAGTGCCGTTTTGAATGCTGCTACGTTTTTGGTATGTGCTGTGTGCATGCCTTGATTTACAAGTTTCTTCAGATCTGTGATTCTACCAGTACAACTCAAGTCTGAGCCAGATTAAAGCACTTTAATCACTTTGCGGCAAAACATTATGCAAGTGTGGAAGACTCACTGATGTCAGTATCAAATGCAAACTTTAAATACTGTGGACAACCTTAATCTAGGAATGATAATAATTCCTTTTTACTCTATATTTTCGATCTCTGGTAAAATAAAAAAAAATACTGATGAAACCTCGACTCCTGTCAACTGGTGTATTGGAAATTGTTCTGTTAATTTTCATTTTACACCCGCTGTGTATGCATTACAATCGGAGATCAGGTTGAACACAACTGACATGGCCAAAATTTTCCACTAGCTATCAATCACTCTTCTACTCCAATTTAAAAATCCTATTTACCAGTAAAGTTCACTTTTAACTTTCAGCACTTTCTTTATTGAAAAGTTCTTTGTGCTGTCTTGTGAAGATCCTGGTAATCATTTGCTTCGTCCACACAGCCCATTCCTTACCTTTAAATCAGTGTCGTTGTCCACGCAAATTACATCTGCGATAAATCTCGCATGTGGGGCTAATTTTTATGTGCTCTAGGAACTTGAGATGGCAATTTTATTTTGCTAGGTAACATGAGCTGGAAATAATCTCATAACAGTATGTCATGTGGTGTCCAAAAAGTGGAAACAGTTCCAACATAACCAAAAGAGTAAGAAAAAGGTGTATACATCTTAATCATATGTAAATCACAGTTTAAAAAAAAGCAAACAAAAAAATTGCACAGTCTGCATAGTTGCACGGTCTGCAGTTTATCATAACTGGTTTGAAATGGGATTAACATCAAACTAGAATTAAAAGTTAACCTTGGCTTTACATATAATTTCTTATATAGGAGAGCATGTATAAGAGCTAAGGTTTTGTTGGGTTTTTATTTCAATATGACTCAAAACCAACAGGAAAAAAATATATAAGAAAAATCCCTTTCCAGAGCTATATATCTGATTAAATTTTGACACCAACCCCAGGTTAGGTTAACACTTAACATTTTTTGAGTTTTATGAATATGGTCACTTATAGAAACATGAACTTTAGGCTAGATTTGCCTGAAGCAATTTTGTTCTTATAATTAGAAATACTGACAAATATTTGAATAAGTATCTTACAATAATGACATAAATATATAAGAAATTCATAATAATTATTGTTCTCTGAGTGTTGTTTATTTTGCAGAAACACATAATGCTTGAAATCAAAAACTCAACTAAACCAATAAGGGAGGTTTTCTGCAAACAGAAAATATGTTTAGAACAACAAAATTACAATATACACAAATACAATGAAAACTCACCTACTGTTCGAGCTTAGGGTTTCTATGAACAACTATAATTCACTGTAACAAATATCTCAACATGAACACGACAATTTTCCTTCCAAAAGCACATGGGCAATTGCCCGGATGTTTTACGTAAAACATAGGCCCGCAATGGGAGCTACTCTGAGGTAGTAGTTATAATTAAAAAATTATTAAAGTACAGCAGTAGAAACATGGTTTGATGCATTGGACTAAGTTTACCTGCATATTCCCTGTCTATATATATTGCAATCATGTCATGGCTCTTTCAAAATCTGTGTGACCCTTTGTTGTTGATGTGTCTTTTGACATAAGGGTGACCTTCACAGTCTCTTTTATCTGTGCTGTTTTCTTGGAATATTTAACCTTACAGAATCATGTTATAGGTGATAAAGAAGTTCAGTCTGTAAGAGATTCTCTGTCTTCTCTCAGGTGGCCTTTCTTCCAAATGTTGATGTTGGTTGCAAGTTATTTTTTAAATGTCAATTACTGTAATTTTTGTTCTGATGGTGCATTTACACTACACAGGAACAAAATGCCAAAAGTGGTCCATGGGTTGCAACTTCTTTCTTTTAAGAAAAAAAAACGTTTTAAAGAACTTCTTGCTAGATTTATTTGGTCACATTCTTACTAAAAATGTGGTGCATTTACTGCAGTGGTATTCTAGTGGCAATGACAAAGCTAAAACCACTGATGGTTTTTGCAAAATGACAGAGGAGTGTTTGGACGTTTTCTTTTTTTGTTATACAAAATAAAATCACAGAATCCTGAAAAAGAACATTGTATATTTACAAATAAATAAACTTAAGAAAGAAATTAGTGAATAATCATGATGATAGTAATGCTAACAATAATAATAAGGATATTATTACAATAAAAATGATAACTATGATAATGACAATAGTCAATGGGACAGTCCTCTTTATAGTGAATTGAAGGCTTGTGGCACAAATTCAACCTTGGTTTTCCCTTTGGGCATCTTTATCTCCAACAACAGTATTCTGGTGTCACTGAACAACTTTTAGTACTAGAAGATGGAGGGTTGTTGTTGAAAGGTGAATCCTGTTGGCCTTAGCCCATGCAGTTGGTCTGTAAGAAGATTGCAGAGTTTTTTGCCCAGGAAAACTTTTAGTAGTCTGGTTAGTCTTTTTGCTTAGTGGAACAGCTCGTGTAATAGCAGGATCCAGCAGCTGAGGTTGCTACTGTATATGATCCAAGTCAGTTGAGAAAGGCAATCATAAATCATTTGAGTCAACTTCTTCTTTTTTGGCAGTACATTTGAATGGCAGAATTTCAAGTGTTGGCAATGGCTGTGGTTCTGGTTTCTTGACAGAACTGGATGAGCTATGATCACTTGGTGCCTGTAGCTGCAAAGATTCTTATAAAGAGAATTGGTGTTTCTTCAGCTGAGGCTCTTTCATCTAATTGTGGCATGCCAGGTATCTTTTGGTGGTACTTAGTGTGGTTACTCTGCTCCTACAGTGTAAATGTCATTGACTGCTTTTAGCAATGCTGTCAACGGTAGCAGAAATTTTTTCCACTCTTGAAACCAGTTTCTGAAACTCTGTTTCATTTCCTTTTTTTTGTCTCTTTGAAAAGGGCAATCCTGTTCTGTTGGTTGTGGATGAGCTGTCTATGAAACCTCCTGGTCTTGTCTACCATCTTGCCCCAGAGATTTTGAATGTCACATAAAGGGTTTTAGACCTTTCTTTTCAGTTTAATGTAGATATGCTCTTTCTTTAGTGCTTTCATCTTTTCTTCTAGTCCTTGTGGTGAATTTTGTATGGTGATCTCTCAGATTAATCACCAATTAGTGTGAAGTCCCACTTGATTTGCCTCACCAAAGGGAATGATGGCACTTTTAATGTGAGGGCTAACTTTTTTTTATGATTTGATTGCTTGAATTTTGCTCAAGTTCTCATTGAAAGTTTTTGCACCATCTCGTCTCCATCTTTGAGTGTTTTGTTTTGTTTTTTTTGCTTTGTGCTATCCTTCTCCCTGGCGGGGGTAGCCCAAAATTCTCACCACATGCTGCGTGTAACCAAGCTGTAGTTGAGAAGATATCTGGCTGTAGATTGCATGGAATTATGTTATTTTAGTATCAATCAAGAGCACAGATATCACCCTCTTAAACGAGCATAGAACTTTTTGAGATTGTAAAAACATTTTTCCCAGTGCACCTCTAAAAGTCACCAATATGTTTGAGGTTACATGGATTACAATAACTTGACTTCAAATTAACATAAGCAGAATCTCCATGCTCATTTAACTCAACTCAACGAGAAGAAACAAACCTGAAAATTTCAGAGTAATTGGATAAATACATCTTAAGATATCTTTTCTCAGAGATGTAAAGTTCGCGTTCTGAGAAATTGAGCTTTAAAGTTAAGAAATGATATTTTAGGATAGCCACAAAGACTCTTTTTTTAGTACAGAAAGTCCACAATTCAGTTAAGAGGGCTCCTACTTCATAAGTGACTCCTTCTGTTTCACGATGGGCCTCTTCTCATCGGGTTTGCGTCAGCGGCTCCGCTTGCTGGCGCTTCTTTTCCTTTGCACTAGCCTGCAGGTCATATTTCCTCGCCCGTTTCTTGTCCTTCAAAGTAGATGCCCTCTTAGTGAATTTGCCAGCTGGAATGGACAACCTTTCCATCATTTTCTCTCTGCTGGCAGCCCCACTGTGAAAGTGTAATACTACTACTTGCTTATAAAAGAGGAAGTATCCAAAGGGTCTGTCCAAAGGGGTCTGTTCAAGGCACAAGCTGCACTGCGCAGTGAGATGAGCCATTAGCCCTCTTCTTCCAGATTCATTCTCCTGAATCCTCAAATTGCCTTAAATAGTGGTAGATATACATGTATTATTTGAAATATGAAAATAATTGTTTCAGATACATCACTGTAGGTTTTAAACAGTGAACACTTACCAAGCAAAGGGGAAAAATATTAATAAAGAAAGAAACTAAAGTAAAGCACACATTGCCATTTAAAAATTAGACAGCTGTGTGAAAATGTCTTATAACAAGCAATTACAGAGAAACTACACGACAAAGTTGAAACATTTGGTGCAGAACCAACCTTAAGCTTAAACTGAACACATGTAAACTTGGCAAAAATTATATGTATCTCACCTTCCCCGCAAATATGTGCACTGGAGAGTGTTGAAGAAAACTTGTCCAGATCTATAAGCCTGTATCCCAGGGTTCTCCCTAGTTTTCAGCATAACAGGTAAGGGACCTTTTCAAACCAGTAAAGCACATTTGCAGCTTCAGGCGGCTGGTCATTCTCAACTTTGTCATTTCCTAAAGCATACAGTACATCGCGCCCATCAAAAATTCTCCATCGAAAAATTCATAATGTGAACGATACACCTTTAGGTTCAGAGGTTGAACAAAACAAAGTAAAAATTGTTTAAAAGCATTGTATTTGACTATGCTCTTTCCAAACTGCTTATAACGTAAACTGGTCTCCCTTCGATTCCGGGTGATATCTTTGGCGTCACTTACACGGCATATCGCTGGAAAATCAGCGGTGTCAGCTACGAATCGCATCGCTATGAAATCGAATCACATCGAATAGCTGAATTCGTGTTCTAATCATCTCAAATTCAGAACTTTTACGCGGTCGAGAGATTTTATTTTCAAGGCTTCTTTCAGACCGTTGCCTGAAACACATTTCAATAGAATTTCACCATGAAGACTTGCTTTGTCCCCACGTGTTTGTAAATAAATATAGCCGGAAATTGTAGAGCTGTCAAGGCGGTTATTTCTGGTAATTGGCTGCTTTTCCATCGCTAGTACGTTGTTTTGTTTACCCCTAAAGTTCTTGTAAAGCTTACCAGCCACTCTTCGTGACCTCTTGTTACTGGACAGAAACGACAGTAATGTTTGCTGCCGTTTCATCGTGGAAACTGAACAACTAAACGACACCACATTTGCACGTGCAGAGAACTGACAAATGTTGTGAGATTTAACAGAAAGCCCACGAAAAATCGCTCTTGCTTCGAAATTCGAAAGGTACCAGTCAGTGTTAGCTAACTAAAGCACACGTAGATCTACGATAGTGCACACTGTTGGCTTGTTATTACACTTTCTTACCAGATTAGCTCACCTTAAATGCGTATTTTTTAAGGGTTCTGAGCGTTTGCAGGCAGTAATAAGTGCTCTTACAAGTGTTAAATTTTACCGTTTACCGCCTGATAAGGAGAACCCTGTATCCTCGACCTTGAAACTTGCTCTCTTCATCAGAACTTTCTGAAGAGGAGTCTGGTAAAGCCAGTTTCGTTTTAGACGCACTGATCGGTTGATCGATGTCAGACTCGTCGGAAGAAGAATCACGCGATGTACCAGGCGTTGCATTGTGGATCTCCCCCCCAACGGATATTTCTATCAACTTTTTGGCGTGTCTCTGTATTTCTGAGAATTTTTTTCCTTTTCTCTTTTTCCTATCCCGGTTTTTAGTATTTTCCCCCCGGCCTTTTGCTTTGGTATGTGGTTTATGCGAACTGAAAGAACTCCAGGGAATAAAACAACGTCGAAAACAAAAAGATGCTGTTTGCGTTACCATGGAAACCAAGTTGTTTGTGTTGCCCAGGTCGTAAATAATCGTTCCGCAACGGCTAAAAATTAAAAACCAGAAACAATTTTGGGCACTGCTGGATCATGCACACTTATCCACTTTACACCTACGACTAACTGGATGAAAGGATAGATCGTCATGGTAACCTTGCTGTCTTCAGCGTATCATGATCTTGATCTTCCACTGATTAAAGTTCCCGTTCAGTGTCCATATCCTCTATGAAATCTTCGCATGCGCATCGAATAAAAAGAGGGGGAGGACATTTGTTGAGAGGAGAGTTTCCTTTTAAAATCATCCAGCGTAATTTGAAGCACAGTCAAGACATCTTCATCAAAGACAACTTGAATTTTATCTTCTGCTCTCTGGAGAACGTCTAATTTAGTGGAATTCTTAACGTCCTCCCCGCGAGCTCTTTCCTCTTCAGTAGTGTACTCAGGTGTTTCTTGAACGTCAGGTCTTGGCTTTCTTTCCACAATAAATTACAATTCATTATTTAAACATGTATCGTACTGGGGTAGTAACTCGTTCAAAGCTAGTAAACTCGTGTGTAAACAACATGAAATAGTTAAATGAATTACAAACATAATGGAAAATGAAATTATTAATAATAATGGGAAATGGAAAGAAATGAAGTAATGATTCTTATAAATAGCTTTCTCAAGAGTGTTTTGGAATTCTGTTAGACTCGCTGAGTTATGAACTTTGGTGGCAAGACTATTTCAAATGTTCGCAGCCGTATGGCTAAATGGCTATCTTTTCAACAGTTTTATCGTAACCCAACACGCATCTTAAGATACATTAATGAGATTACTAATCTCAGTAATCTAATAGATTACTTTGAACTTTTCCTAGGCCACGCATTAAAGGACTGCAGTATTCTAAGTGTGGACAATAAATGTCTTTTATAACATGATCACCGTGTCGATAGCCAAAAATCTTCCTATTCGTCACAAACCTGCGGCCATAGCATAAGCCTTCCTAAGTGGCTCTGAGATGTGGATTTTAAAATTAAGTTTACTATCCAGGGTTACTCCCAGAATGTTAACATCATTAGCAATGTCTCTCTTAGTACTGTCCATGTAGAGTTCATAATCATATTTGCATGGGCCAACGGAGAATGCCTGTGTCTTGCTGTCGTTAATATGAGATGGTTATTTCTGAAACAAATCTTTGTTGACCACAAACTCCAGTATATTTGGAGATACATTAGCACCATAACATGTGGTATCATCAGCGTAACGTCTGAGTGAGACGTTTGGGATGCAGTAATTTACGTCGCTAAAGTACTAAAGAAAAAAATCTTATCTGTTTCTTTTTAGTATGTCGTTCATCTCTAGAGTTTGTTTGTCCAGAACTGTGCCACTGAGGGAAAGATGCTAGGTGGGGTTTCCTATGACAGTTTGTCTGCCACAATCCATAGTTTTTCTTACCCAGTCAAGAGCAGTCATGAAACTGTGTTGCCAGACTTTGAAATTTTTTTTTACTCCTTCAAGGTTTGTACACATACACTCCCCTCTGCTAAGATATCCAGATGAACTTATTGATTCAGTCCTCGAGACAAATTCGGGAAGATCAGGGGGAGAACGATACGCGGTCCAAACTAATAATCAAAGAAGATAATATCGTAGTTGTTGCAGCTGCAACGACTGAAGAGACCTCGTGCCTGAAGATACTGCTGGAGACCTTGGGGTAATTTTAGATGCCAACCTGACCTTACGACGAACATATTACCAAAACTATTTCTTAGCGCATGTCTTGTCTTATTCAAATAAACGGAATCAAGCATGCATTCGATAAACGTACGCTCTTGACCAGCATTAACGCTCTAGTTTTTAGTAAGCTCTTTCATTGTTCAAACGTATGAGCCAATACATCTTAACTTAACATAAATGAATTATGAGCCATTCAGAATTTCGCCGCTCGTATTGTGACCGACACGCATAAATACGACCATATTTCGCTACTTTTAAAAGAGCTTAACTGGTTGCCGGTTGCAACCCAGCTATATTTACGAACAGCTATCATCGCCTTTAAGGGAGCATTACGGCTAGTTTAGGGTGAGATTTTGGTAGCTTACTCAAAAAATCATATTTAATCAACAATTCAATCAAATCAGCTCAAACTTGGTAAGAAGTACACCCAGACAGTTGCCTTCTACTTGACTTGTTTAGAGTAAACATGTTGTTTATTTTAGGTTAATAATTAACAAGTTACTGTGTACCAAATTTGGGGTCAATAGCTGAAATACTCTTTGGAAAAAAAAGAGGGGCCAATAAAACTACCCCGGAAAAAGCTATTTTCAGAAAGATGCAATTAAAACATCAGTGTTATCTTAATGTCACTTGTAAGACTTATAACTCCCTAAAATGGCCTTTTGTGCATCACAGCACACCTCCTTGAAGGTATGCTAAGGTGCTTTTGTTCTTTCTCTTTTTGCTTGCTCTGCACAGCTGTGTTTCATCGAAACCTCCAGCCACGTAGGTCATGCCTTTCCTGGTTACATGCAGGTCTTCTTCCCTCTGCTCAGCTTGTCTTCGTGTACGTCTATATTGTTTGTGTTTTTCTTGAGCTCTGTGCTCTGTTTGCTTAATTCTTCCTTTCTCTCTCTGTCTTGCTTCCTTCTAACTGTGCTTGCCAGATGAGATTTCAGCTTTCCTCATGACATCAAATTTTTTTGTTGCACCTCAACTGAAGGGCAAAGCGGCAGAGGATACAGCCATGACAATTCGCTTTCTTCCATACCACTTATGCTTGGGACACTTGTTCCAAGCCAATTCAATGATAGACTCGTTTGCATTCTGGTGTATCCAGGCTAGCATCTGATGAGGAGTGCTGGCTCACTCAAACGATCATAGATTTTCTCAAGGGGTTCCTTGAAAACACTATCCAAGTAATGTGGCTTGTTTGGACAAGGCAATCTTTTTTTGAACTTGCACCATGAATTAATTGGACAGTATTTATGCCTTTCTTGGTTTGGAATTTTTAGGCAGCGATACAAGCCAGCTTTTATCTCCTCTTGCATCTTTCTTACTGCACTATCTCTCTCACTTGTCAAGGCTATGTTTTTGTTTACATTGTTGCGCACAGCTTTTCCATTATTTTTTTTCAGTTTTTCAATAGCTTGCTTAATTAGTCGGCCATCTCTATCTTTCATTGGTTTGCCATCAGGTAGCTTAATGGAGGACCTTTGAAACTCGTAAAGGGCCTGGCCAAGCCTTTTTTGGACATGACCAATACAGTCCAATTTTATAATTCTCTCACACTCTGCTTTTCCTTGAAGATGGTCTTCCTCCCGTAGGAACCTTCACAGATATGGTCTTGGTACCAGTCATTGAAACCTGCCTCATCAAGTTTTGCTTTCATTTGAGTACATTGTTGACACACTTTAGAAATTATTTCAAAATCCAGGACCTTTCTTGTAGCTGCAGATATCACAAAGCCAATACAGTGTTTGGCAGTGTAGCCACACTTTGACCATGTACCATCGAAAGTCATGGAAATATCTACAGTAGTAATAGCGTCATCATCATCAATACCTTCCTCAAGCATGGCAAGCTTTCTGGCTTCTGCACAGTTCTTTTGTAGCTGCACACTTGTTTCCTCTTGAAAGGCTTGACTAAGGGTCTCTTCATGGCTGTACCAGGTGTCAGGTGACATATTAAAAGGCATATTGAAGACCTCACAAAATTTGGCTACTCCTTCTTTTCCAATTCCACTCTCAAATGCAGCAAATACCATTCTTCTGTTGACATCTTTTCCTTGAAGGGTCCTCGGATTAACATCATCTTAAGGGTGGCTACCAGTTGCGAGAAACCCGGATATGCTGCAACCACTGCACTTGGCATAAAGCGAGCTACCAAGTCCAAACCGGTTATAGGAACTCTCCAATATTTGTATCTGGCCTAATAGATCAATAAAGACAATCAACACTCTTATTAATAAAGCGATATAACTGTGGTAATTCTGGCTCAGGATTGATCCAGAAAAACAGCTTTTAAATCGTAGTTCATAGGTCTTATAATTTAACTCACATAATTCTTACCTAAATTACATGGAGTTTGTGCGTGAATCCTCTTCACAAATTTAAGAAGACTGTCCATTGAGACAAGTCTGTATCCTTTGGCAGGCGCCAGATCATCTTCGATAACTTCATCCGAGGAGCTTTCATCGCCGTTTGGCTGTAATTTCCTAACCCTAAAGCAATTATATCTTTTGCTTGGTAAAGGTCTAAAAATTTTTGAAACCATTTTTGATTTTGTCTTCGAGGCTAGAGATAGCTTCATCTGTAGTCTAATTAAGTTTGAGATCACCTTTAATATCTATGAAATTACCCCAAAGGGTTTGCAGCTTGTCTACATCATGAAACTCTGGTAATAGTAAGTGAAAATTAATATGTTGAAAAAGCAAGAGTTTTTCAGGTCCAGTAAGGTCTCTGTACTCCAACTTCTTGGTGTCCTTATTGATTTTCCATTCAAAATTAATTCCAAATTCTTTTACAAATTTCTCATACCCAGCCATATGTCTATACCTATTTTTAATCTCTTTGCCTGCTCTGCGGCTAAATCCAGTTCAGCTTTCCTTTTCTGCCCATGAAGCTGTTGGTTTTCCTCAACCAATGAGTTGTTTTCAAGCTCATGATAGAAAATTTTGAAGGAGTAGATTTTTGCCTTCCATGAATCAATAAGCTTCTTTATACTCTTCCCCACTTTTTGACGCTTTCTTGAACGCTGAATGGAGGAGAGAAATCTTTTTCCTGAAGACGTTGAGAATTCTGGAATTTATGACAACTCCGCGAATCTCAGATTCCCTCAATATTTTTTCCACGATTCCTGCAATCACAGAATCAGCACTTTCGTCGTTCGGCTGTTGACGAGGCTTCTTCGACAGGGAATATGTGAGATAGCTGATTAAAAAAAATCAGTTCGATGAAAAAAATTTTAAAAATTAAAAAGAAAAAAGATACAGGTTTGAATACACTTCGATTAACGCAATTTTTACTTACTTGTTTATTTCGTAAGTAAACCAAGGCAATTTTTCCCCTTTTGGACCACTTGTCTCTTCGCCAAAATCGTTTTCTGCATCTATCGCCACCGCGAGAATAGCCAGCGAAGACAAAATCGCCTGCGCGTAAACTTCGAGTCCCATTTCCCGAACCCAAACGATATCCAAATCTCATGTATTACGCATCAAATTGCGCCAAATTTATTGTTTTCTTCGTGTTTCGCGGTAATGACCAGTTTTGGGCATGCGCTTTAGAGTTATAGCCCCATATTGCTTGCATGTGGCGTGAACTCCTCTTCGACATGTCTGAATCGCAAACCGCAAGTCTCAAAAACCTGAACGAAATATTTTAATGATTGCCTTCAAATGCAGTGGTACAGAAAGCTTATGTACGTTAGTTTTATAAACTGAAGGGAAAAAAGATAGCAATTCAAATGAAATACTCGAAAAAGAGGAAAATGTTCGAAAGTTAGCGTGTTTTTGACTGACCCCAGACTGCGTGACATGTCACGAAAATCTATAGAGGCAGATGTTAAACCTAAGTTTGATATGAAGAGTATCTATCATCTCAGTTCATCACGCGAAAAAAAAAAATAGCGGGCGTACCAATTACAATTGGTCATAACCAATGATTTAAGTAAGTGGAAGATCATCCAGCTTTTGTTCTACAGACCCGGGGAAACAAATCAGAATGAGCTAGCCTCATAGGTCACTCCTTCTAGTTCACGAAGGGCCTCCTCTTTTCTTGTGCGCACAATTTGCATTGCCTGACGGCGTTTCTTTTCCTTAGCAGTGGCTCCCGTTTCGACTTTTCGTAAGTGCTTATTGTCCTTTTTCCGAAAGGAAATGGCTTGTGTGCATTCCACTAGCAATAGAACGTTTTTCCATTATGTCCATTCTACATTCTGCTCCTTTGTGGAAGTGGCACATAGCTGAGGCAGCAGCAAAACGAACCATTTCAGCTCCATGATGCTTATGCTTGGGGCAACGCACCCAAACCATTTAGTTGAGACACTCATTTGGTTTTTGAGTGGTCCCACGAATGCACCTCTCCAAAAGCTTTGCATCGCTGATTGTCATGAATGTGGGCCTCAAAAGTTCAAGGAATACCTCTGGCAAACAGTCACCATCTGCTGTTACCATTACACCAAGAATCGTTTTCAGCAGGACAGAACCTGTGTTGTTTAGCAGGATCTTAATGTTTCACACTATGGTTAAGAACGGCTAAAGTGTTTTTTTTTTTTTTTTATCATGGTGTAAGTGGTAACATCAACTTCCCTGTCTGTGGCAGTCAACTTCTTCAGAGTATTCTGACGTATTGCCAAGCCATAATGTTTTTTATGTTTTTTTTAAATTTTTTATTTTTGTATCAGTGAGCCTCCCGCGCCCCCCAATTGGTTTTCCATATTCAAGTTTTCCTTTGTCCTTGCTTTTAATTTCAAAAGGTGCATCCACATTCTCTTTTGGGCATGGCCAGTACAATCCAATGTAATAACTTTCAATCCAACATGTACAGATTTTCAAAAAGTTTTGAAGGCTTTCCTGTCTCCGTTAGACACCATCCACTTGTAATGTTTTTTTTTGTAATTCAATGGATCTCCTCCAATTTGTGATTTAAACACAAAATTAATGTGCTGGGTGGTTAGTTCAATAATGGAAATATAAATGCACATTTGTATAATGAACAAGTAAAAGCATTAAAACCTCAAGATTAATGAGTAAGGTTCAATATCGACTGAAATTCTCTTAACCTCCAGCTCGGAAACACATATTTAAGTTTCAGAAAATTGCCCAGATTATGTTTTCACCTTCGTCACATTTAGGTGCGACCGAGAGCGATGAGGACAGATTTTTCAAATCGATATGTCTGTAATGAGTCGGTTCGCTTTTCCCAATTCTTCGCGGATGAACTGGGTGGCTGTTCGTCCCAGTCCTCGGAGTCTGACGTTTCAGGTTTTCCCTGCGAGGTGCTAGCTTTTGCTCGAATTCTCTTTCTTCTGACGGAATCTTTTCACAAGTTTTCGCTTTCTATTACATCCAGCAAATCTTTGAACTTTGCCTAGGCCTAGCATGAAAGGACCGCAGTATTATAGGTGTGGACAATAAATACCTTTATAACATGATCACCGTATTGATAGGCGTCTCAAAGCTGCGGCCATAGCAAAAGTACGTGGCTCTGAAATGTGGACTTTAAAATTTTAATTTACTATTCAGGGTTACTCCTAGAATCTTAACATTATTAGCAATGTCTCTCTTAGTGCGGTCCATGGAAAGTTCTAAGTCATATTTGCATAGGCCAACGGAGAATGTCTGTGTCTTGCTGTTGTTAACATTGAGATGGTTTTTTAGAAGCCAGATCTTTGTTGACGAGAAACTCCAGTGTATTTGGAGATACATCAGCTCCATAGCTTGTGGTATCATCAGTGTTAATGATGGTTAGTTTTGAGTTTGAGTCAGTGGAAAGGTATATATCTGAATTCATTCCTCATCTTATAGTTTCTCGCCTTTCGTTCCTCTCTCTAGTACGATGTTTCAACCGTAGCGAGACTGGGCATAAATTGGTGACCTGTTCATCGCCGAAAATACGCGTGAGGCAGGGCTGAGAAAGGAACTGGCATTCCAGGACTTATAACGGAAAGGAAAATTGCCGTGTACTAACACCGTTTTCACGACAATGCTTAACTGCAAAATCTGCTGGAAAAATTCTGACCTCTCCTGAAACACTGCCTTTTTGTTCCGTTTGTCTTAATAAAAAAATAGCTCTTTTTGATAAAAATTTGTTTCGGTTTGGGTAAAGTAATGATAATCAGTCATATTTTTACTCGCAGTTGGTTTAAATGAATAACATGACCGTATGTTCCCTAGCTAAAACCGAGGAATATCCGAGGATACACCCAAGAATTATTCCACAACTTTCAAACCTTGTGTCCACTACATTAAGCCGTCGTCTAAAATTTAATTCAAGATCAGAGAGCGTTATCCTGCTGTTACAAACGAAGGAGATACTCCTAGAGTGACCTAGGTATAACTTCTTCTTACAATATCAATACAGTATCAGGCAGACGACTGATGAGAATCAGGAAAAATATCAATTAAGGGATTATTAGGTGATCCAATACTAAATTCCTCAAACTAACATCATGAGAATTGTATATCAGAGTAAGGAGAATTAGTAATGAGATCTCGGGAGTAAGAGGGAATCAAGTCGCAAGAGCAAGTCGAACAACTTAGACTACGATTCGATAAATTGGAGGTACAACAATAAACGTCACCCGGCCACAGGAGAAGCTAATGGAAGCTGGTAGAATTCATGGAAAAAATCTTGTTTGTGGGAGGCTTCACAGGAATACACAGTTTGATGGAGACTTTAGGAAAACAGCATAACATGCAAGTCAATGTCCCTTGGATTCCTCATCGTCAAAGTGCTCGATGAATATTACCTTAATCTTATAAACAAATGGAAGAGGCCATATCATGTATGCAAACCAATTGCTGAAGGCTCCGAAACTTTCCTTTAAAACATGTGACTACGGCGAAAGGTTCCTTTATCGCTATGAAAGTCGCCAGCCAGTCTTGTGAGGATCTTACCGGTGATTATTGATGGAAAAATTTTAGAATTTAGGACCCTAGCCCCTTTTAATTTGAACTTTTGGTACTACCTGCCTTTTCTCATCAACGTATTATCCGAGTTGAAAATTAGAAATATACCAGTTAAATAGAAGGAATGAGCTTTTTGATTTAGGGACAATTGAATTCATTTAGTAAACTGGCATTTACAGCGGCGAACTTTTCGTGCCGAACTAGAGTATAATTGCAAAGGAAACATTGTGCGCTAAAAAAACCAGTTGTGAACAGTTTGCTATACAAGAATTACCCCAAATACCCTCGAAATATGTCCTTGTCACATCCTTCCCGTTAACAAATTATGCCCTGAGAAATTCATCCTGAAAACTTATTTGGCATGTTGGATTTTGGTCAAAGGGAGTGTTAAAAAAGCAAACAAACAAAAAAAAAGCCGATGTATGTTCCCGTCTATGTACTCTCGTAAAGCCGGAATGTTGACAATAGCTCACGTGGTGTTGAAAACGTTCTGCTGTGACTACATTTAATAATGAGCTTAAGTACAATATTTTCTGATGTTTTCTTTACGGTTTCTGGCGTATGATTGAACCTGCAGCCTTCAGCCTGTTTTACGCTCGGTTTTTTTTTAATTTTTATTTTATTTTGACAGCTCTTCTGTTTCAATTGTTCATCAAATTGCCAATAAATATATATTTAGGATTATTCAAATGAAAACAATTTTTTTCAACCGCAATTTTTCCGTGTAGATCATTTCGTCACCTGTTATCGTCCACAAGTCAAAACATGATATTTGGTTCATTTATGATCGCAACTGATTTTATTACATTTCTACAAAGGATGAGTCAATGCTGGAGCGTTAGACGCCGTTCGTGTTGACGAGCATGATTACAATCGATTATTTTATGTGCATATGATACAGAGGCCAAAAAGGGTAATTAACATCAACATTAACGAATAGATAGTAGGCACTCAATGTTTGAAAGAGGACCCTACTTATTGAATGCCATTTAGGCATAATTTAGAGGGATGTCTTGTAACTTCTGTCTATGTCTTAATTAAGCAGTAGTGATACTCAACGAAGCGTAGCCTCCAGACAATAAAATCACTCGTAAAAGCCATTCTAACCATCGAAAAAGTGAAATCTACACGTTGTGCTTTTTTTATGAAATAAGCGTAACATAGTGAGCTAAAGTCACCATCAAATATTGGTGCTACTCGGGATTAGGTTTGTGGCAGTCATTGTTTTTGCTCGCGAGGCTCTTTAGTTCAAGTACGTTGTAGAAGCGTTGACGCAAAATATCAACAACAAAATTATGTTTCTTAAATTCTAGCCTCCAATGTTACGTCTTGGTGACATTTCAGTCAATATAAATCGCCACCATTTGGTCTTGGCAAGTTGCTGAAATCTTACCTAGAAAGCAAACACTCCGAAAGAAGCACTTTGGAGGTTTTTTGACATGTTTCTCAATCTGTATTTGCATATCACGATTGGTCAATTTACGTTCTGTTTCCCTCGTGAGACGTTGCACGTACGCTTGGCTTATAGGAACAGAGGCCATTTACTCCCTGTAAAACAGGAATGTAGATCAGCTAAATGATCTATGAATTGAAATTATGAATAACTCAGCGACTCCTACCTATGTAGGATTTTATCATCTACCTTTTCAAGTTGCTGCTTTCAGTGTTTCGTTTGCCGTCCGCAGATTTCTCGAGGTTCTCGTTGAAAAAGGTATTTGTTGAATGGCCAGCAGTCACCTCTTTACTTCACAAAAAGAGCGTTTGAAATAACAGCGAACGTAAGCTAATCTGATGAGACTGAATCCTGGTATACGAAGAGAAGCCGTACCTACATTTCGCACGGACTTCTCTTCAGCGATAATGTTTCAATTCTGTTATTCGAGAGATCAAGCGTCTGTTTTGAGGCACACCGTAGGACGTCAGCAGATCGCCTGAAAGGAAAACATTTATGAATTCTGTGACAGCTGTTTTCTTTGGCGTAGTTTTTGAAGAATAGTGAACCCTCTCGGTGTGCTAGCTACCAAAATGTTTTCAAAGTGACCTCGGCGAACGAGCTTGTTACAACCTTTTGTCGAAGTGGTGGCATGACGATCGTTATTCAAATTATCTTGACATCAAAGAGGATAAATTATTGAAAATATCTAACTAGCTAATTGACAATAGATTATTTTCGGTAACAAAGTGTATGTAAATCCCTTCCTAGGAAAATGTGGAAAAAAAACTGGGGGAAACACGAGACGTAGTCGAGTGTTTCTCCCTACCTCTTGAGTGCTCTAGCCGCTTCCTAAGTGTTTTACAACAGAACAGAGCATAGTCAAGGCTTCTCTATTTGTTTTATAATAAAGAATCCGTTAAATTCCTCAAGAATTACTTTCAATTTTCAAAACAAATCTTATTTCCAAAGCGAACAACAGTGTCGTCAGCATGCTCTATACTCTCATAAAGCACGCTACAATAAGCCAATCAGAATTCCTGTTAGAATGGTTCAAATAATCTGATTGGCTGTACAAGACTAAAGCTGTCAAAAATGTCAAACCATCAAAGTTCGAAAACCATCAAAGTTTATATTCTGCAATAGTTTACAAACTAAAATAGCTCGGCATGTCGAATTTAACACTTTTGCCTGAAGTTTTTTAGTTTCTAATACAGGATCTGAAAGCGAAATGTTCAGTGAAATTCGGCCCAATCGTGGCTCACAAAAATACGCAAGTTGTTTCACATTGCAAGTAGAAAACAAACTGTTCAAGGCGAGTGTATTATGAATGAACAACAGCCGAATTCACTAAGACAAAAAGATCGCTTGGAATGACAGCGCCGTAAAACTCGGTTGCAGTGACTGATCTGGCCTTCCACTCAACACATCGGAAAGGTAATCAGGACAAGATCTTATTTTTTCACTCGAAGGGTAGTCGATTTAGTTCCTGAGGCTTGCTCCACTGCGATGACCGAAGATCGCCATGATTAGCTAGCCGCGATAGACCTTAAGTCGCTCTGACACCGTCATGATTAGTATGAATTTTAACAGTTATGCCAGGTTATATTTTTCATAATTCCTGTTTTTTTCTATTTGAAATCGAAACTTTGTATACTATACAAGTGTTAGCTGTATTTGATTTTTATTACCGTACGTAAACTCGCAATCTAACTGAGCGTGAAAACCGTTAAAAAAACTCGGACTGTCTATCTTGTTTTATCTTTGAGGATTTTTGTCTCTGCTCACGTTACAGTAACGTAAATTACTGCGCCTGGCATTTTTGCAAACCTTTGCTTGCTTGTTCCAAAATTTCACTTTTATTAACGAAAGAAAAGCTAGAAAGAAGTCTCGGAAAAGGTCGAACATAGTACGATTTGGCAGATGGCGTGACAGCTTTAGCTCAGTTCTATGCTCTATACTCTCATAGAGCACGCTCTTTCAACCAATGACAGTACGTGTTATATCCGAGCTTTATTATAAACTCCTTTTAACCGTGGGATTGTATACCCAAAATTGGGCGTTCTGTTAGCAAACTAGGCGCGCGAAGAACGAGACGCGGTTGAAGCTCGAAGCGAAGACGTTGACATTCGTCCCATCTTTTCACCAATTGCCTTGAACAGGCCACTTTCCTAATCCAAGAAGTTCAGTTTGCTTTTCTAGCCGGTTTCCTAGCACTCTGCGATAGCAAGCTGGTCAATCAAACAAACCTCAAAGCTATTAATCAAAGGGCTCTGAGAGCCAGCTCATTCATGTAATGGATAATTTTTATTGTATCTGTTATTGCTGGTCATGGGAATTATTTGGGGTGATCTCCCATTCAGAGGCTAATTTCTTGGCCTATGTCCCCTCCTGTGAAGCCCCATTTTTTTACATGCATCTCCCCTAAACCCCAGGAGGATCCCCATGCGTCATAAAAAATGGACAGTGTCTTCATATAATTGCCGCATTCACATAAATAATTGAAGTTAACACAAGATAAGTTTATTTCAAAATGAGATAAAAACATGAACAGCAAAATTATGGTAATTGAAACTGAGCAGTGTTATAATCTCAGATACAGGAGTATGATGCATTTTTTTAAACAGTGCTTCTCATGCTGACTATTTACAAGCAAGTAGTCAATTAGTCTACATTAAAAATTACGCAATCAAAGCAAAGTAACAATAACACTGTTAGGAATGGAGTGAGGGCAGTAGATATTTTTATTAAAATTTAGAATAAAATCAAGTTCTGAAGGATACTAAGAAAGAAAGTAAAATATTTTATTATTTGTTTTCTGTGATTAAGAGTTGCCATCATGCTTAGTTTTATAAATATGGTAGTGAAAAAGTTACCATCTTTCCAACAATGAAATCGTAACATTAAACAATAGCTTTAATAATTAAGAAAACAACAGTAACAATAACAATTGGAAAACCACCTGGGCAGGTTCTGTGGTAATTAAGCATTATGAAGTTCAATGCATTTTTTTCCATTAAGAATATATGAAAAAAAAAAACAACAGTAACAATAACAATAACAATGGGAAAACTACCTGTGCAGGTTCTCTGGTAATTGAGCATTATCAAGTTCAATGCAATTCTTTTTATTAAGAATATTAAACAATATAAACAGCACATAAATTGCAAACGCTTTCGTTAACTTCTCCTTTTTGTGCAAAGAATGTAGCAAATGAACTTTTAACCATAAGTTCTATTGTTTGTGTGAATGTCAGTCAGCACCACCAAGTTCAATTGATTTTACAATTTTGTCATTCATAATAACTTGAAAACATAAGTTGCTGACATTTAGAACGGTTTGTTCATCTTGTGATTCATTTAACTCGCCCACGTGTGTTGTTGAGGTCGATGTTGCTGCCTGTGGTTTGGAAAAGAGCAAGCGAATCTTATTGGCGAAGAAGGACAGCTTCGTCTTGATAAACTTGATAATATTTCCTGTGATTGATCTAATGTGACTGGTAGCCATTTCAAGCAAGTTTTAAATGAGAGATTGTTTCGTGGTTCGTATTGCAGATTGTAAAGCAAATTGTAAAGTAAATTGTACAGCAGTTATTGTACGGGCGAGCCTCAAGTCTGGGCCGAAACAGGAGCTCAAATGTTTTAGTGTGACTATCTTGGCCGCTATTATTGATGTGTACGTTGTAGGTTGAAGAACTCCAAGGGAAAAGCACAATAATAAAGCAATGATTTACGTACTTACCACGACTTTCCAATGCAATTCAACGCAAAATTATAACCTTAGCAACTATCCAATATGGCTGCCTCGATGGTCCGTCCACGTGATAGCGAATGCGTGTGCCAAAAAACTGTTTAGGGTACCCCTAGTTGCGAACATTTCGGCTTCTCATACGACGTTGCAAAATTGCGACTTATTGTTAATTTATTTATTATTAGACCATACAAACATTAATTGTGATTTATTTTATTCTTTGCACTTGTTGATTGGAGCGAGTTCGAAGTTTATTTGGACTTTAATCAAGACGAACGGGGGAGGGGTGGTGAGGAACATCACAAATCACTTCCGGTCCGATTTACTTCCGTCTACAAAACGGGTCTACAAAAAGTGTCTACAAAAAATGTCTACAAAAAGTGTCTACAAAAAGAGTTCACATCTTGGCCCCTCACAATACTCATTCATTGTGCAAGCACATGAATGAGCTAATAAAAGTGTCTGAAGAGAACGTCTGAAAAAGGCTTTAGATGATCTTAGAACATAATAGGTAGGTAGCCTGTTTGGAGTGCACCTCTCGACAGAGCATTTGTTTTTTTAAGTTAAACACCTATATTTAGACTTAATTTTTCACAAACTTTATGTTTCTGGGAAGCTTTCTTCCCAAGAAAAGACGTTATGCACACTACAAATCGTTTCACTAAAACTCTGCGAGTTTACTTCAAAGATCACTCCTCGAATCGGTTTAAAGTGATCTCGTCCTTTAGCACCACAAAGTAAATACTTAAAGTACTTTAGATATCTTGATAATACAGGAAGCCCTGATATAATAATATCAACGATAAATAGTGCAATGACATCTTAAACTTTACATTTCTATTGAAGTAATTCGCGTTCTGTTCGAAATTACAGAATGTCAGAGCTGAACCGCATTCGCAAATGACTCAAAATGACAATACCATTTTCCCTCTCCACCGTCGCCACTGTTGTGTTCCCTTCAAAACGTAACTTCATATCAATACGAAAAAGTCAGTGTGATGGTATGGTTGATGAATTTAACTCGTGATTCAAAGGAAGGTAAAAGTGCTTGATGTCATTCTCTATCCTACACGTGGGGTACCTAGTGCAGTATATGTTATGACTTTTCTCGTTCATTCTTCAGCGAGAGCGTACGTTTATTTTCCGTTAAGTCACTCGCATCAGTTTCTAAACCCTGGATACGTTGTGGTGTAATTTTATCCGTGATTTTGTTTGTCAGTTTCAGTCATATATCAAACATTGCCGTACCTAACAAAAAGGAAATAAATAAAGAAAAAAACGAAAAGAGGGTAAATTAATTTTAAACCAAAGATTAATTGGAACCTCACCGTACGCATCCCATAAAACTTTACAACAACCTTATACACCTTTACAAAATGTTTGTCACTTTCACAACCAACACTTTTGACAACTTAGCCCCGTTATTGTAATAACGGTCTAATGTCGACCATAACTGTACTGTCTATTTTTTGACCTTGGCCTTGATCCGTACTAATTGATTGGATTGACAGGGAGTCTTCCATATAAAGGTATTGAATAATCAGGTAATGACACGAAATACCGTCACATCACGTTTCACGACTTGCTGCCTATGGCCACGCACTTTCTGTCCCATTCCGGGGTATTAAGCGACGATAGCATAAAGTCTGCAACATCGGCTCTTGGTATGAACCACGACGTGTTTGGGACAATCTGCCCTTCTTGTACTGAGTAATCTCCTTTGGCCGGACCTGAATGAGGAGATAAATCCTAATGAATCTCGTGCAATCAGGAAATACACATTTAGCCTCAAGTGGTATTATCTTTTATCATATGACTAGTTCCGCACTGACTAATTCGTTGGGCTTTGAAAATATTGTGGATTTCTTCCTATTAGACACCTAATGAGCTCGTAACTTCCCTCATCCCAAATTTTCAAAGAGACAAAAGGGTCGATCAGCCTAGTAGAAGGAATCCTTGTACCTTATTCTGCCGGAGACAGACATTGACCCATTGACCCCCTCCCCCCATTACTCCTTGCCCCCACTCTACCTGATAGTCATCTGGTAACAATTTATACTCCAGGGTGGAAAAAGTGAATAAAAAAGTTATGGGATAAAGAGAGCTTACACCTAGACCCCTCGACTCCAGATTCCGCGAATCGTCAGGCCTAAAAACAACAACTGCAAATCGTATATCTAATTATTTTATTCACCATTCTTTAATCCTGGAGGACGCACAACGGTGTAGTTCAATTTTGTTTCCATGAGCATCCTCTCCATCAACGCCATGTCATGTATGAATCCGGCCATCATCAACGGCTTGAGCAAGTACTCCATAAGTTTAGGATTTCCTGGTTCTTTCTGAGTGCCCCATGATGTTACGCAGACTAATCTATCCACGTTACTCCTATACGGAGAAAATTACTTTTGTGAGTAAACTACCTCAAGCTGTGTACAAAGGTGAATGTGATATGAAGCTTGTTGAAGTGCGCGAAAGCAAAAGAAGACAAGGAGAAAAAAAGAAAATGCAAATGCAACGACTAGTTTTCGCACTTGTTTTTCGGGTCACTCGTAATATTTGTTCAACGTCCCGCGTGCATCCGTAACTCGATGGTGTGCGATGTAGTGTTAACCATTTGTTTTATGACATAATATCGATACATTGAAGCAAAAGAGTTCCCTCTACTTGAACAAATCATTCGTAACCAGACAAAACAAGTGCGCGAAACTAGTCATGATTTGCTCACGTCAGAAGCCTACACCTACCCATGGGCAAAGAGTAGACTCTGACTTGACCGATCAGAGCGCGCGCTTTTGTGGAGGGTGATTACCGCATTACTCCTAAACCACTTCTGACCTCCACACACTCGTGAGTGATGCTTTGGCCTTTAAGAAGCGCATTAAACGCTGGGTCGTAAGGTTCGGGTTCGCTCTTTTTTCGGGAGCTCTCGTGGAAGGTTGCTATGTGATGCAGCATGTAATATCATTTTCTCACTGATGTCCCAAACTCACCTGTTGTATAGATGGACAATTTTAAATCATTCTTTATGGGAACTCACAATCTGTTTACACTCTAAAAAGTTAACTTACCTCTCCATCGCTGCTGATATTGACTTCATTGACTCTGAGTACAAGGTTGTGTGCTTAAAGACACTTGTTCCATGTGCACCAAGGCAAGATAATACAGCGTCTTTGTCTTGAAGAATGGGATTTAGTGACTCTGAGTCAAACACGTCTCCTTTTATGACTTCCAACTTTTCATGTCTGTGTAATAAAATCCGCAAGGTAATTATCATTGCTCAGAAGCGAAATAGGTCTTACGCTGTGCAGATTAAAAAGGTGAGAACCATTTGCCTTAAACTACTTCAGAATTCCTTCTCCATCTAGAGAATATAAGGCCTTATGTGTAAGGGATTTCTTGTTCATCAGTAACCAAATGAACTAGTTTTCCACGCTGATATGGACGATCAAAGAAGCAAATAAATACTATAGCTACGAAATTAACAATATCTGTAAAGGGCTATTTAAAAACTTTTATACATTAAAAAATAATAATAATTTCGTGAAGGGGATTTAGTTGATAAGGCAATCGTGAAAATTGCCAAAATAGCGAGTGGAAGATCTAAGACACCGAATCCTTTAAAAAAACTTGAAGGTACCTTTATTTAATCAGCGAAGAACACTACTAAGTTTTTTTTTCTTCGCATTACGCTTTTATTCTATTTACCTCTCATACGGTACTTGCGTGATATAAGAGCTGGCGTGACCTTGGTCACGCACTTTTAATGCAAATGTAACCTATCATATTTTCTTTCACAAAATGGAGGGAAGTTATCACAAAGGAAAAATACAAAACGAGCGAGTGCCATTATCACGTGCAGTTTCCGATAGATGCTTTAAGTTCAGATCCAACTAACTCTGGAACAAAGAAACATTTGTTCAAGTTGCTTTCGTACACTGTCTTAAAAATCATTTGTGTGCTGTACAATAAATAGTTGCCATTACGATTAAATTTTATTCAATCGTTTATATTCGACCAGCTTTGCATGTGATGTCCGCTGTAAATTTTAAAAATTTGAGAAATATGGTGGTAGATGAGTCACTTAACTGCCCAGGTTCTCAAAGGTTCAACTCGAACGTTCGCACGTTCGCCCGTCACGCTACAATAAGAGAGCGAGACTTTAGTGAAAACAATTAAGAGTCCATATACTCACCTGATGTCAAATTTGTCCGGACTCCTTACAACAGCGGAAATCAAGTGACCTTTATTCAATGCTTGTTGTACCAAATGACGTCCAGTTGGCCCTGACGCCCCAAAAATCACCAGCTTGGGAAAGAGTAGTTCGGCCGCCATGATAAACCGGTTGAGGGTGTTTACATTATGATTCCTACGTTGTGAAAGACCAAACAGTGTGTCGCAAGAAGGTAGCTTACCGCATTTGCTCTAATCCGAGTGTAAAAAAGGATTTTCTTGAACTTTTGCCTTATTTGCTTCGGACTCGTTTTGAATGCAAAAATCTCACAGCAACATCAATCTTGGAAACCAGTTCAAGTTTCGAAGGATAAAGAGCAGACAATTTGTGGTGATCTCTGTTGAGCCTCACCCAGAAATACGTGACTGTTTGAGAGAGATGGGCTCACATCCACAAGACCTGAGAGTTCTCTGCAATTCATTTAAGTTCACCAGAATCTCTAAGAATTTTTTTCCTCTCTTTTTTATTTTCCCCACTCACACCAAGCTGGAGAGTGGGAGTCACTAAGTATCAAGTATCTTAAAAAAAATGTCCAAACTAATCTTAAGCTAGTTAAACTTTAAGGCCCAGGTGAGATTCCATTTCTCATTACAGGTAAAAGTTCACTATGAATAATTCTGGTTGCAGCCAGGTTCAAACTAGTAACATTCAAGTATCATCTCTTATCTCTTTTTCCACACTTGACATCTTGCGCATCTTATGGAAAGCTTCCCTTACCGACCATGATCCGGAAGGGACGGTTCACGCTCCAACCATGATCTGCTACGTGTGTCGACAGATAAAACAATGAATTAATAAATATAAATCGACGCCGCTTGAACTCTGGAATTTTTTAACTCCTTCCCAGGTTCTTTTTATCACGTTATTTGTGTATCTATGTATAGTCAATTTGTTTGTCCATTTATGATTTGTTTGCATATCATGCTTTATTTCTGCCGGTGTCTGTTTACTTGCAAGACCGATCACCGCGGGAAAAAGGAAATTAATTTTGATCTTACACTGAAGGCGTTCATATGTACTTAGGGTGAATAAGTTGCGTCGCAGGTGTGCTGTGAAATTATCGAGAAATACAGATTTAATCTGCTCCTTGTGCCTATACTTCACCTGTGACATCAAATTTGCTAAGTCATTTGAATACACTCATTGAACCGATACAGAATGAGAAGTTTTCTCACTAAAGAAGATAAAGAAAACATGTCGGCGGAAATGTTGCCTAAGTACCTTATGTAGACTTTCTTCCTGTAAGTGCGTGATCACTGGCAATTATTTAAGCGCACAGGAAGAGATAGAGGGACAAAGTACAAAAACGGATAAGTCTTCCTGCTGTTCTTTTGCTTTGCGTTGACATCACACCCGCCCTTATGCAGTTAATTAGAACCTAGTGCATACTGCATAACACTAACAATTGGCTCATCAGGAGGAAACCTTTCTTAATTGCTACTTTTCATCAATACTGGTCGTCAAGAAGCCGGGGGACATAGCTGCTAAACTGATCTGATCGTGCATCTTTGTGGCCCTCATTCATCAGCTAGCTTAGTCATATCTTTTTTGAGACCTCCTCTGACACTTCTCTCAGCTCAAGTTACTTTTGTTTTCCAAAAATGAAGTAACATGATTAGCACAAGAATTTAGCAATTTGATACCTTTGGTTGATTCTCTTTATTCTCAAGTGCACAATAAACTTTATAAAGGCACCCCAACCTTCCGCTTTGATCAGATAAACTGGAGGTATTCGAACGATAAACTCTACCTAAGTTTTGCCTTGCTCGTAATCATGTTGAATCCGTTCGTGTCCCTTTTTGTACTGCATCTCTTCATTCTGAGTTTGACTGTGTCTGGAAGAGGAATGGCTCATAAAAACCGTTTAGAGAAAACTTCGTGTTCTGAAGAGACGAAAAACTCGCCTGAAACGAAGGGTCCAAAGAAGCACTTTAAGAGTCTAATTCAAGAAGGATGTAAGTTAAACGATGTATTTCCTCTTGCTCTATTTTTTAATGGAATTCAGTTACTGATGCGATGAGGAAACGTTATCCTAAACTTACAGGGTTTTTAAATGATCGATAAACTTAAAAATCTAATGGTTTATTTGCTCTCAGCTCTCAACTTTACGTGGATTATAATTTTACGAAGGAAAGCAGAAGTTTGCAATCTTAATAGAGTACAGACAATTTTTATTTATAGCGACTTGATCTGCATAGCCCTAAAGCCCAAATACCAAAAGGGAAAAGTCTTGAAAATGAAAATTCCTTAATTTCACTTTTATCTTGTTTTAGCTGCTGATCAGCACAATGAAGTCCAAATTGAACCATTTTCAAGCAAGGAAACAGAACGCAAACTTCTTCCAGAGAAGAAAGAAGATGAAGCTGATGCTTGCCGAAGGGTGCCGATGTATGTGAGCTTTTCGAATCTTAAAAATAGTACCCTGTTTGATCTAGTCATTGCACCTTCGGGGTTCAATGCTTTTAAGTGTGTGGGGAAGTGCAAACCTAACAATTATTCACTGATGATGGCAATCCTGAACTCAAAGAACAAGAGGTACCCAACCGATGGCGGCAGGTCCTGTTGCGTCCCAATAAAGTGGCGATCAGTCTCTTTATTGGTGTTTCAGCAGGAGAAGGTTTTATTGAGGAAATTTGATAATATGATTGTTCAGGAATGCGGGTGTATGTGAAACTTTTTGGTCCTTACGATTAACTGTTAAGATTTTTGTGTAGTGTCGGGCAAACTTTAAACGGTGGACACCTTTACGCTTGATAAGGCCACCTTCATGTAATTTGCGAAAGTTTTCGTTTAACGAAGGAACTGTTTTCAATATAAACAATGCTGATTAACAATTGTAATTTTTTTAAAAAAACTTATGGGATGTTAGCGTATTGTGAACATCCAGTACAATTCTTCATTGTTGTGATGCAGATTACAGTAATAAAAGTTTGCCACTTCATCGAGATGTTTCAGTGTAAAAGGATTTCATGTGACTGAGAAGCTTCCCAATCCAAAGCAAATCCTGTATAAGGACATCCGCCGGACAGTTGTCAGATTCCTTGGGGATAAATTCCCCAGTTGAGCAGCAGTATTAGTAAGAGAGAGCACTTTCTCCTTAATCGTCTTTATTACTCTTGAAAATTTGTCACAAGCATTCCGAAAGTGATTTTACTGAAAGGTCTCTGGGTTTTTACATGCAAGATACGTTGCAGCTTCAGAAAAAAAACGAAGTGAGAAAAAAAAACCATTTTCCACAGAAAAATTTTGCTTTACAGCTGAGCTTCGATCAGTTAAGGATTCTCAGAAAACAAAAGCATTAAAAAAAAGAAGTGCCTAATAGTTGTGTAGAATCCTCCCTTTGGCCGAGCAGTTTTCCTCAGGGATTTAAATCTTGAGGGTATAAGAATAACATATGGAGAGAAGGCCATCTCAAAACGGTGCAAGTGACATGCAAGTTTCTAGTGTTAAGCAGTCATAAGGGCCCTGAAGGTAAGGCGATCGGTAACGATGCAACAAAGTCTAGGAAAAAAGTACGTAAAAATGTTCATCGACATCACAGTTGTTGGTAATAGTTCAGAAGTTTCAGTATCTAAAGGCATTTTATTCAAAATGAAAATACCAGTGAAATACCCCTTGCAGATAAGAGTATTTTCTCTCGGACTAAGAGAGCTTATAGTATCCAAGAGTATGTGTTGGAAGACAATTAGGAAGCAACCTGCTGTGCTAGAATTCTATAATTAAGAAAACTCTCACACTTACGGTCTTTCAGTACTTGTTTCTTCTAAGGAAATAAGGACGGTCTTAATGAACACAGTTTGCTTGGCACAAAGACACTTAATCTATAGCATAGTTACATGCAATGTGCTCAGTCAAACCGAAAGTCTATCCAAGGAACAGAAGGCCATTTTTTTTTCCAGCGAAAGCTATTATTAGACGAAGATTCGCATGCTCTCAATTCAGTTTCGAATTACTTAAAAACGAAAAAACTTCACATCAAATTTACTTATTTTATTTGATTCGCCGTAATTAAGAACGTTTCTCTGCACTGAACAACATACAGCTTCTGACAGGAGCAATGTATCCACTCTTACCTCAAGGACGAGCTTCTGAGAACTGTTTTGAGCTGAGTTGAAAACGTTAATTGGCCACCGTAAAGAGTAAAAAAGCTCGAGACGTCAGCTTTTTTACTCTTTACGGTGGCTAATTTACGTTTTTAACTCAGTTGTTAACACTAAATTACTGCTATACTCTCCCACCGACGCAGCACTACAGTTTCTTAAGAAACGTACCCCCTTTATTCACCTGTTGTTTTGAGTTTGCCTCAGTAATTTTTTTACAAACTACTGAAAATCTTTCAGCGTTTTCTGGTTTTTTGATCAGTGAAGGACACCAAACCAAAACACATAATGCCTGCGGGGAAAAAATGACGGGCGTTAAAGTCAGCTTTTTTTGAGTTATAGAAGTGATAATTGGTAATGAACAAGTAAGTATTGATAAACCCACGGAACAAGAAAAGTTTATAACGCTACGCGATAATCAACAGGGTTAGAAGAGTGGATATATCGAGTTTCCATGAGCAGATGATCGTGAAACCACTGAACCAAACTTGCGAAATAGCTGAGTAAGAGACAAATTGCTTAGAACGAGGCTGGTAGATTAAACTCTCTGTAATAATTCTACTGGAGGTAATAACCCTTCTATATACAAGGGGTGAAATTTAATTCCTAATTCCTCATGAAGAAGTTGGAAAAATAAATCGGAGTTTTCGCTCTTCAGAATCAATTCTTAGTTACTACGAGTAATCAAGACTTTATTTTCTTGGAAGAGAATCACTTAATTATCATAGTTGTTTAACCCACTGACTCGCTGCCGAATGTAAAATACATGCAGTACCCAATACAAAATACAAAACGTCAATCGATCATGAGCATAGTCAACATTGAGTTATCGAGTGAAAAAAAATATATATGTGTATGTAATATTATACAATAGAGACAAAATTTCGACTGAGAACTGTTTGGTAGAGAAGTTAGTTCTCTACAGTAAACCGGCAATAACTCGTTAAAAACGGTAAGTCTAATGACAACCTCTTCTCCCATGAAAATGTCTCAGAATAGTACCCTTCTGGATCCCCTCTGAATGAGGAGTTTTCAGTTCTCTTTTTGAATGGGGAAGTATTTGTTTTCTAAGCTAATGGTCTTTAAAGTATTATTTGGGATGTTGTGTCTTGTATTTAGTTTTATCTATCCTTTAGTCATGAGCTTCAATACCTATCGGGAAAATGCAAACTATAAAGCAAAATTTCCATAAGCTCATCAGCGAATAGCTAAAAGAGCTAAAAGACTCTAACTGTAGCTGATATCTAAAGCTATACACAAACCCGACTTTTTTATCGCAGTGGTTCGATTCGCGCCTGATGTAATTCTTACCTTAAAATTTCTCTGTTGAAAGAAGACTTTACACTTATAATTAAGATTAAATCGTTAACCTCTCGTCTAATTCAGCAGCAGTAGCATTTAAATCAGTATGTTTCAAGTCATACGAATGTGAGCACTTGAAAAGCTAACAGACGAAACTGATCAATGGAACATGATAGGTAAATAACCTTCCTTTTAATCTGTTCTTGAGTTTCAATCAATTGAAAGTTCCTGCCATACAACAAAAATGTTTGTGTGGAAACAGAAAAAGACAACCTGATGAAAGTGCGGATCTTAGGTCAACTTCCTCAAAGAAGAGTTGTTGATTCTGTTTAGGGGGTTATAATTCCCTTGTTTACTGAAAGGTGAGATATCTCTTTGGGAGGTAAGATTTTTTTGAGCTTAGAGGAGATGATTGCCCTCTGGAGAGGGTTGTGAAATCTCAGCGCATAGAATTGATAACGTCCTTGCGAGGTTAATTTACTTTGTGTTTACCAGTAATTAAGAGTCCGTGGGGTTACACGAAACACAGCTACAAAAACAGACAAAAGTACACAGAATGTTGTTTACTTTGTTGCTGTAACGATCGGGTTATGAACTTTAATTGATGGGTAATAAGTGAAAAATAACAATAACATGCATACCAGGAAAGCAATTTACTTAGCAAGAGAAAATGGGAGAACGCTTCCTTTATTTTCATTTGATCTTTGTGAATGAACTATTAATGAGGCGGATATCCTGTTCACGTAAAAACCTAATTAAGGGGGGTGGGGAGGGGTAGCCTAGTGCAGTATCTGTTAGGATCTTCAGCGAGTGGGTACGTTTATTTTCTGTTAACCCCTTAACTAATAAGATCTTATTGTTAATTCTCCCCCAGGCTGCTACACATTTCCTTGTAAATAAGTTACGAGAATTTGGTGTCAGATCAAGGTAACAACTTCGATCTGATAAGTTTGAATATTCCCATGACCTGTTTGCTGGATAAATTTAAGTTATTATAGGGAGAAGTTAGTTTTCAATCACTTCTGGGAGTTAAGGGGGTTAATTCACTCACATCAGTTTCTAAACCTTAGATACGTTGTGGTGTAATTTTATCAGGGATTTTGTTCGTCAGTTTCAGTCATATATCAAACATTGCCGTACCTAATAAAAAGGAAATAAATAAGGTATAAAACCGAAAAAAGGCAAATAAATTTTAGACCAAAGATTAATTGGAACCTCATCGTACACATCTTATACAACTTTACAACAACCTTATACACCTTTACAAAATGTTCCTCACTTTCATAACAAACAGTCTTGCTTTGCCCCTTTATTGTAATAATGGTCTTATGTTGACCATAGCTGTACTGTCTATTTTTTTAACTTTGGCCTTGACCCGTGCTACTTGATTGAATTAACAAGGAGTCTTCCATATAAGGGTATCAAATAATCAGTTAACGACACGAAATACCAGTCACATCACGTGTCATGACTTGCTGCCTATGGCCACGCACTTTCTGTCCCATTCCAGGGTATTAATTAATCCTCTGCTTCGGACTCGTTGTTAATGCAAAAATCGCACAGCAACATCAATCTTGGAAACCAGTTCAAGTTTCGAAGGATAAATAGCAGACACTTTGTGGTGATCTCTGAATTACTAAATATCGAGCCTCACCCAGAAATACGTGACTGTTTGAGAGAGATGGGCTCAGATCCACAAGACCTGAGAGTTCTCTGCAATTCATTAAAGTTTTCAGCCGGATCTCTAATAATTTTTTCCCTCTTTTTTATTTTCCCCACACACATGAAGCTGGAGAGTGGGAGTCATTAAGTGCCAAATACCTCAAAAAATGTCCAAATTGATCCTAAGTTAGTTAAACTATAAGCCCGAGGTGAGATTCCACTTCTCATTTAAGGTAAAAGTTCACAATGAATAATTTTGGTTGAAGCGGGATTCAAACGAGTCGCATAAAAGTAAGTATCATCTCTCATCTCATTTCCTACACTCGATATCTTGCGCGTCGTATGGAAAGCTTCCCTTACCGACCATGCTCCGGAAGGGACGCTTTACGCTCCGACTATTGTCACGAATAGTACAGACACGTAACGTAGACTACGTGCAGGCTCTTTTCCATATCATGACCTGCCGCGTGAGTCGACAGATAAAACAATGAATTTAGAAATATAAATCGACGCTTGAACTCTGGGAATTTTTTTTTTTTTTTTTTACATCTTCCCAGGTTCTTTTTATCACGTTATTAATGTATTTATGTATAGTTTATGTGTTTGTTCATTTATTATATGTTTGCACATCATGCTTTATTTTTGCCTGTGTCTGTTAACTTGCAAGACGGATCACGGTGGGAAAAACTAATTAATTGAAATCTTACACTGAAAGCGTTCTTATGTACTTAGGGTGAATAAGGCGCGTTGCATGTGTGCTGTGAAATTAACGAGAAATATAGTGAAATATGACTCTTCTGCTCCTTGTGCCTAAACTTCACTTACGACATCAAATTTGCTGAGTCATTTGAATGCATTGATTCAACCGACCCAGCTATAATCAAAAGAATGTGAAGTTTTCTCACTAAAGAAGATAACGAAAATATGTCAGTGGAAATGTTTCCTAAGTACTTTGTGTAGACTTTCTTCATGTAAGTGCGTACAGGAAGAGATAGAGGGACAAAGTACTAAAACCGATGAGCCTTCCTACTGTTCTTTTGCTCTGCGTTGACATCACACCGCATTTATGCAGTTTATTAGAACCCGGTGCATACTGCACAGTACTAACCATTGGCTTATCATAAGGAATCCTCCCTAATTGCTGCTTTTCATCAATACTGGCCGGGGGACATGGCTGCTAAACTAATCTGATTGTGCATCTTTGTGGCCCTCATTCATCAGGTAGCTGAGTCAAATCTTTTTTCGAGACCTCCTCTGACACTTCTCTCAGCTCAAGCCACTTTTGTTTTTCAAAAAAGAAATAACACGATAGCACAAGAATTTAGCAATTTGACACCTTTGGTTGATTCTCTTGATTCTGAAGTGTACAATAAACTTTATAAGCCACCTCAACCTTCCGCTTTGATCAGATAAACTGGAGGTATTCGAACGATAAACTCTACTTAAGTTTTGCCTTGCTCGTAATCATGTTGAATCCGTTCGTGTCCCTTTTTGTACTGCATCTCTTCATTCTGAGTTTGACTGTGTCTGGAAGGGGAATGTTTCATAAAAACCGTTTACAGAAAACTTCGCGTTCTGAACAACCGAAAAACTCTCCTGAAACGAAGGGTCCAAAGAAGCACTTTTCGAGTCTAATTCAAGGAGGATGTAAGTTAAACGATGTATTTCCTCTCGCTCGATTTTTCTGAATGTATCCAGTCAGTCACTAGTTCGATGAGGAAACGTTGTCATAAACTTGCAGGTTTCTGAAATGATCGATAAACTTAAAAATCTAATGGTTTATTTGCTCTCAGCTCACAACGTTACGAGGATCACAATTTTACGAAGGAAGGCAGACGTTTGCAATCATGTTTTCTTGCAGGAAATGAATAGATTACAGACAATTTATCTTCAATACTTATAGCGACTTGATCTGCATAATCCCTAAGCCCAAAGACCGAAAAAGAAAAGTTTTGTGATGAAAATTCCATCATTTCACTTTCATCTTGTTTTAGCAGCTGAAAAGCACAATGAATTTCAAATTGAACCATTTTCAAGCAAGGAAACAGAACGCAAACTTCTTCCAGAGAAGAAAGAAGATGAAGCTGATGCTTGCCGAAGGGTGCCGATGTTTGTGAGCTTTTCGGATCTTCAGAATAGTACCCTATTTGATCTAGTCATTGCACCTTCGGGGTTCAATGCTTTTATGTGTGTGGGGAAGTGCATCAGTGGGGAAGCTAACAATTATTCACTGATGATGGCAATCCTGAACTCAAAGAACAAGAGTTACCCAACTTATGGTAGCAGGTCCTGTTGTGTCCCAATAAAGTGGCGATCAGTCTCTTTATTGGTGTTTCAGCAGGAGAAGGTTTTATTGAGGAAATTTGATAATATGATTGTTCAGGAATGCGGGTGTATTTGAAACTTTTTGGTCCTTACGATTAACTGTTAAGATTTTTGTGTAGTGTCGGGCAAAATTTAAACAGAGGACACCTTGTTAAGGCCACCATCATGTAATTTACGTGAGTTTTCGTTTAGCGAAGGTACTGCTACCAATATAAACAATGCTGATCTGATTAACAATTGTATTCTTTTAAAAACCTTATGGGATGTTAGCGTATTCTGGACATCCAGTACAATTCTTCATTGTAGTGATAGAGATTAAAGTAATAAAAGTTTGCCACTTCATCGAGATGTTTCAGTGTAAAAGCATTTCATGTGACTGAGTAGCTTCCCAATCCAAAGCAAATCCCGTAGAAGGACATCCGCCGGACAGTTATCAGATTCCTTAGGGATAAAATTCCTCAGTTGAGTAGCAGTATCAATAAGAGAGAGTACTTTCTCCTTAATCGTCTTTATTGGTCTTGAAAATTTTGTCACAAGCATTCCCAAGGTGATTTTATTGAAAAGCTTCAACAAACAAACGAAATGAGGAAAAAATCATTGCCGACAGAAAAATTTTGCTTTACAGCTGAGCTCCGATCAGTTAAGGTTCTCAGAAAACGAAAGCATTAAAAAAGAGAGAGGAAAAGAAGTGCCTAATAGTTTTGTAGAATCCTCTCTTTGGCCGAGCGGTTTTCTTCAGGGATTCAAACCCCGTACGCGTGGGTATAAGAATAACATATGGAGAGAAGGCCATCGCAAGACGGTAATATTTTCTCAGAATGGGTGTTTTGATGACATGCGAGTTTCTAGTGATAAGCAGTCATAAGCTTCCTTGGGGTAAAGCCAATGAGTAACGACGCAAAAGAGTTTAGGAGAAGAGAACGTAAAAATGTTCATCGACATCACTGTTGTTGGTGTTAGTTCAGACATTTTATTGTGTAAAAGTGTTAAAGCATTTTATTCCAAATTAAATACCAGTGAAATACCCCTTGCAAAGAAGGGTATTTTCTCTCGGACTAAGAGAGTTTATAGTATGTAAGAGTATATGTGGCAAGACGATTAGGAAGCAACCTGGTGTGTTAGAATTCTACGTTGAAGACAACTCTATAAAAACTAACTCCCATTTTCGATCTTTCAGTAATTATTTCTTCTGAGGATATGACGACGATTTTAATAAACGCAGTTTGCTTGGCACAAAGTCTCGTAATCTATAATATAGTTACATGCGATGTGCTCAGTGAAACTGAAAGACTATCCAAGGAACAGAAGGCCATTTTTGTCCAGCGAAAGCTATTACTAGACGAAGATTGGCATGCTCTCAGTTCAGTTTCCAATCACTTAAAGACAAAAAAATTTCACATCAAAATTTAATTGATTCACAGTAATTAAGAAAGTTTCTCTGCACTGAACAGCATATATCTTCTGACAAAAGCAATTCATTTATTCTTACCTCAGAGACGAGTTTCCCCACCATCAATTAAATTTTAAAAAAATTAGAGGTATGCGAAAGATGGACTCTAGCGAGATATGCTTTGCTCCTCAGCTTGTTGAAACCATTCTTGTTATTTTAAGTTTGCCTCAGCAACTTATTGTAATTTATTTGTAAAAATGACCGAAAATCCCTCAGTGTTTTCTGGTTTTTGATCAGTGAAGGATACCAAACCAAAACAAATAATGCCTGCGGGGGGAAAATGGCGAGCGTTAAAGTCAGCTTTCTTTGAGTTATAGAGGTGATAATTGGTTATGAACAAGTTTGTATTGATATACCTACGGGACAAGAAGAGTTTATAATACTACGTGGTAATCAACATGGTTAAAAGAGTGGATATATCGAGTTTCCAAAATCAAATGATCGTGAAACTACTGATCAGAACCAAATTTGTGAAATAGCTGAGGAAGAGACAAATTGCTTAGAACAGGGCTGGTACCTTAGATCAAACTCTCTGTAATAATTCTACTGGGGGGTAATAACCCTTCTGTACACAAGGGGTGACATCTAATTCCTCCTAAGAGGCAATTATTTTCAAAGATGTGGAGAGCTGATAACCCTCGCTGGAGGGCTATAATCTCCCAGAGACGGCGAGGTGATAACATTCCAGTTTAATGGTTTAAGTAATGGAGATCCGTGTTTACCACACCATAAGAAGTTCGAAAAATAAACTAGATTTTCTCGATTGCAATGCGCCACAATAACAATGTGTCTCAGCGTGAATCCTTAGTTTTGGCTCATTGGAATCAATACTTAGTTACTACGACTGATCAAGACTTTTATTTTCTCGGAAGAGAATCACTTAATTATCATAGTTGTTAAACTCACTGACTCGCTGCCGAATGTAAAATACATACAGTACCCAATACAAAATACAAAACGTCAATCTATCATGAGCATTGTCAACACTGAGTTATCTAGGGAAAAAAAAGTATATATATATATATATATATATATATATATATATATATATATATGTGTGTATAATTTTATACGATAGAAACAAAATTTCGACTGAGAACTGAGTGTTTGGTAGAGAACTTCGTAGTTCTGTTAGAGGATTCATCATAACTTTTATATTGTCAAACTCATTTCTGTTTTGCCCGGACTTGACCATAGGACTGAGAGATTTATGGTAGAGAACGGTTTTGGGAAGCGTAAACATCTCGAAGGTACCTACTTAGTATGCGAACTCCGCTCTGCATGGCTCAACGTGATTCGCTAGTTAAGTGTAAAAGGATGACGAAGGTTAGAGAATGACGGCTCAGTAAGCGTCACTTTTATAAACGGTGACCCACACTTTCCTTGAGAGATCTGAGCTAGTTCCCGGCGTGGTAACTTGTGAAGCAAAAGAGAGAATAAAGAAAGAGAAATAAAACCACGAGTGTTAGAAAAATCCTCTGACAATAATGGTGTTCAAAGTGTTATTCGGGATATTGTGTCTTGGATCTAGTTTTATCCATCCTCTGATCATGAGCTTCAATACCTATCAGGAAAATGCAAACTAAAGCAAAATTTACACAAGCTCATCAGCTATTCGCTGATGAAGGCGTTCCTTATCGTAAAGATAAAGATCAACAGTCAAATGGCTGCCAATGACTTTCTGGTATTTCTACATGGGAAATATTTCAAGGAGTAAGAGTGACTGTTGAAGACCGCAGGTGTCACTAAACAGTGTGATCACCGAGGTGAGATTATTGCATTTCAAATGATAAACCCAAGCAATGCACTAAGTTGTTTCTTTTTTTGATTGAGGTTGTTTCTTTTTTTGATTGAGGTTGCCCATGCTGTGATTAGCAGCCTTTCATGTTATGAAAAAATTTTTTTTAAAATTTAGCAGACAAGGCTGACTTCTCTGGTTCGTCCTAAGCTTTTGTACAGAGGTTGTTTCTTTTTTTGATTGAGGTTGCCCATGCTGTGATTAGCAGCCTTTCATGTTATGAAAAAATTTTTTTTAAAATATAGCAGACAAGGCTGACTTCTCTGGTTCGTCCTAAGCTTTTGTACAGAGACTTAGAAATTGATCACGGTCTTGTTAAAAAGTGTTTACCGTATTATGAAGGATCTCTGATCCTTTAAGGTATACGTAAACCCAACTTTTTAATCCCGGTTGTTCGATTCGCGCTTGATGTGATTCTCATCTATAAATTCTTCTGTTAAAACAAGACTTTGTACTTGTAATTAAGATTAAAACATTAACCCGTCGTCTAATTAAGCAGCAGTAACATGAAAATCAATTTGTTTCAAAATCATACCTACTTCAGGGCATAGGGTAAAATAAGGACTGGACCATTTTTTTGGACCATTTCGTCGGGAGGGAGGCAGACCATCAGTACTTAGGGAGGGGTGGGATGCAGTCTATCAGTACTCAGGGAGGGATGGTAAGCAGACTGTTGATACTGAAGAAGAGATGGAGGACGAACTATTAGTACGCAGGGAGGTTGATGTATTTGTAACCGCTACTAATAATGGAGTTTTCATTGAATCATACAACTTGTTTTGAGTGGTTTTCCGACTGACTATTTGTATGTCAAAATTTTTGCGCTTTGCCGTAGCGTTTCTTTATTTTTTGTCATGCGAATGCGAAACTGGTCCCTAAAACTGAACTATCATTGAAAATATAGCCAATTCCTGTTTTCGATGCTCTACTTGTAAGTCATGCGTGTGCCTGTTAAGTCGACTTGTGCTAGTGCTAAATGATACTTACGGGTTAGCATGAATCATTCATCAGTTGCCTCACGTTTCCCTTGGGTAAACAATAGATCATTAAATTTATCCTCCTTCTTTTTGTCGATGATCTCTTCAGACGACAAAGATCACGGAATTTCCGGTCCTCAGCATAGTATTCACAAGCGTTATCGCAATTTTCACGTTAACGACTTTACTATAAAAACATTGTCGGTCTTCTTTCTTTTCAGATACACAGTTTTCCCCTATTAGATACACTAAACTCACGCCTAAAGTTGAATGTCATGTCACGCATTTCACTTCGTAAATTGACGATTAAAACAGCACAGCTTCAGCGCTGGATCATTTTTTAAATAATAGGTTTGCATTTTATTGCTTAACATTTGGCGCAATTTTCCTTTCACATAGCCGATGCATTGATTCATTAAATCCAAACTAGTGCAAAATACAGAATTACCTTCCTCGAAAATTATGGATTTCTAAGTCACCAATTACGAGTTTCCTTTTCGCAAATTACCGATTTGAGTTAATCTCCCAAATTACATTTTTTCATTCCGGTTTCGTTTCGTAGATTACAGTAAGCCCTCTCAAAGACAATAACAAAGGCAATAACAAAGCGACTTCTATGTTTCGCAATGACTTGAGAGAACATGAAATCTCTTTCCAATTTCAGGGACAGTCAAAGTTAATTAGTGTCTAACTTCAGACCAGATCAAAGAATTATGCAGAGAAAGGAAAAAACCGAACTGTACGATTAAATTTAAAGTGCGTAGGTTGTGGGGAAGTGGCATTTTAAGCCGGAAAACTGTGTATCTGAATAGAGAGAAGATTGCTTTGTACGAAACTACCAATAATTTATGTTTTTATCATAAAGGTGCAAAAGTTAAATTTGCGATAACGCTCATGAATACTATGCTGTTAAGTTAAAGGCCAAGGATCGGAAACTCCGGGTTCTCTGTCATCCTGATAAGATCGATGACAAGAGGAAGATAGATAAATTTCGTAGTAATATGCTGTACAAACAAAGAGAAACGTGAGGCAACTGTTGGATGATTCGTAATAATCCGTGAGTATAATTTAGCACTAGTACAATTGGATTAAAAAGGACACACGCATCACTCAACAGTGGAGAATTGAAAACGAGAATCGAAACGGATTAATAGAACATTATAGGTAAGTAACCTATCTTTTTTTTCTTGAGTTTCAATCAATTTTAAAGTTTCTACCATACAACAAAAGTGTTTGTGCGGAAACAGGAAAAGATAACCTGATGAAAATACGAACCTTTGGTCAACTTTCTCCAAAGAGGTGATGATTCTGTTTGGGGGGTTATAATTCCCTTGTTTACTGAAAGGTGAGATATCTCTTTAGGAGGCAAGATTTTTTTTAACTAAGAGGAGGTGATTACCCTCTTGAGGGGGTTATGAAATACCAGCCCAGAGAGTTGATAACTTCTCTATGAGGTTCATTTGCTTTGTGTTTGGCAGTAATTAAGAGTCCGTGGGGTCAGCGAAAAGCAGTTACAAAAACAAGGCAAAGTACGCAAGATGTTTTTTTACTCTGTTGTTGTGACGATCAGGTCATGAACTTTAATTGATGGACAAAAAGTCAAACAATTTCTGAGCAGAAAATGGTATAAACGCTTCCCCATTTTCATTTGATCGTTGTGAATGAACGATTAATGAGAAGGATATCCTGTACACGTAAAAGCCTAACTAATTGAACTATGTATATCATTCACCAGGAGAGGAGCACATGATTGTTGTGACCTTTCGCTATCCTTTCAAGTAGACAGCGGACGGTATTTTTTGCAATTTTATTATAGGCGCAAGTCAGCTTTAACCACCCGGAAGTTGCGTCAAGTAAAAGAAGTATGTTCTGCAGATGTAAGCGATCCTCGCAGCTATGAACACAACTGAACTTGAAGTTGAAAATAAGACCTGAAAAAAATTCATGGCCCGTACGGGATTTGAACCCATGACCTCTTCGATACCGGTGCAGTATGTTCTGAACCATCACACTTCATGGGTACAATAGAATCGGTCATTTAGGGCCTAGCTATATAAATGAATATGAAAGTGATCTTCGCAATAGTGAACACTACTTAATCAGTTCAGAAATTAAGGCCTAAGGTGACGGAAAAACTACTGCGAATGTATGAAAATCATAAATGCGAACTACGGGTTAACAGATTATGAGAGCGTTCTTGGCAGTAATGAACACTACTTAAGTAGTACTGTAAATAAGGCCTAAGGTGATGAAAAATTGACTGTAAAAATATATGTGAACTGCGGGTTAAGAAGTGAATATGAAAGCGATATTCGAAGTAATGAACAGTACTCAAGCATTAGTCGGAAAATAAGGCCTGAATAAAATCATGACCAATCCAGCGACCATGAAGGAACAGGAGTGGAGTGCAACATGATAGTTCCTCTTTTAATTAACTTTTTGCCCTCTTACAAAGTAAATACTTAGCGCGACTCAAACAATGTTTGACAAGATGTTAATTTGCACGTTATTCCTTTCCTAACCGGCATTTTAAAGACGTCTTAGCGGTGTGGGTTACAAAAGAAACATCTGGTAAGGAAAGAATTTTCTTTGTTTGAATTAATAACAAGATAAGCGTTTTTAACATTTTCATACATTATCATTAAAAATACCAAGCTTCAGCTCGTCAGGCTTAGTTTTTTCAGTTTTGTAGGTACTTCGAAGCGTCTAGCTCCCATTTGATTGGGAAGAGTGACAGTGACATGACAGTTGGTCTGTTTATTATGTTGACGCCCTCATTAAAAGATTAGCTATTTATGACGCAAAAGAATACTTAGAGCGACTAACAGAGCTCTACCAACGTGGCGTTATCGATGCAATTTGGCATCTTTAGAGGGTTTTCTGTTCTCAATCTTTTCTCAAGACCTCCTCTGAGCAGTTTAGATCACAATACAAAACTTCCAATATAGAACAAGTTTTCGAAGTTTTAAGTAGTAATACGATTAGAACCAGATGTGCAACATAAGCTATGACGGTTTTTGTTACAATCTTCGCTCATGTTCTAGAATATGAGGGTATTTAAGGTGCCCACAAACTTTCGTCAGCTAGTTTTCAGAGGGTATTCAAAGATAGAGACTGTGGATAGATAATTTGCATCACTCTTCAATATGTTTCAGCCATTCTTCTTCCTTGTGATGTTGGTTCTCTATACTCTGAGTTCGTTTGCGCCTGTAAACGGAATTCCAGTTCAAAAGCATCCAGCGAAAAGCTCGCTCACTGAAGAGTGCGAAAGCTTATCAGGACCTGAAGACCCAAACGGAGCGTCCTCTCTGTTTCAAGACGCGGGTAGGAAAGTATAAAACTAACCTTAACCTTAACCCTAACCCAAGGCGAGAAACATCAGCATAATTTTTTTTCTGAGATACTGGTTTTCAAAACGCTTTTCTTAGTGTGTCTTCGAATCAAAAAAGATCTGTTGGATGAAGATTACATGAGAGTATGATTACATCTTTTTCAAAGATATTTCCATTGGAATATGCACAACGTTATTTCAAGTCTGCTTATCCTGACTTGACCAAATTTTGCTCTCACTGAACAAAAAAGACTTAGAAACGGCTTTCAAACTCCATTTTCTGCTTCTTCATCTCTTTTAGCTCCCAATGCCCACAATGAATTCCAAAAAATGGAATCCCAAAGTAAGATAGATGTATCACCACGAGGACTTCATCCTAAGAACGTGGACGATATAGCTGATGAACATGCTTGCCGAAAAGTGGATAGGATGGTCAACGCTGCAGACGATAGCATCGTGCATCCTCGCCGCTTCAATGCTTATCAGTGCGTGGGGAAATGCAACATAAAACAACTTCAAAATGTCAACAACTATGCACGGGTGACCCTGAACATGAAGAATAAAGTAAATTCGACGGATGGCATGGCTGCCTGTTGTGTGCCGGTCAAATTGCGGCCAATCCGTATATTGTATTTTGAAAAGGAAACCTTAGAAATACGTTCCCTTGATAATATGATTGTCGAAGAATGCGGGTGTTACCAAATATTCCAATAGGGCAGACACGACAACATTTTTAGCTTGTTGAAGGCAGACCTTAAATAATGAACAGCTTTAATCTAGATAAAAGCATCATTGTGTCGTTAAGTTAAGTAGTTTAAATCTGACAAAGGAACGATATTAATCGCTATTGAAATTTCTCATTCATCGTGATGTTGTGAAATCCAAAGAAGTCCACCTATGCTTTTTTATTTTTAGTTAGGCGCTACATCCTTTGAGTAAATGACTTTTTTTCTAACATACAAATGACAGAGGAAAGGCTGAGTTCTTTCCAAGGTTTATTAAATGAACTTTCTGATCATTGAGTCATGCATGCCTTTATTTTTAAACGCTTAATGAGAGTAAGGTTATAACCGACATTAAGCCTCTATCCTGCAAAATGTTGCCTCACGGAAAAGTCCTCGGAGATTGTATGAATGTTTGTGTGCCATAGTTTACAACATTTGCCATGTTTACTTACTGTTCTTTCTATTGTGACTTGTATTTTTAAGCATTGATTTCGTATTTTATGCGGAGCCTATATAAGGGATTTGAATACTTACTGGAGTATACATAAATCTCTCCTGATTTAAAATATTTTGATCTACGATGCACAAGAAAGGGTCAAGAAACAGAAAATGAAAAAATTTAAACGAAAATGAAGAAAATACCGGAGCCGAAATGGATGCTTCGGGACTTGATGGATTTTTGATCAGTGAGGGACTGTTCGACGGATTTTTGGTTGTATCACGCTAAACTTAACCTGATTTCCTCCCCTCTCTCTCAATAGGAGATAATCGGCAATAAATTTTCTATGGTGCCCCCTTTATATTCTGTAGGCGACGACTATCGTCCCCTCCATTCCCCCCAACCCCCCACCCCCCCCCGAAAATCTTGTGATCCTCCCCCACTTAACTGAATTTTAAAAAAATTTATGACTGTATTGCTTTAGGGTTAGCGTAAGGGTTAGCGTTAGGGTTAGGATTAGGATCTATGCATTCATGTTGAACATCGAACTTTTGTTTTCTTTTGTTTTATTCATCAATTTTTCTACCTTTTCTTTTGTTGTTTTTTCCCTTATGGTCTAAGTCTTTTATTTGCGTCGGCGCTTGCTGGAAATAGTAGTAAGTTTGACAAAAGTATCTCCGTCTTCTCTGGCAAGTTGTACTTCTCAACCCTTCCTTTCTCATACCCCTCTCCCAAGATTTTTTAACTCTTTAACTCCCAGTAGTGATAAACATGAAATTTCTCCCAATAATATCAATACATTATTCGGCAAACAGGTAATGAGTATATTCAAAATTGTCGGGTTGAAGCTGCTATCTTGATCCAGCATCTAGTTCTCATTACTAATTTACAAGGAGATGTGTAGTAGCTAAAGGGGAGAATTAACAGTCAGCCGGATATTGGGAATTATAAAGGGTAAAGTGCTCCTCTTCAACCTAGGCAAAAAATCCCGAATGGCACCATTCTATCTGTGTTCGGTTTGGTTCTTCAACTTCACAATATACCCCCACTATTTGAAACGGCTGGCATTGGAAATGCCAGCTTCGAAACGAGAATTGGCGAATACGCTTCAGTGAAATCCTGCAAAAATGTACAGGTACGTAAACGAAAGTGTTCGAAATCTTTTAAAGACCCGCTCAAACTCATAATTTCTGGAGGCTCTCATCACTCTTAATTCAATCTAAGTTCATATTTGTCGCAGCCTCACTCACACAATAAGTCTTAAAGAAGTAAGTCCAAAAAGTCACTGAGCTTAATTCGCTGATGATGTTCTGCTCTGGAGAACTGGTTATAATTGTGCTCCGTTGGGGCTTGGAGGCTTGGAATCCTAGTGGTAAAGACCGATGATTGAACAGAAGGAAGCCTCATGCAGTCTTTTTTATTGAGCCCTCGCGTCGGGGCATAGTTAGAATCTTTTTTTTCAAATTTCTCTCCCGTGGTTTTTGTCTCAGTAGTGTGCGCCGTTGTCAAAAATGTTTTGGTCGGTCGTGCCAAAACATTGATGAACGTCTTATTTCAAAAACTTTCAATTTTCGGGGGACAGTATTCATAAGTTTCTGTGAAAGCCTTGATGGTTGGTCTCAAATTCTGTTGTTATTCCTATTTTTTCTTGACGAAAGAAATTCTACAAAGTTCTTAGACTGACAATTAGAGCTAATGAGTTTCATATTTTGTCGTCATTTCATTTTTTTTTTACACCAGCTATGTCCCGAGTGATTTACAGGCACTACAAGAATTTAGGAGAAAGAAGCAAGATTGGGAAACATTTCTCAAAAGTTTTTCATATAAGTTCGGAGATTTCACCGGTGTTACACCTACTAACAACGATGGTGAAAGTGGTGATGGTGAAATCTCTCATTGTTGAACAGCCGAGTAGTTTTCTTCGAAAAATATTTGCGCCGCACAGTTTCAGAGAGACCAGTTTAGCGTGAGAGCAATCAAGTATTTTCTTGCTATTGTCTTTTCATAATAGCTTATTATTGGAGGCTTTGTTTGTGGGATATGTATGCATTTTTGGAGTTCCGTTAAAAAGTCATTAATCTTAAAGCTTTGTCTCTAAAGGGCAGAGGGCTGTTTTTGTTAAGTATTTGTAGGAAAAAAACTTGCAGCAACTGCTTTCAGCAGACACTTGGTTTGTTTAAAGAATTGTTTGGTTACAGCTGAGAGATATGGCCTCGAAGACCAGGTAAAGTATGTTTAATTATACCGCTTGAGTGTGAGAGCAATCTTACTTTGATGATGACATGTGGAACTGATATGTGCGATCCACAATCGCTTCGTTTGGTCATGATAATAGTCTTGTAAAGGTATATCACTTCACAAAGTTCCCGGAGCTGCAAAACTATTTTGAATGGGACACTCTCATTCATAGAAACTGTTTGTAGAAGCCTTGAATAAATTTTTAAATCGAAATTGGCAAACTGTTAAGCAAATATGCATTATGTAATTACTTTAAACTAGCAGGATCTGTGATTATTTCTGGTTTCGAATAATCATAAAATAAGAACGTTGGGTTTAGAACTGATGTTAGATCTCTATTTCAGCCATTTCTGTTTGATTAGATAAAACTATGTGTACCTTTCGATGTTTGTTGTTAATCATTCAATTAAACAAAACGCTTGGCAAACAGGCTTGTCAACCAACTGATTAGACACCAAAGTATGAGCGTTTAGTCACGGACTAGTAACAGAGGCTGTCGTTTAAACATCGAGAAATAAACTGGCACGTTGGTAAGCCTTACTGAGTCTAGATGAAAGTACAAAGGTTCATCGAAAAAACCCGGCTCCCCTTGAATTTCACACTTACTCTACACTCTATTACGTTCGGTTGCGTACTTCAAAAGGTTGACTAAAGGAAATCTGACATTTTCCAGAGGTTTGTAACACGTTTAAGCAAAGCCTTTCAGCTGTTTGCACAATAGTCTGGACCGCTGGCTAATTGCTTCGGCTCTGAGCAGAGATTGCACGCTTATCTTTTTTTACTTCGATACCCTATCGAGGAAGCAAAATCACATCAATTTATCTTCTTCTTTGGCAGCAAAAGGGGCTGAAAAACTATTTACTGATTGTTAGCGACGCCCTCCCAAGCACATGATGAAGCTCATGCTTTTCTTGAAAGTTCTCATGGAGCTGGAGGAATCTAGACTCGCGTCAAATGCAAAAGCTTAATTTTTTTTTGCCTCGAGAAACGTAATATTGAGCTTGATATACGCATCGACAACTTGGAATAATATAATTAGCAAACCATAAAATTAACATTGTGCTTAACATTTCAACCATAGTTGACCTCATGCACCGCTAAGCTCTTGGATTAGCTTTCCTTTCGCTGGACTTTCGTTGAACTTTTTATGAAAAGTGCTCTGACTCTGAGGAAACAAATCTTTTCTTTTCATTATCCGATGAGTTTTGGCTAACCTTCATGAATTAATGCAATTTAAAATCATTTACGTTATCTCTCATATCCCGAAAGACAAGAGATATTCCTGCAATAGAGGGCTCTCTTCTTGAAAAGCACATTAACTCTCCCTCTTCCTAAAGAATTGTGGGATCCTGGGCCCACATTGGTTTAATTGAAATATCTCGAAAAAAAAAGGTGTTGTTTACCTGTAAAGCGGAAGGCTCATTCAATCGCCTTTAATTTGATTTTATACAAAACTAGATCAGATCTTTTCTTTTTAGTTTTATCATACGACACCTTCTTTTTTTTGGGAGTGGGGAGGCACATTTATAACTGAAATAAATTTTCCTCATCACTTCTTACCGCCTTCAAAGACCTTACCATCTAATTCTATTTTTCTCTAATTTTTCTTCGTTGTTGACGGGAATTTCTGAATGCATGACGTCATAAGGCAAATTACTTGAATTCACCTGTTACCAAGTTTGTTCAGATCAAAACGCTTCCTTTTACGGAATCCCACAACAAGCACTTATTTTAAATGAACGCAGATTTTATTTTGTTGTTTTCCTTTTTTTTTCGTTTTACACCTTGCTTCAAATGACCGTGGATTTTTTTGTCTTTCCTTTTTGTAATTTTTACGACTTTAAAAGAAATAATGATTAATACAGAACATATTGTGGCAAAGTTACAATTAACATTAGCTGCTTTTGATGCATATGGTTATCAAAGATTATTACATCGAGAGAAAACATTTACAACTGCATTACCTAAAATTGGCTACACGCTCAAGCTTGATTTACTTCTGATTATAAAATCCTAGCTACACTTACAATGAAGACAGGAAATGGGACCCGCGAGATTGACTACAACTGGACACAAACATAGTCTAAAATACATATAAGTAAAAGGAAAGTTATTATAATGTGGGCACCTTGGTGGAATGTTCCTTTTACTACAATCTTATTTTAAACTACTAAGTTTTTCCTTTATTTTGTAGTCTATTTATGATTAATCTTTCGTCGGACCAAATTCTAACTGAGTTGATCTCTCCATATCTAGCCGTGATAACAAGCAGGTTTACGAGGATCTGAAAGAACAGTTATCCAAGCTGAGCCGTTCGTTGAAGGTCTTAGAAACTAGGGCACTAAAACATAACTTCTCGACGAGCGAACTTACTTCAAAAGTAAGTCAAAGCATTTTTAAGATACGTGTAATATAATTTGGCTTTATCAGCTGAGTTTTGTTTTGCTCTGTCTAAGGGTTGGGGCTTGAAACATCAGCTTTCAATAATCTTGTCGTACCACCCATTGAAACAGCAGCACAGTTTCTCGAGAAACTTGACCCCTTTATTCAATGTATTTATACTCTTGAAATACGTATTAGTTTAGTCCACCTTTTATGACATCTTTATTTGATTTATTCTTATCTGTATCCGTTTTTTACGGCGTATATGCCCTTAGGTTTTATATTTTCAGTATAAATATACGACCAAACATGAAGACAAGTGATTGAATGCACTGATTAAAGCTTACCTTAAATGTTATAGGGCCGCAAAACTTCTTCAGTCAAGTTACTGAAAACTGCTAAAGAGAGCGATGTCCGTCCTCTGAATAAAAATGTCCTTGATGGGCTGGCAAAACTTGTAAGGTAATATTTTATTTCACGATGAAGTACGTGTTAAACCATCACGATTATGAAAGAAAATAAAGTGTTTACAGAGATTTTGTTAGAACTTACAATGATTGAGCACTGACTCTGTTTGGAGGCAGCATCAAAATGGCAAATAGCAAATAACGATGCTGATTAATAAAACAGTGTCGTAATATTTACTCATGGGCATGTCTCTCTGTTACAGTGCTCTGGATACACTCACTGAAATCCGGAAGCAGAGAAACTCTAAAGAGTCTAAAATTCATGGCGCGGCGGTTGGAAGAAGAAGGAAATCCAAAAGATCCATAAACTTTGAAACAATAGAGAATGACATTACAAATTACAAGGTATCAGTTATCAACTGTTATTAGCCATCTTCATTATCCAGATTTCTATTGCGTAGAGGTCTGGATTGCAAAGGTGAAACGAAGAAACTTTTATTTGAAATTTGAATAAAGGGTGGATAAAAAGTGTAGAAAGGTGCGTGGATAGGATCCTTTGGAAAGCTTGTTTATTATAATTATTTTGAGTTAGACTGGAATTCTCGTAGTTCTTATGGTTCTTGAATGGTGATGTCCTCGTAAAAACATTACAGTAGATCTGTGAATAGAGCAAGTCCATCAATTTTTATCATAGAAGAATATTGTTTGTGGTTATTCAAGTTCTATCAAGTGATATTTTTCTCTTTATTCGCAGATTTTAATCAGCGATATATCTGCTGAAGCAGAAACAGTTGATCAGGTGACCAAATCTGGAAAAATAAGTCTGGAGGAAGGTAAAATAACCAAAAGCAAAGAGGAAAAGATGAGACAGGAAATTGCAGCAATAAGCAGTCGGTGGAATGTACTTTGCAAAGACGCCGTCGACAAGTGCAACAGGTAAAAAGACCCTGGCCGCTAATCACACAGTCATGCCAATTTACTGTTGATAGTTAATATATCTGATGTTGGAATAAACATGTCTTTAAATAGCCTTCATTTGGCACATCACGCATAATGTATAATGTTTTAGCTCATCAAAGAGCCACCACAATCAACTCTAATCTGAATTTTCTTCAAGGTATACCGGAGATCTTTATCGAATCCAGATATTTTTTTCACTCGACCTCTCACCTCTTTGAGTTTATGAAAGTATCCTAAATGGGGTCAAACACCACCTTTTCTATTAATTATTTCAGCATCGAAGCGTTCGTTTTGGAAATGCAAACTGAATATTCCAAGTTAGATTTGTGGATGAACAATGCTGAAATAGCGGATTCATTGCTAATGGAATACGACCCATATGCAGATCACCCGGAAAAGTTGGGAACCACGATTACAGCTGTGAGATTACAGCTTCATGAAAACCAGGTTCGCATCAGTATATATATAGACATGAGTGTACACTCGTCATGTTTCAACTTCTATGGATGATACCACAACACTTTGTTTGGGTTTGCTCTACCATTTTGTCGTTGTCTTTGCTCCTCTTTTACCCTTTAAATAAGTATCCAGCACATGCCTAAGTTAGGATTGTTAGGGCCAGAGCCTTTCTAAGACATCCTAAATTAGCTATTTGCACCGGCGGCTTGAAGGTGAGATTTTGACAACATTTTAGTTAAAGGTTAAAAGCCAGTTAGCAGACGGATGAGAAAGAAAAAGAGGAATAAACAGAAACAACAACAACTACAAGTGTACAGATTTAGAATAATCGATGGTTGATGAAAGTGATTTTCTTGGAAATCATGTAATGCCTCTTCCTGCTTTCGAATCTTGAGAATGATAATAATAATAATAATAATAATGATAATGATAATAAAATAATAATAATGATGATGATAATAAATAATAATAATGATAATAAATAATAATAATGATAATAAATAATAATAATGATAATAAATAATAATAATGATAATAAATAATAATAATGATAATAAATAATAATAATGATAATAATAATAATAATAATGATAATGATAATAAATAATAAAATAATAATAATGATGATGATAATAAATAATAATAATGATAATAAATAATAATAATGATAATAAATAATAATAATGATAATAAATAATAATAATGATAATAAATAATAATAATGATAATAAATAATAATAATGATAATAAATAATAATAATGATAATAAATAATAATAATGATAATAATAATAATAAAACGGGTTTTACTACACAAATGTTGGGAACAATTAATTGTTTGCAATGGCCCAAACCTGAACTTAATAAGTGCCTTTGAATTTTTTTCTATCCAAAGAAAGTCCTAGAGAACTTTAGGAAGTCCAAGCCTAGACTGCATAACATGAACGACATAGCCGCTACACTCATGAAGAGTGGACGACTCGACGAGGAAGATACTGACGAATTGGAACGTGTTATCAATGTTATCGTTGCAAAATGGGAATCGATCGATAATCGGCTGAATGCAAGTCGAGACAGGTGATATATGAAAGGAATTAGTTTGAGGATTTGATATAAATGGGTTGTAGCCGTAAAAAAAAACATTGACATCCAAAATTATACTGTGAGACATCTTTAAGAAACTAAGCGAAAGGCAAAATCTGTCATTCCTTCTCTTTATAGGATTTACGCTGAGATCAACAAGTTAAGACAAAGGCTCGTAAAGCAGAGGCAGTCGATTATTCGAAGGTTTAGCTCACGGAGAAATTCATCGTTTCGAAGGAAAAGATCCATGCGGAAAAAACGCGAGGCGCAGCAGAAAAAAGAAGTCGAGACAAAGGTATTCCTGCAAATTTGTAAAGCCATTCCTCTAAAAAACGGTCACTCGCTGTTGACGAAGGAATGTGAAGGGAAGAAAAGGCGTGAAATAAGCATTTCTCTGAAAGAGGAAACCATTTTCAATCATTCTCTTTTGTCGAAGAAAAAGTTCGAGGTCAACTTTGGTAGATGTGTATCAAAAACTTGCCTAAGTGAAATCTTAACCAATTTTTGTCACTATCTTGCAGGATCAGGATGCTAATGAAAGAAAAATTGATATCTCTATGAAGGAAACTGTTACCAAACGAACATCACTGGATTTGACTGTTTCATCAGACCAGGTAAGCATTGTTAGATTGTTGGTTTTATCTAAGAACTGAAGAGAAAAACGCTCCAAAACGGAAGCCATCTTTTCACCACACTCCCGTTAGTAACTGGAATTTAACTTCTCGTAGCATTGTCAGTACATTATTTAACGTGCAGGTGATTGCAACTTTCCAAAATGAGTCAAATAGATTTTGATCCAAATTACTTCTGATAAGTTAAATGAAAAAATGTAGGTCTGTAAGGAAGAATCACAGATATATAAGATAATGGAGGTATAAGGGCCAAGCAAACTTTTAAATTGGCTATAGATCTGCATCAGTGTCAGTGTACAGGGTAACAGATTTTTCGGAGCACTTTTCTTCGCAATGATCTCTTCGCCAAGTAAATCTAAGGAAATAAGTCAATAATAACTTCTACCTCGACTAGAAGACCAAAAATAAGCAATTTCTAAAATATAATTCATACAGAACTCTCCCAGTCAATTCTGTCATTATTTTATTTATGCATCAGAATTCAAAAGTTGATGAAAGGATCCGTGTTTTATCCAAGAAAGAGATTGTTACCAGTTCAGCCGCCGTGGATTTGAATGCTTCCCTGGACCCTGTGCACGTTGTTGTGAAAATAGACAACGATTCTGACGAGGAAAGTCTCAGGTAAAGTTCTGCAGTTATTTGAGAGTTATTGAAAGAGTAAATTAATCTTGATCGATGATGGTTAGACCTTTTGGCAAGATATCATGAAGCATTTTCCTAATGCAATCGCTTTGATTGTTATCGTCGTCTCTCTAGTATTCTCCGTTTAAGATTCATTTCTTTTCATTCCTGTGGGGCAACAAAACGATGGAGGAAAAAGAAAACTGTGTTCCCTTGAGTCTCCTAAAGTGAGTGACATCTTGCGGGCACTGGAATGAGACCATTTTGAAAAAAAAATTCCTCAGTAGATTTGTCCTGGAGAAATAAGAGTAAATAGAAAGAGAACAAGGACAGGAGGGGAAGGAGGGGTCAACATAAAGTGCAATTGAAAAACTTATAGCCTCGGAGAAAAGTTAAGGATACGTAAGCCGTTCGGATTTATTTTAAGTTCACAATCACGGTGGCACATATAAGAGTTCTACCTGATCTTTGATAGCCTTCGCTTAATCTTCCAAGCTTTATTAGCCTTACTTTCAACCTACTATGTAACTCGTGTCATCATATTTACCATGCATGTATCGGCTATTGCAAGAAGAATACCGTTTGATTTCACCACTAGGTTGGAGAAACAGTCCAATGCTTTTAAATCCTTTGACTCATCCCTTAAGTATTGCGAAAGGAATGAGCAAAGTCTTGAGGAGGAGTCGCTTCAGAAATTTTCAGTTCCAGAGACTAGAAGGAAGGAGTTGGAAAAACAGTTGAACGATATTACGGTAAGTGGAGAGAATGCAGGCATCTACAGTGCATATCTCAAGCGTCTACATTGATGCTTAAGCACGTGGAATGTTTCGTCAGACTTGTTCTTGACACTATTTTTGACTCTCTTATATTGTCGTGACATTAGAAAAATCAACTTTCGTTCTTAAGAATTGTTTTTGAAGATCTCTGTATACTTCAAGGCGGTTCGCCTCTTTTTTCAACTTTATCTCGGTATGGAGGACAGTACCCTCCCTTCTCACGATATACGTTTTCTGCCATACTCGTAACACTGAAACTCGCCAACATTATTATCCAATCCCGGACGGAAATACTGTAGATCTATAAAAACTTTTATTCGGAGGGTATACTTTGCCTTTAGACAGCTTAGGAGTGGCCAGAGCAATTTTGGTTCCTTTTTGCAAAACACTTACTACGAATTCAAATGTTCACAGGAAACAGAATTGGCGTAAATCCAGCATACTTTTCAGGCGTTTCTTTCGTTTCTTCTTGCCGAAACGTTTAAAAGATTATTTGCATTTTTCAGAGATTTGAGAGGGATGTCGAGAAATCAAGATCTGAGTTTCATTCACAAGTAGATAAGTTTGAAAAGGCTAAAGAGGAAGACTTCTTCAATGATAGTGACACTGAAATCCTGGGCAAGAGAGTGGAGGATCTGAAGAAACGCTGGGATCAATTGTGGGGGGAACACATCAATAATAAGAATCGGTAGGAGATTCACTATTTTGTAAGATATTAAAAGTATTGAGTAAAGAATTAGGATAATAAATTAAAACAAAACGGTTAACCCTCTCGAATTTTTTCAACTCCATGCTTTCTACCTTCTCTCCCTGAAATAATGTCTCACTTACCTCGCTTGTTGCCATAGAGGTTTGGTAGAAGAGTGAATGGATGCCTGTAGAGCTGTATTCGTGATTTTGAAATTGTGGATGAGTCATAATAGGTGTTTATTTTTGGAGCGCGATCCATGTGGAGAATTTGAGAGGTTATGACATCACTTCCTTTATACCCATTATTTGCATGAGGTAAAGGTAGTTTCCTTGTTGTCTTTCTATTTTTAAACGCTGCGTAATCCTATGTGTGTGTTGATGAAAATTGATCACAAATTTGTAAACACAGAGTTCGAGGTCTGCACCGAAAGTTTTTCTTCCTCCATCTAAGCCCTAAGCAACCAATTTTAGCACGCGTTGTAACTGAGAAATATGATTTTAAATTGTTTTATTTTGTCATCACTGCATGTAGCATTATTAAAGCCACTCTGGACCTTAACGAAAAGTCCTTACTGAAGATGAGCAAGGAGTTTAACGATATCGAGAGGGAGATAAATAGACCTGAAATGTACGAAGATGAGCGGCTTTCGCTTGAAGAAAACATCCTCAAACAGAAGGTAGGAGCTACATAATGAGTCGACTATCAATTATGAGTCTGCTATCAAGATTCTACCAAAATTAGTTATTAGTTATTGTGTGGCACTAATAAGGCAAACGTTGGCGGTAATCCTTACATATGCGCTTTGTGTCCACATTACTTGTTCTGCAAGTTATTTTACCACAAAAAGGGGTAAAAACTTGGGTTTCTAATATGTTTTTGCCTGGCCGCAATGCAAGTCTCATGTTAGGTTATAGTTCGTAAAGCACTGTACCGTGATCCAGAAATTCACTCAAAGGATACGAATCCTTTTAAGGCCTTTATCCTTGATTATTGATTACTTTAAAGAAGTTACATTTATATTACGTTTGTTTGTTAAAATCATTAACTTGTCTAGAAGCTAGAGGAGTATATTTTCTATTCAACCAAAATGGAATAGAGAACTTTCATGGATATAGAAAATCAACATCTTAAGTACTAGAAGTAATTCAGATGTAGCATCTCCTTGAAATCTTATTATTAAATCATGGATGTGACACCAAATCCATCGTAATGAATTATGGGAAACGCAACGTGACCAGAAAGAGAAAAGATGATTCGTGTTATGGCAGTGAAAGGTTTCACAAGAAAGTATACCACTACCTGAGATTTTCCTTGAGTTTTTGAAGAATCCCAAACCGGGGGTACATTACTGTCTCGTAAGGAATCCTTTACCTAGAGTTTCTCATATTCTGCGATCGTTAATTCACGTCTGTTATCGCTTCATTGAGAGAATTCTTGTGACTATCATTAAGATCCTACCATTTATCAGTGATCTAAAGGATATTTGTTTTCCAACTTCAATCTCTCTTTGTTATTCTATTCACTCAGCGGCTGATGGATGACATAGGATCATATGACAGTGAAATCATCGAGGTGAATGTTTCAGCGCGTAGCCTACTGGAGAGAGGTTCTATCGAGAAAGGAAAATTTGAAGAAGTTCACAAGGAAACAGATTCTCTTAGAGAAAAACAGAAACAACTAAAGAAAATGTGCAGAGAGAATGGAGATAGGTAAAGCGTGATGTTATTGAAAATTATGAATGTCAAGGAGGAGCTGACCAATAAATAATTGAAATGTATAATAATCATCCTTTTTTGTTTATAAGAGAACTCTCTTTCGCAAGGACTTCTACAACTACGTATTTATATATTTATATATTAATACTGTTAGATTGTTCGTAGTTACTACCGGTGTTCGTGCCTATCTCTTTTTCTCTTCCTGTTACACTAACAGCATTTTTGTGAGATATTCTGCCCCCTGCAGGCGAATGTAATTTGTTCCCTGCAGGTTACTTTTATCAGAAAGAGTCTCATAATACTAGATTTTTTCTTCTCTAGACTGGCAACGGATCTTCTTGAATTTAATCAGCGGAACAATAAATCTCCTGTAGCAGTGGAAGAAGAAACAATTCAGATCAGCGATGATTACAGCATGCTTGCTGCATCTCTTGATGACTTACTCGCAGATGATATTTCAGACGAGGGATTCGCGGAACTGGACTCCCCTAGGGTAACGAGTTAATCAAATCGTAAATTATCCCTTAAGATCTATCCTTTTAAAAAAGTTCAAAACAGACAACTTTTCCTGTGATCCAGGGTTTAACTGTATTGTGTTCGTGTCTGTTTTCAACATTGGACTTGTTGCCAAATGCCTTAAAACTAACCTAGAGTGCTGGCTTAGCTCACGGGAGGCGGTCAAGCAAGCATGTTTGTCTTAATTGACTAATATTTTCCTTTAGCTCGCGATTAAAGTGCATTTTGATATGCAGAGAGTTCCTTTCTATAGTTATTGGCGTTGTGGGCTACTGTATGGCTGAATTTGACGTAAATATTTTTGCCTTTTACAGTCAGTCCTAGAGACAAAGATGAGAGATTTTGATGGACAAGTTCAGTCCATGAACCAGTGGATAAATGACTCTGAGAAGTTGGTAAATTCGCTTCGTGTGGGAATGGATCCCGATGAAGTTTCAAAGAGGATCCAGGAAATTAAGGTGGGTTTAAAGAGCAATTTTCAACTTAGTGTCGAAAGTTATTTAGTATTTCATTCATCATTTTTGTTTTCTTGTCAAAAAGTGTCCCTTTTTTATGTGAAAAGAAAAGGGATATACATAATACATATTTTCAAATTTGCAAAGGTTTTAAAAACAGTTGTGTATATATATATATATATATATATATATATATATATATATATACATAAAGATATATATATATATATATATATATATATATACATAAAGATATATATATATATTCTCCTCGATTACTCAATGCATGCATACACAGGCATATATTTATGCCTTAAGTTCTCATCGGTTGCTTTTAATGCGTAATTCAATTAGAACCATGAGGAAAAATATTTGATATAAACATTACCATCGAACTGTGGAAAAGATTCAGAAAAGCTTTCTATTTAAGGGAAACGCAAAATTTAAATGGAAATCTACCTTCTCAAACGCTTTGCTGGAACACTCACTGCTTCCTCTGCCATTCTTCATTTTGGTCTTGGAAACACCGATCACAAACCAAACTGGTGATTGATTGAAAGGGAGAGTCAGAGGGGCAATAGAACGCCATAAAGGGTATTTTAAAGGATTGTCGACTATTTATATTCGGGATTGTAGCTTGTCAGTCTTTGACTTATCTTTGAATTTAGCTCCGATAAATTCATGTTTCTTTCTTTTTTGTATGTTTACTTTTTTCTCAATTTTTTGTTGCTGTTGTTTTCCAGATACGATGTAGAGACATCGAAAAAAAGGAGGCTGAGGTGAAATACATAAATAAACTTGGCCAAGAGATAACTGCTGAGTCCCTTGACACGACTCTTACCGATGGTGTTGAGGAGAAGCTTGTAACACTGAACAAAAAATGGCGGGACACAAGGGAGATCTTTAGTGACTACCATGACAAGGATGAAGACGAACACTCAGAATTTGGAAGTTGCTGTAGTTTTCAAATGATAAAGAAAGCGTTTCAGGCGTGTTTCTATAGTTGAATGGGATTTGTCAGGAAACATATCTCTTAAATAGAGATGAATTATGCCTCTTGTTGTGTAATTATCACGTCGTCACCGCAGCCTCACCCTACAATTGTAACCATACTTGCATCTATATACCTTAATGGACAGGATGTCAATTTGAGTAAATAGAAGAGGACAGATTTAAAATTGTAAACCCAGTAGTTGATCAAGAAAGGTGTCGTTAGTCTTTCAGTTAGAGTTGGGGCAAGGAAAAGTTGAGTCCTCATGACGAATCGTAATCAAGACTTGGGATTTCGCGCTCTCACTGAACAGAGAACGATACAGTGAGTAAGACCATTGCTATTTTCTTATTTGACGTACTTCCTGCGCAATTCAAGGATCAGCGGTGTCGAAAGCGCCATGTAAGTGAATAGAAAAACAACAAGTTTTGACTGAGTTCGATAGTGGTCTTTGGTATATCGGTTTATTGGTGCTGTTTCATCTATGAATTACTCACTTTCTTTTAAAATTTTTATATCCCACAGTCCCATATTTCCTTGCCTTGTCAATAATTATTGTAGAGTCGCTGTAATGTGAAAGCGGAGGATACGGAGGGCACACAGCAACGAAAGAAAGCAACTCGACTTTTTCTAGGCCTCTCTCAAGGCATCGTCAATGGATTTTTACCTTGAAATAAAGTTTCGAACTATGTTTTCCAGCTACGCAATAACGACCGAGATACCAACGGGAAAGACCCATCTCTCCGTTGTACTAAATGAGCATCATTGAGTAACCTCTTTTACTTCGTTATATAACCGCTAGGAAGTAAGCTCGGTCTACTATACAGGGCTCTTTAAGGGCTGGCGTGCAAGAACCGCAGGCTCTGTAATGCATATTGATTGACTGACCACATATATTTCAACGCAAAGTTTATTACTAAGTAACTACCCTAATCTTTGCCACCCATAGCGACGCGCTTGTTATCCCAGTCATTGATCTGTAGTGTCTTAAACATAAAGTGAGCGACATCAGCCCGTGAAACTATCAAGCCTGACCTTGTTACAGGCATTCCTTCGGCTACCACGTAATCAGTTCCGGTAAAAGGACCTAAAGCACAAAAATTAAATTTGTCTTTAATCTAAGAGTTTTGATTAGAGTGTAATCTTTGCTAAAATGGACATTTTGACCATAACTAACTTTCCTCAGTGAAAGAAGTAGATGATAAACACTTTTGTCGTTAAAGAGTTTATTAAGGATTTCATGCCGTTAGGACAGTAGTTTGGCCATCCTAGAGACAACCATTGAGAGATGGCCGTTCGCTCAAAGGTTGAATGCATTCATTAATTCGCCTAACATAAACTTTTCAGGCTTGACCATATAGTTATTTCGTTTGGTTCGTATAGTTATTTCGTTCTACATATATTGGACATATTGTAGTCTAAAGCAGTGTAGATGTTGTGGTGATATCCTTGAGACTATGGTGATTGTTTGTAGTGGTTGAGAGCATAATCTCAGGAATGTTTTTGAAACATTTGTTGATCATGGCCTGAAGGTACCTTTGATCAAGTTTGGAGGTCGCACAATAGTATAACAGATATTAGACTTCATGACAATATTTTCCATCAGTATCATGTCGTTGATGCAGGCCCGAAGAAGTGGCCGTATAATCCAATCCATCCACCTAGGATTTGACGGATCCTTCTGAACGTAGATACTAGTCACACAAACCAGTCTACCAACACCTGTCCTTTTGCAATCAAAACAAATCAAAGAAATCAAAAAATATATTACAAGTGACGGGTTGATCTTCACATGTTTACCGCAATTAGGGTAATAGCGGGAAAAAAAATATTAGAAAAAGAGAGAGGAAAATAAAAGAAATAGTAAAAAAAGAAAGAAAGAAATAAAGAAAAAGAAACAAACAGATAAAGCTGAAAATTTTAGACTTCGACGGGTACTGAACCTTTGCCTCCATAGTTCACGTTATGCTAGCGCTATAACTTATCAAGGGAGGCTTTATTCCCAAAATACGAGGTTATTTTTAGATCATCTCGGCTTTTTGGGATATCAGGATGGTCTAACCGACCACCTCGGCCTGTTAAGGAGCGTGATTTCGTGATGCGGCAAAATGGCGGGATTGTTTGGCCATATGGACATTCATACGTCGTCTGCTACATGTCTTTCCAAAACTCGATCGACGAGATTCCAGGGAGACCAGATACCTCGACAAAGTCCAAAAATAATTTGAGAAGAATGTTCTCTTTGCCTCTTAAATGAGGCTAATATAAGAGACACAACCTCTTAGCTTGATTTATTTATGTTCAGTAAACCATCTCACCATACAGGTATAAAGAAACAAAAGACAAAAAAAATTCAAATCGATTTCCTTTCCATTGCTGACGTTATGGACGTTATAGATTTGGAGTATAACATCGTTGGTGAGAAAAATGTTCCATTGTGAAAACCCAGGCATGAAAACACAGCACTATTTCCGTCGATGATGGGTGCTATAGACTCTACATCAAAGACATCTATTTACTTACTTCAAGATTTTGATGTCTTTTAAATTAATGCAGAACACGACACGGTGAGAGCAATGGGTGATAATTTGGATCTGTTACATATGTCTTACTTTGAATTCGTTTAGCAGCGTCGTACTTTAACTAACTTTGAAAAATTATATATTCGTTGTTTTAAAAGAGTGCGAGCCAAGAATAAATTAGCAAAGAATAACAGCCTAACATAGATCTCAACTTGAGCGCCCCAAAAAACATTTTTTTCCCTTTTCTCGTCTTGCCTGCACTTGCTCCGAAATGTGATTTACAACTCCGTGGTTATAGTAGCTTTTGGAAGGCCTCTCTGTTGGTTCCAATCAATAATCGACAAAGATCGACAAAAGGTTGTTTACTTTACTGAGAAAATAAGAGAGTTTAAGAGATTGGATTATATGTAAATTGCCTTCTTGATTTCTAGTTTTGTTGCGTTGTCATATGCTTTCTGGGTCCGCTGCTACTCAGTCGATGATTTCGCACAGAAATACACATTAAGGCAGCGTTCTATCTGCTTTCCATTGAAAATATAACTGACGCATAATTTTACAATATACTTGCATGTATTGTTTGCACAGAAACAGATACATTGCGCGTTTATCCAAAATGATGTCTTTAATTGTGCAAGTGAAGATTCGAAATTCGAAAAGATTCCGTTTCATTTTATTTGTTTGATTTTACTTTAAAATTTTCAATGGATAAGAGTCTAGAAAGAAACTTGCAAAGTCGCTTTGATTCGCAAAGGTAAGATTTAAAGACGACAACAACTAGCATAGGTAAGTCAAAATCCACTTACTCAATAGAGAAACTTTCCGGGGTTCTCACTAGAGCAGTAACAGCATGGCCTTTTGCCAAATTCTGCTGAAAAACTTCAAGGCCCGTTGGTCCTGATGCACCAAATACTATTAGCTTAGGAAACAGTAACTGAGGACCACTCGCCATGGATCGACCTGTAGACTGTATCCAGTGGTTGGTGTTTCGTGACTTGATTGATGGAGCGTGACTTTCCGATGCAAACATATTCATACACTTACATGTAAATTGCTGAGCCATGGCTACTGCCGCAGAGTTACTCTTTCCAAAGCTAGTAGTCTTTGGTGCCACAGGACCAACAGGCCTTGCAGTTGTTCAGCAAGCTCTGGAAAAAGGCCATGCCGTCACCGCCGTAGCAAGAAACCCCGAATCCTTTCCCATAAAGTAGGTGATTTTCATAGCTATGGTTGCTGTCTGTTGTCTTTAAATCTCGAGCTTGTGAGCCGAAACAATCTTTGTTTGTCTCGTTCAATACTTACACGGGTCGAGGTTATTTTTAAGGCAAACAAAAATCGTTCGGTTTCATTGCAATGTTTTAAGACATCACAATTAGCAAACTGAGGGTATTTGATACGAATACATGTCTCTCCTTTACACTAATATCAGAACTTGGCGAGTGGAACTAATTCAGTTTGTCCCATTAAGATTGCTGTTTGTCATACATAGTGTATGTGAAAGATTCTGTGATGTTTATTCTTACACAAAATCAGTAAGATGGCAGTAAATCGGGAGAAAATTTGGCAAAGCAACAATAATGGCGATCGAAGAATAGGAATACACGCAACCTAATTTGCATAATTATATTCTTTTCACCTGCATCACTCTTGACTGCGTTTAAGCAAATTGCCATCGGTCTTGGTCAAACATAAATTGAGGGCTCAGTTAGTTTTTAAACCATCAATCTCTAAAGCAAGATCTTGTAAATTTACCAAAGTACAAGCTGATTTAAGTTATTTTTAAAAGACTGGTGGGTGTCACGACTTCTACAACCCTGATTAGTCAGTCACGCATGTTATTTGGGCTTCTAATTAAAAATGAGTTACGTTTCAGTCAGTGAGTTTTGTATCGCGAAGAGCGCTGCCATGCAGAGTCAAGGTAAGTATAATTAAAAAACCAGATAACCTGCAAGTTTTCCCGGAAATAATTTTTGGATTTTTCGCCTCAGACAAGAAAACCTCGAAGTGGTCAAAGGAGATATCTTTGATGTAGAGTCTCTGGTTCCCATCATCGAAGGAAAAAATGCTGTGCTGTCATGTCTGGGTTTTCACAAAGGAACAATTTTCTCGCCGACAACGCTATACTCAAAATCAATGACTCCTATCACATCAGCAATGGAAAGGTAATCGAGTTTTCATATAACGTGAAACACCTGCAGACAGAGAAATACAGTGAGCATTAAATATTTACAAAGATTTTACAAAGGATAGAGCTGAGAGACTGAAACCCCTTGAAAAGGCCTCATTGGACACATTGTCTTCCTCAAGTCATATTCAGACTCAATAATCCGGTTTCCCTAAGATGTGACCAATGCCCCGCATTTTGCTGGTATACTTTAACAAAGAATGTAGGACTGTTAACCCTCAAAGTGCCTAGTCCCCCTAGGAGTATAAATGGAACTGGCGAATTGCTCAGGGAAGCCTGATAGCTTAGGGGTAACCTTGCGATGTACTAAAATTTTATGGGGAAGGGGTGGAGTAGTGATACTCTTAGTCGCTTCATGGTATGGTAATTGAATAAGCTACGGCTACGTGGGTCACTCGAGTATAGATTTAAATTCTGGCAAAGAACAAATAGAGAAGAGAACAAAAGTCCTCATGATCTCTAAAGATCAAATATCTTGGCTTCCTCCTCTCTTAACACATAAAGGGCCGGTTGCTTAAACGAAGTTTAGCCGTTTTTCGAATAAACAGCGTTCTATCTTTCGCTGAATCTTCTTTATCTCAACATTCATATTTGTAAACAGTGGCAATAGGGCCGACTGAAAGTAAGTAGTGGAAAACAACCCTCTCACAGAAAATACGTAAGGACCACTGGATGCGTAAAACTGCGATTTGGAGTAGACCTCCAGTTTATAACCGGCCCAAAGTGTTAACTTCTTCGTTTTGATTGCACTCAACAGGACAGGTGTCGGCCGATTGGTTTGTATGACTGGTATTTACACTCAGAAAGATCCGTCAAATCCTAGGTTGTGGGACTGGTTTGGAAGGCCACTGGCACGGGCTTTCATAAATGATATGGTGCTGATGGAAAATATTGTAATGAAGTCCAATATCTGTTACACTATTGTGCGACCTCCAATCCTAACGAAAGGTACATAATAACATACTATGAGTACTATCGAATCATGTTTCCATTGATTATTTACCTTTCTCTCCCTGAAAGCTTATATCGCACAAATTTGGTGAAAAACGATGAATCTACTACACCAATTATGATTTATTTCTCTTTTCTAATCGAGGATTTCAAACATATTGTTCCCGAATGCAACAGTTTGGTTAGTAATTATGCTCGAAGTCTTGTCTTTATTTATGGTCTAATGAAAATTTTCCAGGCTACGCACTTAAAATAGATTATTATTCTAACTCTTACGGGAACGATAAAGTTGTGTTCAGAGTCACCCTCGTAAGTGCTCATGCTGAGTGTAAAAAATATATATATTCAAGCATTTAAAAAGAATGAGATTCAGCTTTGAAGATCCTTCTCCGGCCATGCCTCACGTACATTACAATTTCAAGTTTACGAACATTTTGAATGACCTTAATTAGTGACCTAGCCGAACTACGACAAACAACCTACAATAAAGTTTTCCTAACACAGTCCGATTCCACAGACTAACCTTAAACATACGACCATCTCACTACAGCTGTTTCAAGCTGGGGAAACTTTGTCCAAACGCTATGCAAATCTGTTACTTTAGATACTCAAGGTAGCGAGGCCTCCTTAATAGCCCGGATGTCACTGTGGAGGGGATTGCTAAATCATAAGTACCTTTGTACACGTTTTTGTCTGAATTGTTTCTTTGTGTTTTTAGGCCCTTTGACCGAAACTAATTATGTGGTAGCAGAGGGACAATCTGTACCAAGATCTGCCTGGAGAGTTTCTCGCGCTGATGTCGCTCACTTCATGCTGAAGTCATTACAGAGCAATGAATGGGACAACAAGGGCGTCGCAATCGCTGGCAAAAAGTAGAGTCTTCTTGTAGTCGTTAAGTTTGCCTCCAAGTAGAGGCACTTGCTTAGTCATAGTTAAGGAGAAGATGCTCCAAATAGACGAACGAAAACGCACCCTTGCAAGCAAGCTGTTCAGTTGGCCGAAATTACCGTTTTATTTTATCTTATTGGATAAGAAAGGCGGGGTTATTTGCCGCATTGCACACACTGTAGTTCAAATCTCTTCAAATACGTTGGGTCAAAGAGGCTTTAAATAAAAGCTAAAGCAAAGCTCTATAAATGAATGTTTTTGTCGTAGTTATTCCCAATTTGAACGGCAAACAATATTAGTATAAAAAATATCGTGTGAGTAAAATTGGTGAGACCAAGAGAATGTAAACCGTTTATAATGTCTTGGTGAGACTTACACTATAGAACCTGGGGGAATCAAGAGGGCCACACGGAAATGAGCAGTGTATACCGGATTCGACTTCAGGAATTAGAGAGACCGTGAAATGAAACTTAACAATAGTGCGGTAAATAAGACATGAAAGAAACTCTTCTCACAAACGAAAAAAATTGACGCAGGCTCATATTGTATAGTGGCGGCAGTGATTTCACTGAAAGAGTAGGGGAGGGGGGAGGGTGGGGAGGAAGGCAAATATACTTCTGGCTTTATAGAGCAGTTGGAATTATGTTTGTTATTGGTGTAAGAAGAATCCTGTATTTACTTTCATTTAAGAAATGCAGTAGAAAACCCCCAAATGGCTTCTTCCACGCTCAAATAGCCACAACGTGCTACAAAACAAAGCAGTCAAAAATACTCACTGGCCGATGGCGATAAAAGAGACTGGAGCCGACTAATTAAAAGACGAGTTAGTACTGGAATCTGGTACTTTACAAAATGGCGGATAATTCAAGCGTACCGCCGATTTGGTGTGATGTCGGTAAGAACTTCAATGCTACTTATTTAGTGGTTAGTTTGGGACATACTGCGAGAAGGAAATGCGCTAATAGTGGTGATTTAAAGAAAGAGGTTAAAATTTGTCCGCAACATTTGGAGATCAATAGCCACGTGGTCAGCGTAGATACTATGGACAAGATACATGGCGATAACGTTTCTGTGCATTTTCCTGGTAGGTGTGTGCTTGTCTACAAGTAAATATATTGCAAAGCTACCCAAGTGTCATAATTAATAATTGACCGAGAAATGTTTGTCGAGCTCAGAGCAATGTTAGCTAGGAGAAAATTTCGTCTAGATGAACTTAACGACCGTGTGCTCCGCAAAGTACAACTGTGCTAAATAGTATGGAGCTATACAAATATTTTCCCATTTTTTTGGTCTTCTTATCCCTTGTGGTGGCCAAATCGGTCGATAAAATATGTATGATGCAGCCTGTAGACTACAGATTGGGTACAAAATGCAGACTGAGAACGAATATCATTCTTTTCAGAGTCAAACCTAGAAATGTGATAATAATTTATAACCTGCCCAATTTACTGCCCATTATAGAACAATCACTCGTATTATTTGCTGACTGGTGACTTAATTGGTTCATTTGGTGGAAAACTGATCTATGGCTAAGGAATTGAGGTGAAATACTCTAAACTCATGTTAAAGAATGTGGAGAAATCTTTCTACGTCAGTTCAGATCTGATCATGCTACAGTGTATTAAGCCACAAGTATCCTCAAATGCAATAATGGGAAGATGGGAAGGGATAGGTATTATAAGGTGTATTTGACCCTCTGGTATGGTGGCATCCATTTCTCTTGAGTGATGAGGTTGTAGCTTTGGCTTGGGCAGGACAATATGGAGACCTTGTGCTGTTCTCTTGATATATGTTAGTAGTCTCCTCTTTCTGTTGCTGGTAGGATCAGAAAGAAGGATGAGGATGAATCAATACAGATTGGTTCCAGCACAGGTATTGTAGTTAGCAGAAAACAAAAACAGTCCGCCATCCCCTAGTCAAAAGGACTTCCCACTTTCTGTTTGGGCCTACAGCCTCTCTCATTTCCAAGGGAACACACAAGATGAACACATATTGATATTAGGGTGTAAATGGTCGATCGGTCTCTGCCTATTTTCCAGACAAGGTGTCCTAGTAACATAACTTGGTATTATCAAGTGAGTTAATAACATAAATTGGACACCTCTCTGATGAAGGACCAACACCTGAAACATTTTCATTCAAACTCTTCACAGTGGACAATTTACTTTGTTGACTCATTTAATAATACCAAATTACATCTAACTGAACTCCATTTTAACTCACAAGATGCACCCAAAATAGTTTCTTTCAGTGTGATACCCAGGAGTGTAAGTGGCCTTTCAACATGTGGGAAAAATGAGATTCAAATGAGGCTTGGATTTGAACATCAAACATGTCATGAATCACAAGAGGGATTTACAAAGAGAATTTTGAAGGAGGAATTAAGAGAATTGAGGAAGGGCTGTCACAGTGTTTGTTGCCGCATGTGTGGTGCATCCATTCTTTCACCAGAAATGTAAGCTTTACTGGACTTTTGCACAAGGCAATCATACATGTAAATATCATTCAGGTTTTGCAAACATGTTTTTATGGTCATTATAATCAACAGACAGCAGATTGCAGACTTTCAGACCATGATTAGATATTGAAACTTATACAGGCTAGACATACATGTACACTGTAGAAGAGCCACCATAGAGAAATATGTGAAACATAGATTGTACTGTATTTGTACATGTAACTTGCTCAAAAGTCAAATTGTAACTTTAATTCCTCCTTAAAATGTATTCCTCATGTTCAGCTGTCTTATTACAACACCATCCCCCCACCAAAGATAACCTCTATCTTTGGGAATGTCTAGCATGTGACCTTAGGTTGGAAACATTGGACTACCCATGCTGAAATTGGAACCAGTACTGCCAACTATGATAACGTACAAATAAGTGCGATTAATTTCATTTGACAGGTTCTGTAAAGTCATTAAACTTTATGTCTCAGATAATAAGTGTAGCATGCTATGATTCAAAGATCTTTGTGTCAGGCCATATTTCACAGTACTGCCAGCTAAATTCAAAAGTTTCTTTAAATCAAAATCTTTCCAATTTGAACTCCAGATATGTAATAGATTTCTTACCATCCTCATTTTCTTGGTTCATACTGTAAGATACAGAATTGAGGGATCTCTGTTAGTAATAAAGGGTGTATCAATTGGTAAGTTTGAAACAAAGGGTTAATCATTTTATAGGTTTAGTACAAAGGGTTTATCCTAGTTTCAGCTGCAGAAAGTTACTGAAATTATAAAATAAAAAAATTCTACTCTAACCTGAATGGAATGCAAGTCCATTACAAAGTTATTCCTCAGCAATTTATCAGGTTTCCTTTAACATTTTCCTGCCCCCATTTATACTTCTGTGTGATGGGAGGCACAATAAGAGAATTAAAAGTCTTGCCCAAGAACAAAACACTGAAGTGACTCAGCCAAGGCTCTAACCCCTGCTTTCTGTATGGAACACATTCTGTTAATAAATATGCCTCTGCATCTCCCAACTTTTAAATATCATTGATTTTCATCTTTGTTTTTTTAAGACAGTTTGACAGAGTTCTTGAGTTGCCTTCTGAAAACTGGCTCAAACTTGCTCAGGACTGGTGTTGTCATGGAACAAGTCATCTAACATCTGCTGCAGGGGTTCTTGAACCAGGTGAAAAGGACTGCTTTGTCGGAGAATACTACATCAAAGTGCACCCTTCAACTATGGAACCTGGAAGACTGCAGTTTGCACCAGTAAGGATTGATGAAGATCATAATTATTTTTAAGGTGTTTGATACTTTTTCTGCAAATGTTGCAGCATGGTCAGTGGCTGGGGGAAGGTTTTGATTGTTCTTAAGTAGTGTAGAAATGTGAAATTGTTTGCTTTTTCAAAGGGCAATGAAGATCAAGTTATAGAGTGTCGCAGATGCAAAACCACTCTGGGATGTATTCGTGCAGATTCTGTGGTGATGGATCTTAGTGATGTAGAATCCAGCATTTATCTTTACAAGCACACTGTTAGCCTACGATTCAGTAACTTGTTCAGGTACAGCATTTTCCAAACTTTTTATTGGGCTTGTTTTAAGTCATAATTTATGTATTCTTTCACCTGATCAATCCTGGAAATCTGAAGATTCAACAGTTAAGACCATGACTGACTCAGCAGACAGATAATGTAATTCTAGCCAGAACTTGTATTGGTGGGTAACCGTGTGGTTAATAAATTGGGGGCTGTGTTAGCACTGAAAGACCACATAAATTTACATCTACCTATGAAAAAATTCAACAACCTTACAATTTTTGCAATAAATTAAATGAACACAGATGAAACATTACAGAAGTTTTTTTTCTTGTCCAGGACATATTGCATGGAAACATTTCTTTCAAGTTGCTTGACTTCCAAATCACAAGGCACTGCAAACTTTCGATTTTTAATTCAAGAATCCAAGCAGAATGGTGGGATACAAACACATGCCTGTGTAAGTCTTGACTGTATTGTTTTCTATTACCAGAGGGTTGTCATTTAGTAGTCTTCAAAGAGACTGTTTTGTTTAGAGGGGGCAGATATTTAGAGTACAGTATTTCAGCTCATTTCTTTCAGACAGCCCTAGGTAGTTTTCCACCAAGTCAGCAAACAATATGAGTGGTTGTAAAGTGATTGTTCAACAATAGGCAGTAAATTGGGCTGGTTATAAAATACTATCACATTTCTACTGCAAGTTTGACTGACATGGATAATATTTTGTTCTCAGTCTGCACTTCATACCCAATCTGTAGTCTGCTGGCTGCATTGTACATTAAGAGTGACAAGCAGCTTTTCTCCTTGCAGTTTCATTGCTGATTCAAACATTAAGTTCATCCATGAGAATTAAAGGAATGATTTGCCAACTAAAGGAGCTCTTGACTGTTAAACAAATTCACCATGTTGGTACCATGAGAAATGTACAGAGAACAGTATGGGGAATATGCACACTGATGTTAGGGTGTAGAGGGTTAAGGTGGAAAATTGACTAAGGTGCTAAGTACTAACATTTTATTCTACCACATACTCACAATGTCTTGTCTTGTCAATGGCAATATAAACCTACATGTAAGTATTCTCTCTATGCTATGTGTGCCTACAGTTTGATATATCAAAGAAGTTAGACGGCATTTATACCTTAAAAAGCCTTATTAGCTGAGGCTTTCACTGATAATTTAAAACTCAGGTATGCCTGATTCCCAAGGTGTTCATATTTCTGCTCAATATCTTAAGATGTCATACATCAGTCAGTCGATAATCATCTTCTCCAGCACAGTGATGGATCGCTCCCCATCTTGAGAGGACTTGCCTCTGCCATGCAGCCACTGTTTTTTAAAGAAAACCAGCAGATTCCATTGACACATCTAAAGAAATGGGGCATCAGAATTATGTAATGCTGAAAATATTAACTGGTTCTACGCTAGAACAATGGTCAGATATTGGAAAAATTACACTTTCGCTTGTTTAATTGATACCCCATTCTCATTTTATTATTTTTTTTCTCAGCTTTGGCTTTTTAATGCTGATGCTGCGATGATAACGAATATCGAACCTGGAACTTTATATGGTTGTTACAGTAAAACTGGCCTTTTTTCTGTTCGCAATACAGGTATTGACTTTCTTTTTAACTTTTTTAGTCTCTTTTTAAGATTTGTGTCCGTACCAAGTTAGCTGTTGGCTTTACATGTACAACTAAATTTGTGTTGTGCTAATAAATCCAGTCTCTAAGTTTTTGTTACTCTCTGTTTACAGCCAGATACCTGCAGGTGGTGAAAATTCTTTACAAACTTAAGCCACCCCTAGGCACTGATTGGTAAGTTGATATTTTCTCTGTGCTAATTAAAAGTAAGGGCACTATTTCTAAGGAAGCTGGAAAGAACATCTCACCGAGAATTGTCTTTTTTAAGATTTTTGTCCGTACCAAGTTAGTTGTTGGCTATAAATGTACACCTAACTTTGTGTTGCGCTAAGAAATCTAGTCTCTTATTGCTATGTTACTTTCTCTGCAAAATTAATAATGAACAGGGAACACGAGGTAGATTCTTGGCGGAACAACCCCACGGTTCAACTGTTAACGTTTCCAAAGGAAACTTGTCTGCATCTTATTCTTTTGCTTATGAAGAGTACAACGGCAGTAGCACCTACCATGCGAGAAATAAATGGATTTAAGGTACACTATGGAACTTTTACTAAAGAACGCAGACAGTTTTGTTAAGCATCACAGAGAGTCGTCGTGAAGAAAGTATGATTGATAAGCTTTTTATAAAGAAGGGGGCGGGTATTTAGTTTAAATTTGCTCAGTTGCTTAAGATACAACTCAAATGCTTTGCCCTTTGGCAATTTTCGAATTATTGAATTACCTTTTGGAATCTCAAAATACGGTCAACCTCATATCTCATTCAAACCACTTAATGGCTAAATTTTGTCGTTTCTTCAGCATACTTCTCCTTTAATCTTCAACGCTAGAAGCGATGAGCATTACCTTTCTTCAGCTCGTCTTAGCGCAAAAATTCACTCAAGACACTCGGAATGCAAGTGAATCCTTTTTCTAAGCTCACGACGTTAACTGAGGTGATCCAAAAGCCTCTGATTGTAAACGGTCGGGCTAGAAAAATTGAAAATTTCCTTTCAATTACTTGATTCAAAGGAAATTTCAGAGCCGCCCGAACCGAGATCATTTTTGTTTTTGTTCTCTTGATTCCTTTTTGTTTATTTTTTTGTTTTGTTTTGTTTGTTTAAAATCAGAACTTAAGCAATTTATTCTATCAAGAGTGGTTATTATTCCTTATATCATAAAATGATAAAGCTAAGGATTGTTTTGAGTTGTTGTGCATTGCTTTTTTCTAGGTTGGATACCTGAAGACATTGAACAATTGAATTTCCTCTAGTTAGGCTTGGCTGGTGAGATATGATCCTGAAAGGGGGAAGGAACTTAAAGTATCAGATTGTTATTTCTCTTTAAGTACATAAAACATGCATTTCTTGCCTAAAGAAAATCATTTTGCTGGGAAATCGCTCGATGACTCATCCTTGCTGTAAGATAAATTGCTGAGGCGATATTCCGTAGGAGTGATGTTAATTTAATGCATTTTGATTGTGTGTCGGGTGCTATCCGTTACACCGTTGTTGCGATATTTCGCTAGAACGGTAAACAGTCGTTTCGCCTACTAGGAGTTTTGCTAACGACCAGTTGGCCAACATCGTAGGTCGTTTCCGCCAACGTCACAGGTCGTTTCCCCTACGTCTCATGGGTCGCTTTGCTAGCATTTTACAAAATGTTTAATAATTTTTATCAGCAGAACTTGATCGACTTCTAATCGACCGAAAAGCCGTAGGGGAGTTAGTTCGTTTCAATAAAAAGTGAAAATTAATTCGATACAAGTCCATTCAAGACAAACTGAACTAGGAGATTGGCGATATCTCGGGGAAATAAAGAACGATATTCAGAAATAATCGTCACCGTTACTTTTGCATACTGCAGTCATCGCTTTTTTGTTATTAAGGAAGTAGTTCGACAATTTCCAAAAAAACTGTTTTTATTGGCAATGAAACAAATTGAAGTAAGGGTACTTTTTTGACGAAATCAGTGGTGTTTACGAGTCTTCTTTGCCTCGTCATTGCTTGCTGGACTTCCCGCTAGACATGGTGAATCCTTAATCTGTGGGGAGGTTACATGTGTTAGGAATATAAAAAATAAATAAAATCGTCCTCCACGTAAAATTATAAATGTTTTGAGGTAAAAATTAAGTAAGTCCAGTGTTTTTAAACAAAACAAAAATTAAGCAGTTATTAGATAATAAATGACAAAAATGGACAATTATTTAAACGCTGACCATCAAGCAGATAAGTAAATAAGGAAGAGGGAAAATAACAGCGCTGAAAACGTGAGCCAAGTGAAGACTATTTTGATCTTTAAGTTTTAGATCACTGGTCACAAATGTTGATGCATAAATCATTAGCGGAAACTAAGAATTCGCAATAACAAATGTCGCTTCTTATCTACCCTGCTTTACGGGTTGAGATAAAGCGACTTAAAAGCTTAATGTTCATGCATCAATCTGTACGCTGATACTATTATTCCTAGCCAATAAATCCTTTAAGTTTAAGAGAGAAGAGGAAAGGGCCACCTATATTCTTTTTAATGCGATGTAAGTCTTCTTATTTCGTCTTAGTTGCGCCTTATGTCTTTGTGTGTTTTCTTTTTATTAACTTTTTCCTAGTCAGATTACATGAAGTCGTAGTATTCAAGTATGGTTCCTGAACTCCATGTGCTGGGCGGGGAGAGGTGCTTAAAAGGTAAAGTGTCTCGAGTTTCAGGAGTTCATCCTGTAGGCCACCCAACCTGTGTTACGAGACACCTGCTTTTGATCAAATTTACCTTAAATTCCATATTTGGTGTCAGGAGGCAACACACCCGTGGCTTCCATGCGGGGGTCCTCCGGCTACTTGGGCTGCAAGTAGTGTCATCTTCAAGTTTGATAAAATTGTTGGGGCACTCTTCATTTTCTGCAACAAGACAAGCTGCCCAAGGTGTGTCGGCGATGCCAAGAGAGCCACACTTACAATTCACCTGGTGATCTGAATCAATCAAAAGTGGAAATGTTATAACAATCAAGATAGAATGATAGATAGAAATTATTTGATAGTGAACCCAGGTTGTCTGCTGGGCCGCTTAATTCTTAGGTTTAATTATTTAAACAAAGTTTAGCCATTGTTTAACAAAAGCGCGTCCTTAACAATCCTCAGTGTAGCTGAATTTTTTTATCTGAACATCTGCTTTTGCGAACAGTGTAATGAGGACCGAAAGCTTACAGTGGAAGGACATTCATTTAATTAGATCGATCCTCTCGTTTTTTTTTTTTCGTTTTTTTTTTTAATTGAAGACATCTTATTAGTTTCCATCAGCGTGATTCACCAGCTCGATGTTTTGTCGAATTTATTCAGAACCCCAGTCAGAACATTTTTAATGAAAAAATGCAGTCTATTTCCTTCGTGCTGTTCGCCAGGAAGGATCATCAAATAGTGTTAAACTCAGGAGTATTCTTACCAGAGAGAAATGCGGCGACAAAAAGCAAAAGAGAAGTTAAGTGGAAGCAAGTATTCATCTTTTCTTTCTGTCCGCTGAAGACTAAAGTTGAAAAAGCGAACAAAGGAAAATATTAAGCACTTTCTATGACTGTGAAAGAGGAAAATAAATGGAAATATGCACCAAACTTTTCCCTCGTGACAAACACTTTCAAAACGCGAATTAATAAGCTTTTTGGACACGCTCATGTCAATATGATCCTGTTTAAAAGCATAAATGCTAACCCAATTTAATTTTTCAAAAAGAAGGTAAAATTTTCTTTATCAAACTTTTTAAATTTCAGCAACTGAATGGATTAATTGAGGATGAAACGATAAAGTAAGGGGTATTGGCCAAATTTTTGCCCATGATGCGTTTGACTGCAACAAAACTTACCGAACAAAAGGGTTGAGATACACTCAGGAAAATGATAGACTCACCTTTTGAGTTCTTTACGACGATATTGAAAATAACTTTTCGTTTAGCAGTGTACCAAACAACCACATGTAATGTATTGTGTAGTGATTCAACTGAACGCAGTTGTTACCTCAGATATCTCATTAAATTTGCTGACAGAATATTGTGTCGTAATTACTCAATCTCACAAGCAGAACCATGAAAGAGGGTAAAGCAAAGTTCACTGGTACCAGAAATTAACCTGATTTTTCTCGTAAATTAGAAACCGTGTTATTGTGTATCAGGACACGACTAGCCAAGGTATGTCGAATGGGTTTCCTTTTTTTTTTTTTTTTTTTTTGACATGGCGGAAAAAATGCTGTAGGAGTAGGCGAATACATGAAAACGTGAGTTTGGATAGGACATCCATTCATCATCAGTGACTAGCAGCATACATTTCGTATTGTAACTAATTGAAACATTTTGAAGCGCACCTGGTGAAGATTGTCCTTGAAAGATAATGTGTAAATGTTTTACTTGAATAGTTTGCACCAACCTCTATTATTCTCTCGGCCGATAAGTTTTGGTATACTTATTGCACGAACTGCCGCGAATCGGAGAAATAAGATGAAATTTTGGTAACATGCAACGTTATTAGGAAAAACGTTCGTTTACCTCCTTGTTGATGGTACAGAAATTTGACGAAGTATTTGATGGAAAGCTACAGTTGATACCTAATCGATGTCCCATTTTTTCCGTTTTTTCCTCTTCTAAAATCGAGATTAATATAAATCTTTTAAAAGAGCAAATCTTGAACGACAGTGTAGTACCGTGGATAGAGCTTCAGCAAATTTACTGAACTATATGTCCTATAGCTTTAAACGAAAGAATGGACTCGTAGTCCTACTGAAGTTCCTTTTTTTCCCCATCCTACTTTTCTACCAACCCTCTACACTCTAATGTCAGATTACAAGTTGTTCATACTAATCTCTATTCGTTATCTTGCAAGGAAAGTTTGCCCAACAATCAACAGCTTCTTGAGTTCGTGATCATTTTCCTTATTCTTATCAGGGGTTACAGAGTGAACCTGGTTTTCCCACTTGGGTTTCTAAAACATTGTTACTAGTTGGAGTGCTTTTCATGCATCAGTTATCTTTAGATAAAATTGAATAGGTCTGTAAGTTGGTACTGTATGGTATCATCGCTTTACAAGATTCGAAACTTGTGGAAATCCCTTTTTAAAACGCTAATATCATATGATATGGAATTTTATTACAATGTTTAGGAATTCTGTGGACAAAATGTTATTTCTCGCTTTGATGCAAGATAGTGCTGATTTTGTAGGGTCCAGAAATACACGGGCTCCCTTATTTTTTAAGCTTTGTTTAAATTCCTTTTCTATCCTGTTTGAAAAGCCGAAATATAAAACATTTTTTCCTCACATGTTTCGGTTTCATTTTGCTGCTTTATCGGATTGTAAAATTACAGTCTAATCGATTACTTGCCGGAAATTAAGGGTACCTGCATCACGAAAATGTCGGTAAAAACTAACCTACGACCAAAATGGACCACTGGTTTAATTGAAACAAAACATAATACAATTACAATAAAATCAAAAACAAAAGACAGTTTAAATAAAGATGAAAAAATAAAATAAAATTAAAGTAAGATAACGAGAGCAAAAGTCAACATAAATTTTTAACGACGAATTGTTGAGGTTCACTGAATGTAATTCCAAAGGATAACTTTGTGGCTCATTGAATTCATTTAGGGCACTCTTTCAAGATAGAGTACCGTAAATTTAAGATAACTCTTCTTTTAAGACAAAGTTGGATAATATTATTATCAGGAAATGTTTTGTTCTATTTTCTTAGTGTAATGGAAAATTTAAATATCAGTTTTAAGTAAAAATCAAAAGAAAGTATAAATAATTTAGTCGTTCATCAGTTTAACCACCTACACGTGACCTAAATGTATGGTTTTTGAAGTCTTTTTCTTATTGTTTTGTTTCATGATGTTTAGTTTATTTTACTTTATTTTGCAGTGAGACTATCGTTCCAGGGTAAGCGATGATTGCTGTAAGATGCGGCATCGTTTTTCTTGCAATCCTTTTCGGTGTGAAAGGAACAGAAAAAGATCCTCAGTGGGCAAAAAAACTGCAAGAGGTTCTTCAAGCTCGGGATGAAAGTGTTCCAGTTTTTGAAAAGTTAAAAAGAGAAGGAAATGCCGCACAGGCTGAAAAACTTATCAGTATCCTGGAGCAATTGCCGTCTCGTCTTGAAGGGATTGACAAACTCAATGTATCTGCCATAGAAGAGGACAGAAGTCTGCTTGGAGATCTGAAGAAACTTCTAGATGAACCAGAAATTCCCGTTGTATCAAAGTTTTTTAAGAGCAAGAGCCTTCAGACAAATTATCGAGAACGTGGATTAGGTTTCATCCTAAGAACGCTTCGTGCTCATTACGACTATCGCTGCATCGCCACTCTTCTCAGTCCGTCCCAAGGGCCACCAGAAAGTGTGGCCATACCAATAGAAACCATGTGTTCTCGAGTAAAAGAAGACCTCGATAAGCAAGACGCTTACACCTTTTCAACAGACAAAATCTGTAAGAACGTTAAATTATGCTCTGGATCCGAAACTCCTCATCCTTATGGTGACTCCGATGGTACTAACGTGCAAGATGCATGTGTTGATGACAATAAATGTGATGTTGCAACCGCCATCCCTATGATGGGTGCCTTGCTGTGGTACAAAGTTAGCACTTTCATAGCACGTAGCTTTTGTAGCAATTCTCTGAGTAGACCCGACAAGTCATCTTTGGAAGCAGATCTCAAAGAGATTGACAGAATGGGACAATTAATTTTGGCATATAGCAGCACCCTATACTGGGATGATTTCTTTCGAAAAGCAGTTGAAGTACGGGCTTTTTCAAGTTTGCCAGATGCCATGGCACTCGTGGAGGAGAGAAAAAATGCCATGTCTTATGTTTCTCTGACCTGTATTGATTTACAAGCAGAAGACATGTGTACCGTCGGAAGTATTTCAAAACTGTTCCAATCATTAAAGAAACTCAAACTGGACCGAGACAATCCTCCTGCCACCCGTAACTTGCGTTTGTATTCCAGGATAGACAACCAAGAAATGATAAAACTACAGACTCAAACTTTGCAGCACATTGAACTTTTAGGAAACATCCGAAACTTAGACGAAAATTTGCAAACTGCTGTGGAAGGCATTTCCGGGTATTTCAAAGGCCTTGCAGAGTACGACCAAGGTATTGCCCAAGCGGATGTTACGTTCCTCAAGGATAAATTGAAGGAGTTTGACACTAGGGCTGGCACTCTGTCTGAAAAGCTGGACGGAGATGTAAAAGGTGCCATGATAGCTTTGGTAACTGCTCAGGCCCTCCAAGTAATAGAAGAAAGTACAATTTTGGGACTTAAGATCGCTGAGCATGCCAATTTATTGAAGGTAATCTTTGGCGGATTAGAAGCAGGCGATATCTATGAGCAGACAACAGAGGTAGCAAGGGCTATTGCGGAAGCAGCAAGAGGAATTGCTTTGATGGTTAATCTTGCAAGCGTGTACGACGACTTGTCAGCACTGGATAAAGACTTCATAGATAACGCAGATCAGATTGCAAACCTTTACGACATGGTGGAAGCAATTAAGAAGAACAAGATCGAGGACATTGGTTTTGATGCAGATAGGTTTATCAAGGGTTACGGGGATTACACGCCAAAAGTTTCGAAGGCTCGGCTTGCTCAAAATGATGCTCTGTGGGCAGCGTTTAAGGACTCGACTTGCGATCTGTTGTTCAGTGCTCAAGGTATTGGTGCCGCTGCAACTCAGGGTGTGGTAGGAGGAATGCTGTTGTGTGAAAAACTGGAAGGAACTTTGGCTGAATTTGCTGCCCTGAGAGAAAATATTTTCGATTTTCAATTTGACCTCGTTGATGCCCTAGCTCGCGTTGTTCGGGGTGAAGTTGCGAAGAAGCTTTCAGAATCTATTACAGTTTCAAACGATCTTCTGAGCGCAAGTCAGCTTATGCTGGGCTTTTTTATGGCACAATACCGTCTTCAATCACATGCTGCCTTGTACTGCGATAAGTTGGAGTACCTCAACCAAGGAAAGAAAATCGGCGAGTGCACCTCGACTGGATTCTTTACAAAACATACCTTAGACACTCTAATTGCCTACGAACCAATCTCAACATTTCACGAGGTTGAAAGATTTGTATACATACCAACTCGTCCTGAAAACGATTTTGATACGGGCTTCATAAATCTGCCTTCTCTGGCAAAAGGGAATTCTGTTACCTTCCGTATACCAGCGCGGCGATCATGGTTACTTAGATATAACTGGCTAGCGAGTGGAGAGAATTTGGCACCATTTGTGCAGAGTTTCAAGGTGTACCTTCCCCTTAAAGAATACAAAACGGGAAGTGACAAAGAACATTCAGTAACCCGTATTGAACTGAGGTCTGTCGCAGGCAGCTCATTCTCTGAAACAGGTGAAGTCGTATACAACGTACCTTTCGCCGACAGCATCTACGTTACAACCTACAATGAAGGATTTGATCGATGCCCAAATGGGAAAGAAATATCCAATCCATACAGCCTCTGCAACAATCTTCCCGCCGTCTGTGATACCAGTACCCGGGTGACGCCCGATCCCGCAACACTTATGCCCACCGTTCTATCAACATGGAAACTCAACTTCACCAAAAATTCGGGGGAACAAATCTTGACATGGAACGCGCCAAATCCTGCCACGAATCTTCTAATCATTGGAAAAGTCAAGCTTCGTTTCCTTCCCCAAGTCAAGAAAAGGCGCATTATAGGGCGACTCAGAGACGAAGCACCGGATGGGTGTTGCTCAGGGAATACTTACCGCTCAGAGTGGAGAAACAGAGCCTGTACGTCTTGCCCTTCCCCCACCTCATGTCCATCTCCCAACCCCAATTCATGCCCAACAAAATCAGTCATAAATTTAAGAGGATATTATTGTGAAAAAGGAAATGAAGATGTGGCTAAGGAACCATCTAGTAGCTAGGGTTCTACTTTAACACGTCGGAACGAGAGATCATGATCAAAAACACACTGCCTTAGAAAACAGTTCGAGTGATTAAAAGTGATGTGATCTCGCTCGATTAACAATCGCATGAATGATTAGAATAGTTTAGATTTAGGTTTTCAAGAATTAGGAAATACCGGTATCATGTCCTCTGAGTTTTTGTGACAAATTCGACAGTAATATTGTTCAAATGAACGAATTAAATCTCAGATAAATATTGATTGCGTTATATTCAGCTGTAATGCTATTAAATTGTACGTTCTTTGAATTCCATCGTCCAGGAGGGTTATAATGCCGACAAAGACGAAAAAAGGGAATCGATAGCTAAATAATAATTGAAGAGACCATACGATGTTTTTATGACAGGAAAAAGACAAATTTGTCTCTGTGCATTCCTCTCATACACCTGACTTAAAATGGGATACTTGTTACCTTTACTGACTCCTTGTCATCTTTTGGTATGGAATTTAATTTTAACTTAAACGCCATTGAACGCTGAGACGAAAATGGCGTGTTGAGACTCTTGGGTTTTGTTCTCTTTGGCGCTCAGAAAAAAATATAATGACAGTCCAAAAATTTATGTGGGTAGGGAAGGCAAGGCTGCATGGCATATGCTAACTTTAGGCATAAAATGTACCATGTTTTAGAATCTTGAGAACCAGAAGAACAAGCAAGAATGCCTAAAATCTCTGTAAAATTTAATTTGACGACAAAGTCACTGAGCCAATATATTCCAGAATATGAGCAGTTGTAGTCTAACGCTAATGATTCTCTTCCTGGCGCGTACAGGAAAAGTAGGAATGAAACGCATGCACGATGCATTCGCTTAAACTCAATGGTACAACTATCCAATGTTTTTCTGAGAAAAGGGCACGAATGAAATTCTGACTCTGTCTAAGTTTTCGAGTAACCTAATTTTTTCGAAAAGTTCTTCTCAAATGTGTTAAGAATTCGTAGTGGACAATGAATCAAGAATGCCTTTTTTGAAGCTCACTACTGCTTAAACCAGTCACTGAGAGACGGGGAAAAGACGTTATTAAAAAGCGACTAGGTTATTAGGCAGCACTCGAAATGGCGGCACCCAAAGTTAAGTTTCCTTCCATGACAGTTTTCGAAAGGTCGAATTATTTTTAGAAATTTCAAGAGACATTCATCTTCATATTCCTTTCAAATTTTTTAAAGGCCTAGATAAAATTTGGCTGTTATTTCTTCTGCTCGTTTAGTTGCAAAAATCATGTTTTAAATTCTAAATGCTAGTTTTCCCTTTTCCTAAGTTCACGACTGACATCCAGGTTATCTAATAATCAGTTCAGTTGTTTTTGTTGGTTATTTTCCCTTAATTTACTTTGTTTGATTTCTACTTTTACTTCTTTTTATAATCAGAATATAAGACTGAATTTAAAGTCGACTGTACAATGCTGGTTGGACAAAACAAACAACAGAAACAGAATAACGTAGGTAATTACAAGGAAAGTTTCAAATTAACATGGTAAAGTTAATGAGTAAGTGTAGGTTGCTCCCATTGATTGTGAATAGCTTCTTTGATTTTAAGTTGGAGAGTTGTGGAAGCGTGATCTAAGATGCTATAACACTTATCAGAACGTAAAGTGCGACATTGTTGAGAATTTTGTGAATGTTTGAAAATGCGAGAGGTCCTATCACTGACCAAGCGCTCACACACACGTGTGGATAAATAAATGTCGAGAGGTTCGCCGACATAGCATGCATAAAAATACATAAAAAATGACTCAAATTGACTCAAATTGACGCCCAGAATCAAACTTTGCAGCACATTGAGCTTTTAGGAAACATCCAAAACTTAGACGAAAATTTGCAAACCGCTGTGAAAGGCATTTCCGGGTATTTCAAAGGCCTTGCAGAATACGATCAAGGTATTGCCCAAGCGGACGTAACGTTCCTTAAGGATAAATTAAAGGAGTTTGACAACAGGGCCGGAACTCTGTCTCGCAGGCTGGAAAAAGATGTTCAAGGTGCTATGAAAGCTTTAATAACAGCTCTGGCCCTCCAAGTAGCAGAAGAAAGTCTTGTTCTGGGACTTAAGATCGCGGAGAACTCGAATCCCTTGAAGGTAATATTTGGCGGAGTAGAAGCAGGCGATATTTATGAGCAAACAGTAGGGGTCGCAAGGGCTATTGCCGAAGCTGGCAAAGGTGTTGCTTTAATGGTTAATCTTGCAAGCGTGTACGAAGATTTGTCAGCCTTAGCGAGAGATTTCAAAGATAATGCAGCTCAGATTTCAAACCTTTACGAAATGGTCGAAGCCATTAAGAAGAACAAGATTGAAGAAATTGGCTATGGTGCTGCCAAGTTTATTAAAGGCTATGGAGATTACACTCCAAAAGTTTCGAAGGCTCGGCTTGCTCAAAATGATGCTCTGTGGGCGGCCTTCAAGGACTCAACTTGTGACCTGTTGTTCAGTGCTCAAGGTGTTGGCGTGTCTGCAACTCAGGGTGTGGTAGGAGGAATGCTTTTATGTGAAAAAACGGGAAGGAACTTTAGCCGAATTTGCAGCCCTTAGAGAGAATATTTTCGATTTTCAATTTGATCTTGTCGATGCTTTAGCAGGAGTTGTTCGTGGCGATGTCGCTAAGAAGCTAGAACAATCTATTACAGTTTCAAATGACCTTCTGAGCGCAAGTCAGCTTATGCTGGGCTTTTTTATGGCATAATACCGTCTTCAGGCACATGCTGTCTTGTACTGCGATAAGCTGGAGTACCTCAAGCAGGGCAAGAAAATCAGCGAGTGTTCGTCAACTGGATTCTTTACCGAACATAACTCTAATCGCATGACTCAATTACAACATTTCACGAAGAGGAAAGATTTGTATACATACCAACCCGTCCTGAGAATAAGTTCGATACATCTTTTATTAATCTGCCCTCCCTGGCAAAAGGGAATCCTGTTACCTTCCGTGTTCCAGCGCGGCGATCGTGGTTACGCAAATACAACTGGTTGGCGCGTGGAGAGAATTTAGCACCATTTGTGCAAAGTTTCAAGTTGTACCTTCCTCTTAAAGAATATAAAACGGGAAGTGATAAAGAATATTCAAGAACCCGTGTTGTGCTGACATCCGTAGCAGGCAGCTCATTCACTGAAACTGGTGAAGTCGTGTACAACGTACCGTTAGCTGACAGCAACTACGTCACAACATACACCGAAGGATTTCATCGATGCCCAAATGGGAAAGAGACGTCTAATCCATACAGTCTTTGTGACAATCTTCCCACAATATGTGATACCAGTACCAGAGTGACACCCAAACCCGAAGTTCTTATGCCCACTATTCTGTCCACATGGAAGATCAGCTTCACCAAGGGGTCAGGGGGAGAAGACTTGACTTGGAACGCACCAAATGCCGCCACAAATCGTTTGATCATCGGAAAAGTTAAGCTTAGGTTTCACCCTCAAGTCAAGAAAAGGCGCGTTATAGAACGACTCAGCGACAGTGCAGCCTTTGGATGTTGCGCTGGGAATACTTACTGCTCAGATTGGAGAAACAGATAGTGTACTTCCTGTCCATCTCCCACTTCATGCCCATTTCCCAACCCCAATTTATGCCCAACAAAATCAGTCATAAATTTAAGGGAATATTATTGTGAAAAGGGAAATGAAGATGTGGCAACGGAACCTAGCTAGCTAGACTATTTCTCGGAGACTTTCAGAATGAGAGGTTGGGATTAAATGCACCCTACTTCAGGAAAAAATGTGATTGAATAAGAATTCTGTGATTTCACTCGATTGAATTAGCCATATTGATTGAGTAAAGGTTAGGTTTAATTTATTTAATAATTAGAAAATTCCGTTATTGAAAGTATACTCAGTGTTTGTAACAAATGCTTTTCTGATATTTTTCAAATGATTCTGAGTGATACTATTAAAAATGATATATCTTTGGTGCGTTTTTTCCATTTTAATTAATCTATCGAAGTTGTTCCAGGAGCTCGGGATCCATTCTCTAAGACACTTACAACGCCAGCAAAGGCAAAAAATAGTTTACTAAATAAGACAAGATAAGACAAGATAAAATTGAATAACGGATACGGAAATTTAAGAACCCGCATTACGAATCCTGCATTATGTTAAAACTGGCTCACTTTTATTTTGAAACTTGTTTCTTTTAGTGACATATTATCACCTCCTGGCGTATAATTCAATGTCAACTGCGGCGACGCCTTTTGAATTCCGTTTAGTTCTGTTTGGTTCTCAAAAACAAATTTTCTTTTAACAGCAAGCAATAGTGCATGCCGTATGCCAGGTAATAATTTTTACCCTTGAATGTTGCTATACGTCTGACTTAGGGAAATCGTTAACAAGTACAAGTTCCAGTGAGAAAACCTATTATTGTACGGCATTTTAAATGAAATTGAATAGGATACTTTGGCCCTTTGCATAGGAGAGGATATCAAGAGAGGATAAAGTGAACCTTTCTATTTCTTGGAATGCAATCATTACATATACGTTATTGACCAAGCGCGAGGTCAAGATGACGAGATATTGATCGAGTTCTCATGGACTTTGAATTTGCTTTGATTCCGTCTATAAGGACGCGAAAATGGCTCATATATCTAGCCATCTTGACCGAACAAGCTTGGTAAAAATATCCCATCTGAATAAGAATCGAGAATGACTTGTTTATTTCCGAGCTCTGGGAAAGAGAACCAGCTGTTAAAGCGCGTCTTCGAAATTCATCGGACAGATTGAAAACAAAAGCGATTTGAAAATGTTCCAGTGATGATAAATAAACGTTAACCATCTCAGTTGAATTCAATAAAATACCCGCACAAACTCCCAAGGGGAGCTTTTAGGAAGCAAATTTCAACTTTTTGGACGAAAAAGAAGCGATTATGTTCTTGAGAATTATGCGAACTGAAAAATGGCAGGTACGTGCTTAGGGCTGTTACGAGCATGTTTTTCGAGGGCCATGGATATGAGCAATTAGAGGGATGTGGACAGATACCACTCCCCTCCGAAAAATTAAGACAAAAGAGCACGATATTCGGCGATAGCCATTATACTGTCACCATTTAAGATACAAATTCAATAATTTCCAGAAATTGTTTATTTTGGAAGAAAACTATTGGAACAAGTCTATGCTTTTTAACAAAATTATTGGTGTTTGAGTCTTCTTTGCCTCGTCATTGCTTGCTTATTTTCCTGCCATACATGGTTAATCCCTTGTCTGTGGGGAGATAACATGTGCCAGGCATTTGAAACACAAAAATTCGACCGCTACGAAATTATGAAGGCAACACTGAATTAGTTCTGTAATTTTATGAAGCAAAAATAAATAAATGTTACACAATTTGAAACAAAATGGACCATTAAATAAATGATGATTAACAAGCAAATAAGTTAATAGTTTAGCCAAACTTGAAGAAAACTACAGCGCTGAAAACGAGAACAAAGTGAAGACCATGTGATCAATTTGGGAGATCGTTGAAGTCACCGAAAGATCACCGTGGAAGAAAGACTATTTCAATGGCCTCTAATGTTAATCCTTAAATTTGTTGTAGAACTAAGGATTTTTAGGTGCTTTGACGAATATATTTGTAGGCTGATTACCATTCTTTAAAATCTGAGATAAACCGAAATAAAAGCTTATTATACACGTAGCTTTCTGTAATATTTCAAGCCAAGGAATCTTTCAAATTTATTTTCTTTTAACACCCACTGGTTTTAAATTAAATTTACCTTAAACTCAGTATTTTGGGTCATAAGGCAACACACCCAGTGGCGGTCTCCTATGCTACTTGGTGCACAAGCGCCATCATCGTCAAGTTTGATGAAGTTATTGGGACAGTTTCCTTTTTTTGCAATGCGACAAGCTGCTCAGTCTGTTTCGGCAATGCTATAATCGCCACACTTACAATTCACTAGGTAATCTAAATGAATTCAAAAGTATGAATTTTATAGCAATCAAGATACAAAGACAGATGAAAGTTATATGGCTTGTTAGCATTTGGTGTGAAGAGGTTGCGTTTTCGTATCCAGTCGGTTGGCTCTCGGTTCGCACCCATACTAATAAGGTAGGTTTCCATTTTAAGTATTTGTTCAGTAAGGTCAGTGTTAAATGATTGATTAAAAAATTAATTACCAAAAATATATGAAAATGAATTTTTATTACTTCAGTTCTTTTTCTTACTCTTTTTGTAATTAATTAAGAGGATTCTGTGTAAGATCAACTGAACAACCTCTTCCTGCTGGGTTTGAATGTTACATTAATCTCCTTACCTGTTTGCTGGATGATTAATAGATGTGTTAGGGAGAAGTTACATATTGATTAATTTTTGGGAGTTAAAGGGTTAGCTAGTTGCTGGGGAAAGAAAACAACAGGTGATAAAGTAAATGCAATCGTCATCCCAGGGGTCCCCTTCCCACCACTTCACCTACGTTTTACTTTAAGCTACCCTACATAGGCCATTTTTCTGCTATCACACAAAAAAAGATTCGCCATTTTATCAAGCCCTATTGCAATGACTTGGATACTAAGATCGGCAACTTGTTTGGTGTGAAAGACCCTGTCCCTGACGGGCTCCGTTCACGTGTGGTTTATAAGTTGGTATGTGCTGGTTGTAATGCTTGTTACGTCAGCGAAACGTGCCGTCATTTTTCCACACGTGTTAGAGAGCACTTAGTCAGTGACAGGGCCTCTCAGATTTTCAAGCATCTGCAAGATTCTGCTCATTGTCGCGCTTTGTGTTCAGCAGATAGCTTCCATGTTTTGGATCACGCCTCTACCGGTTTCCAACTCAAGATTAAAGAGGCTATTCATATATTCAAAAAGAACAACCATCCTTGAATCAGCAATTACACCATGTAAATCTAAAACTATCCTTTTAATTCTCACACTTTCATGCTTCACCTCTTTTCTTGTTATCACCATTTATCATAATTAGCATTGTTCTACTTACCATAGAAATTCAATTTCCAACGCTTTGTACAGTAATTAACTGAAGATGAAACATGTACTACAGACTTAAAAGTTTTGTTGCTTTCTTTAAATTAAACTAAAAACTGTTAATTCAGTTACTTATTTGTATATGTGTGTAACCTCTGATGTTCTCCCTTGCAACAGGATGGTTCAGCTACAACAACAACATGGGTGACGTTGGAAAAGTTTTGGTCTAAATCTGAAGATTACAGTTTCCTGGGATAATATTTGCAATGTCACTCAATTTACAGGACTGTGCCTTCTATAAGACCTGTACAATTATATACTCTGAGATGCTTTAAAAATTTGTATTTGCGTGTTTGGTAGGACATATACCCAAAAAGTGACAAAGAATTATTTCTGTAAGCATGATTGGGTGAAGTAAGTTATGGCATTAAATTGCCCGGATTGTAAGAGGGGTTTCATGAGTGTAATGTAAACCTTTCAGCTTTCAAACTTTTAACTTTGTAATGTAACTGTTCAGCATATCTATTCTTTTGTAGCTTAAAAACACTAAAAAGTTGTGAAACAGTTTGTTTTTGCAACAGCCAAGTCTGTAGCCTGCATGTTTTCACTGATTAAAATGGGGGAATATACAATTTTGCTTAAGTTACCTTATTACATGTATCAGCTGCTTTTTTTCTGACTAGGTGTAAATAGGCGTCAGGAAGTAAGCCGCTATTATCACGATTTAAAGGAGCGTGGGCGGAGCTAATATGCCACCCAATTGCATGGTTAGTTGGGCAGGTGGGCTCCGACAAAGCTGAATTTTCTTTTTTGCAAAAGAAAACCGCTTTTTGATGCTCTTTCAAACGTGTACTAAACTGATATTTGGGTCTGTCCGATGTATTCGTTGTCACAGTCATTGCAAGGAATAGAATAAATGGCGTCGGTTCGTTGTTCTTTCGTGACAGGATCCTTAGGTTTGGTGAAAATATGCCCCAAAGTCTGAAAAGGTTTTTGAGCAACTTTAACGTTGTGGCTATTCAAAATTCTCTTGATGGGTTCCGTAACATACGAAAGCAGATCAAACCCCCTTTAAATTCCAAAAAAAAACCTTTGATCCTCTGCTCCCTCTGCATAATTAATATATGGTCTCTAAATTCGTGAATAACCAGCCAGAGAGGAGTTTTGATAAAGCGAAGGGCTGTAAAATAAACTAACTGGAGCTCCTCTTTTAGGCTTGGCTAATTCTATTCAAGCAAATTTGAGAACCTTTAGCCAATTTCAGTGACAGTTAACAGTGGTCAAAACAAAGTTTCTCTTTTTACGCTTTTTTCCTTCTTACGTCTATTCATTTTCCCTAAATTTCCATGAGTGATTACACTCCAAAGGTTTCGAGGGCTCGTCCTGCTCAAAATGATGCTTTGTGGGCAGCGTTTAAGGACTCGTCTTACGATCTGTTGTTCAGTGCTCAAGGTATTGGCGCCTCTGCGAGTCAGGGTGTGCTAAGGGGAATGCTTCTATGTGAAAAACTAGAAGGAACTTTAGCCGAATTTGTAGCCCTTAGAGATAACAGTTTTGATTTTCAATTCGATCTTGTTGATGCTCTAGCAGGCGTCGTTGAAGTAGCTAAGAAGCTAGCACAATCTATAACTGTTTCTAATGACCTTCTGATCGCAAGTCAGCTTATGCTGGGCCTTTTTAACTCGTGAATTGCGCGCATGCGCAAGAGCGAGTTATAGATACGATGTGGGGAATGGAATTCGCTCGCTCGCTCGATTGGTCGATTCCTGTAAACTTTTTTTAGATTTTAGGCTTTTGAGTGCATTTTATAGTTTTTGGCGAGCAATAAACAGACGAAATGGCGACCTTTGTTACTAAGAATAGTGGTGGGGTGAAAAAGAAGCCAATGATAATCTTAAAAGAGTTTTTTTTTTTCGTTTTAGTTTCAACAAGCGGCGCCAGCGACTGGCAGGCATGCAAGGATTCACACTGAAATAACAGAACAACCTTCGTTTTTCATAAAATTGTAATTTACAATCCTTGAACTTGAAAACAATCCGAAGATTCATTGAAAATATCACTTACTGCGAAGCGCTCGGAGTTTACAGATGTTCAAAAGCTTTTTCTGTTATAGCGTGAGATTGAGGACAAAATTGATCATTACGTTTCGTCGCGTGTGTTTTTCCTGTGTGAAGCAACAAAAGATGCCGGCGACTGACGAAATAACAAGTTAACAAGAAAATCAGATAACACCTAAACAAACAATTTTAGCTACCGATTTCAGTGAATTTTTAAAGAAAAATTTTCTTTTAAGTTTTTAAGACAATTTGAAGATCCAACATACATACAACAAAAGAAAAGAAGATTATTAACGCGGGAAAGAATGAAATTGTTACACACCACGAAATTGATAACTAGGCCTGAAATGAAATTCTATCTTGTTATTGATTATACGTTGCCTAGCACGTGACTTAAATCTACCCAGGCGGAGATCCAAAATGACGGTGGCAGGCTTGGCTTAATTATATCACTCAAAACTCGTACCCGTTTGTCTTATTTGATAAAGAGGGAATCGTTAATGTTTTCATTAAGACAGTATTGCCTTGATTTTCTAATATTTACAACGAAAGACAGTAAATTTCACTTTTCACCCACATTTACTTCCAACCTTTTCTTTTGAACCAGAAACAAAAATGATAGACGTTTAAAACACATGACATCATCCACCTTGTCAAATGTAATAGCATGATCATTTCAATTGTAATGCCTTCTTATCCCAACGTTACTTTGTTTCTTTGCTACATTAGCGAACACTGAACTACTGCTCGTACTCTAGATATGACAATCAACCACAAAATTCCCTAAACCAGATAACATTAAACATAATCTAAAAAATCATGTGTCAATTCACGAGTTTGCTCACAGAGCACTTTGATTATGAAACAATACCGCCTTCAGTCACATACTGCCTTGTACTGCAATTAGTCGGAGTACCTCAACCAGGGCAAGAAAATCAGCGAGTGTTTGTCGACTGGATTCTTTTCCCGGCGATCATGGTTACGCAATTACAACTGGTTGGCGAATGAAGAAAATTTGGCACCATTTATGCAAAGTTTTAAGCAGTACCCTCCTATATATATTATGAAACGGGAAGTGATAAAGAATATTCAAAAACCCGCGCTGTGCTGACGTCGGTGGCTGGCAGCTCATTCACTGAAACTGGTGAAGTCGTATACAAACTACCATTAGCTGACAGCAACTACGTCACAACATACACCGAAGGATTTCATGGGAAAGAGATGTTCATTCCGTACAATCTTCCCAGAATCTGTGATACCAGAACCTGAAGTGCTTGTGCCCACTATTCTATTCACATAGATGATCAGCTTCACCAAGGGGTCCGGGGTAGAAGACTTGACTTGGAACGCTCCAAATGCCGCCACAAACCTTCTGATCATTGGAAAAGTTAAGCTTCGGTTAAGCGTGTTATAGGGCGATTCAGAGATGAAGCAGCCCTTGGATGTTGCGCTGGGAATACTTACCGTTCAGATTTTTCTCAAGCCTCAATTTTAGTCAAGTTGGGGTTTGATTTTCACCATTTCGATATCAATTAGGAAAGTAGAAAGATTAATGTAAATTTATTGAAAGATAACGAGTATAAAATTAATAATTAACAACACCACAACGTTAGTTAAGATGACTATGATCATGTGAAATATATTTCTCCAATACGCTTCTCTTGCGTTTTCGTAATGTGCAGTGATATGGCTCCGCCTGCCAAAAAACAGAAACAAACAAATCAGAAAAGAAAAAAACGAGAAAACAATGCAAAATATACGCCACGCCACTGATCTGCAAAAAATGCTCCAAAGTTTCATTTGGCTCTTATCATAGATCATCGTGTGCTGCATGTGTAACGGTGGTTATATTTACTCAATGGACATCTCAGAAAAATGTCTTGGTAGGTTGTTAGTGGGCCAGGAGGTAGTTCAAAGTTGATGGATACTAAAACTAGTTTGCAAGAAATTAAGTTGTGATAGCTCATTGAGCATGCTTTACCTCTGCGAAAAATTCTGGTTGAAGAAAGCAACAAACTTCCCCGTTGGGGCAAAGGCCTGTCTGTTCAAGTACCGGAAAGTTGTGAGGGCATCCATTGTTCTCAGCCCTGAGGCAAGCTACCCAGTTACTGTGAATAGCATTGCTTCCTGCAGGATTGCCGCATAATCCTTTCACGAGTTTATCTGTTACAATAACATTAGAATAAACTTTAACAACGGCAATGAGAATGACAAAGATCAGGAAAAGTATGAAGACAGTGGCCTTAGCAGTGGGAAGGACGGGAATAACATTGGCAGCGACAATGATGCTAAAACGGGAAGAGGCGGAAGGAGTGACTGATAGTGACGGTAGCAATGACACTAAATCACTAAACCACCTCTATCATAAAAAATTCACGACGATCGGGTATGGATTGTCCTCTTTGTACTTTTACCCATAAACTTTGAACGAATCATGAATTCTTTGCTTTCCCTTTTCACTCCCCCTTTCACGAAAGCAAATACAACTTTTAAGAGAACCAGTAAAAAAGCAAAGCAAGCCCCAGGGAGTGGCCAGTAACTATTGACGACTGTGAATGTATGAAAGTCGTTTATTTGAACTGCGAATAAAGACGTGAATATGAAAGCGATCTTCGCAGTTATGAACACTACTTCAGCAGTAGTGAGAAAAGGGCCTGAAAAATTCAGGCCTGTACGTCAAAATTCAGGCCTGTACTTCAAAATTCAGGCCTGTACTTAAAAAATCAGGCCTGTACGTCAAAATTCAGGCCTGTACTTCAAAATTCAGGCCTGTACGTCAAAATTCAGGCCTGTACTTCAAAATTCAGGCCTGTACTTCAAAAATCAGGCCTGTACGTCAAAATTCAGGCCTGTACTTCAAAATTCAGGCCTGTACGTCAAAATTCAGGCCTGTACTTCAAAATTCAGGCCTGTACTTAAAAAATCAGGCCTGTACGTCAAAATTCAGGCCTGTACTTCAAAATTCAGGCCTGTACGTCAAAATTCAGGCCTGTACTTCAAAATTCAGGCCTGTACTTCAAAAATCAGGCCTGTACGTCAAAATTCAGGCCTGTACTTCAAAATTCAGGCCTGTACGTCAAAATTCAGGCCTGTACTTCAAAATTCAGGCCTGTACTTCAAAAATCAGGCCTGTATGTCTAAGATCGCTTTCATATTCAAGTAACTGTTAAGTTGTTTCATATAATTTCGCAAAGAATGAACGAAGAGATACTTGGTTAAATTGATTGTTGGCTTAATTATTGTCTCACAAAAAGTGTTAACCTGTCTTTATGTAACTCCTATTAATGTGTCTATGTGGCAGAGCGTATCAGAGTCTGAAAGTAACTTGATCAGTAATGGTAACCTCATACAAGCTTAGCTTATAGTGGACGTCAATCATGAATAAAATTGTAGCTACAATGACAGGCATTGCGCAAAACGACAAATAGTTCTCTTACCCGACATGTTCAACAATATGAACAGTTGCAGTGTGGCGATAACGAGAGTCCTCATGTTCGTTACAAGAAACCTAGGAATAAAACGCAATAGCAATTCACTCACGTAAATTTCATGGTGCTTCTATCGATGTTTTTCTGAGCAACAGTAATCGCTTTATCTTTTTACGTCTCTAAGATCAGTTTCTTTCACTTTTGTTACGAAGCGAACACCGCCATCCTTTCGAAGCTGATTGTTCACAACATGAGCTTTGTTACTTGCTCAAGATTTAAAATATTTTTGCTGCATTAGGAAAATCAAATGTAAGATTTACATTCTCTTTATTTTTATCTTAACACCAGGCTTAAAACGACGCAAGAACAGCATAAACAGGTACCAGTAAACAAGACAAACAGGCGTCTTGTAAGTATCTTCGATGTAGGGTCCAATCAGTTTACTCCTAATTTCGTTGATTTAATTTAACTAAGACATGACTTAATGGTGATGACGAATATAAAAAACCTGTTCTACAAAAAAAAAGGTCAAATTTAAAAATGAAACAGTAAAATTATAACTTTCAAATGCACCATTGTTTCGAAAGAAATATCCAGTCGATTTTGTGTTTTTAAAATTAAGCACTTTTAAGAAGTCCCATTTAGCTGATAAGTTTTGCTACGTTTTCTTGAACTCGAATTATCATCATTCTGTGTAGCAGTGGAAAGTAAAAGTAGGAGTATTCTTTTTTTTTTGTTTTGTTTTGGTTTTGCATTTGAGTTCAAGCTCTCTGAGGAGCAACTGAACCTAAAAGAATATGCGATGACAAAAAACTCAGCCAGTTGAAAGATTTCTTTTGTTATATTTGTTTGCTTCCGTTTCGTTTTGGTTTTGTTTTGTTTTTGTTTGTTTGTTTTTTTCTCGTATTGCGAAGAATAATTAAGACTTGGTCAATACTTCAAACTTTGGAAGTTTCAGCGCGCGATTTTTTTTCAAGTTATCTAAGTGAAGAGTTACATTACTTCCAGTATTTTGGTGTGTGTACATTTACGATACGCATGACCAATGTGGTGGCAAAAGTGAACACGTTACTTGAAAACAATATGCTTTAATCACTACGTATAGGAGATACGAAGCAGCCTCTCTAATCCAAAATCGTTTTGCAACGCTCAATTAAAAAATAATAAAAGCAACGCGACATTTTTCTGGTTGACAGGTTATAGTAAATATAATGTTACAACAGTTGCAAATTGAACAGAGGAACCTCCAAATAAAAACCGTGACATATGCTTTATAATAACTTATGAAGCCGTCATTGCGAGATAACTTTGATACAAGAGTTGCTTTATGATCCGTAGTTGTGTGTTCCCAATTTATAAGTCACATTCATTCGATAAATTTTAAGAACAAGATGCATCACTTAAGAGATTTACTGACCGGTCATAAATTAGCCACGAAACTTTGTCGGAAAAAAAGTGTGAGACACCAGCTTAGTGCTTCACTGAAAGCAAAGCTTTGGTACTTTTTGAAGAGCAAAATTAACGTTACCGGTTGTTCTGTAATGTGAGAGAAATGAAGTAACATTTTTCTCCCAACATGTAAGACTGTTCTGACCATTGTTAAGATTGCCCTTTGACGCTCAACCACCATAAGACAGACATTTAAGTCTAATTAGTAAAGTCGGTGGAACCTTTAAAATTTTTGGAAGCTGAAAAGGTGAGCAGTGATGATAATTTTATCGAGTAAAAATAGAATATATTTCCTTCTTGAAAATGTATCTTTTCAACCAATGACTGGCCTTGTCAGGTTCATGGATACTTTTTGTTTCAGGAAAAAATATGGAAAACTACCTTTTAAAATTTCCGTTATTTCTTATTTGACGACGCAGTTAAGAGAGTGTCTCTGTAAGGGCGGTCCGGTCGATTTTGCTTGAGACACAGATTTCGCTCGTTTCTCGTGTGTTGTAAGACATTCATGTACCTATACTAAAACCACAATCAGTTTGATCGGATCTATTTATTTTTCAGAGTTTTACGGAAATTAAATTTCACTCGAGCGAAGGCTTGTCGTGACACTTTTTAAGACTTTAATTTCATACAACTTTGGAAGACAATTTACAAAAAACTACGGAACTCAGCAAATAAAGAATTAATAAAGAATTTCTTCTCTTTTCGAGCAGATATGTCACGTGACAAAAATAGATAACAGAAAATGTTACTGAAGACTACCTGATTCCACTGGAATAATAACTCCAAACAGCTTTTGAATGTCCTGAGACATATGCAAGGTAATTACATCTCTGCCTTGGATACGCTTCCTGACACCATCATGATCAGGAAACTGACATGTTACCTTTGCACTTCTCCAAAACTTCCCCAGAGTGTGGTGATGCCTATGGCAAATCCAAATTTTTTTGTTTATCCTCCTGAGCGAGGTGAAATAGGCAAATCTTTGCCAAGATTAGCTCACTTTCACTTAAAAACCTCTTTAGACAGGTGGCAGCTTATCAAATGATGTTTTACTTCGTCATTGCATTCAGAAAGTCGTACAAAACCACTTAAGCCACTCGATGAACCAAAGTTTTTTCCATCTTTACTATTCAAAAAGGAGTCCAGAGAGATAATGAACGTCTCGCTAATGAACGACTTCTTCCTGTACTTGTAATTGTTTCCAACGCGATACAAGTTCGGGAGATCTAAAGGAATTCACTATAACTTTGTATATTCGATGCGATTTCAATTTCCGCGTCAAAGGAGAAGCCCATTGTAATTCGTGAGTGGTCAGTGGTTACGCTCGTGAGGTAAAGAATGGGTTTGTGACTTTCTCACTCAATTGAAAGACTCGCGTCACTCTTATGAAATGGTTGAACGGAATACAGACTTCGAGCAGTCTCTTACTTTTCTTAAAGATAGTGAGGTCACGCGTATCCTGTGAGCATGGAGAAGCCGCGAGACGCGAGACTCGTATCTCGCGTCTTTGCCGCTCCACGCTCTCAGAGTTGGGCAAAGACAAGACACGTTATTTCCGGTGCGATACAATAGGTTCAATGGTTATCTCGATTATCTAAACACATTTATTTACGTGGTAAAGATTTGTTTTTAAATCTATGAACTGATGCTAGTCCTATTTGGAACGAAATGTATTTGAAATAAAAAAGAATACTGAGTAAAATAAAAGCTGTCTGCAACACGAAGCATGCCTTCGCATTAAGACTGAGAATCCTAATGTTTATCATGATACTTTAATGCATATGTTCGAATGTTCCCAAAAATCTTCTGATAATCTGCCCGCACCCACCCCTCACCCCGCCCCTCGCCACTGAACCGTACTGTTTTCACTCAGCAGCTGGTCAGCGGTCACGTTTATGAGGTAAACAAACCGATCGATTCTTGATCACAGTTCTTGTTGATCGGAAAATCATAATACCAGCGTGATATTGCCGCGAAGATGAAGCAGCTATGTTATTTGATTCATACTTCACATTCGAGTCGAAGCTTGGGTGGCACAGGTTATTTCTTGCGGTGGAATCGACGAGGGGAATTCGAACACTAGTTGTAGTGTTTGAATTGTTGGAATAAATGGTCGCATGGGGATGGTAAATTTAACGAACAATTTCAAATTTTGTCGCTTGAATTGAAAGTAAAGTTCATTTGAATTGCTTTCGTATGTATTTCGGACGGTTTTAGATCTACCTGCTTGACTTATATCGGTTACGCTTCATGTAAACAAGTCCCCCAAAATGGCGGCCAAACTTGGAGAGTGCCGAAAATTAGGTAAGTTCACGGAGTTATAAAGTTCTCGTAAAAGTCGGGCCGCAAAGTTTTTTTCTGTAGTTACCTTTTCTATGGCACCTACTTCCTAGCTATGTTAGTTGGATCAGTTTAGAACACCTCACTTTTTCAAAAATTTACCTTGAATTTGATCAGAATTGGCGTGTGTGATTTAGGCGAACCGATAAGGTGTCATTCAAGTCTCCCTGTTTCCTTGATTCACACGTGATGTCTACGAAAGTCACCTCGATAGATAAGATAGAGTTAATATACATGGCTGTGGTATTTGTTTTTTTGCTGAGTTCCGTAGTTTTTTGTAAATTGTCCTCCAAAGTTGTATGAAATTAAAGTCTTGAAAAGTGTCACGACAAGCCTTCGCTCGAGTGAAATTTAATTTCCGTCAAACTCTGAAAAATAAATAGATCCGATCAAACTGATTGTGGTTTTAGTATAGGTACATGAATCTCTTACAACACACGAGAAACGAGCGAAATCTGTGTCTCAAGCAAAATCGACCGGACCGCTCTTACAGAGACACTCTCTTAAGTGTTTTTTAAATGCCTTTCTGTTTGAGTGAGGTTTCCATACATTAAAGCGACAGTAAATAATGATGCATTTTGTACGCTGTCACAACAATTATAGAGCCAACAACCAGTTGTAGAGAGGTAAATCTAACTCTTGATAATGTACAACTGCTGCTAGAAAGCTTTTACTAAGTTATAAGAAATTTACTGCTTTTATATTTGTTTTGCTTTTGTTTGCTTTTTGTTTTGTATTGAACAGTATGACTACTCTATACGCAGAAGGTGAAAAAAATTAGATCCTTTTTTCATCCACAAATAGTTAACACTGAGTACCACAAATATTTTAAGCAAAATTAACCTCCATAACTTGGGTTTCTAAAACATTGTTACTAGTTGGAGTGCTTTTCATGTATCAGTTGTCATCTTTAGATAAAATTGAATAGGTCTGTAAGTTGGTACTGTATGGTATCATCGCTTTATAAGAGTCGAAACTTGTGGAAATCCCTTTTTAAAACGCTAATATCATATGACATGGAATTTTACTACAATGTTCAGGAATTCTGTGGACAAAATGTTATTTCTCGCTTTGATGCAAGATAGTGCTGATTTTGTAGGGTCCAGAAATACACGGGCTCCCTTATTTTTTAAGCTTTGTCTAAATTCCTTTTCTTTTCTGCTTGAAAAGCCGAAATATAAAACATTTTTTCCTCACGTGTTTCGGTTTTATTTTGCTGCTTTATCGGATTGTAAAATTACAGTCTAATCGATTACTTGCCGGAAATTAAGGGTACCTGCATAACGAAAATGTCGGTAAAAACTAACCAACGACCAAAACGCACCACTGGTTTAATTGAAACAAAACATAATACAATTACAATAAAATCAAAAAACAAAAGACAGTTTAAATAAAGATGAAAAAATAAAATGAAATTAAAGTAAGATAACGAGAGCAAAAGTCAACATAAATTTTTAACGACGAATTGTTGAGGTTCACTGAATGTAATTCCAAAGGATAACTTTGTGGCTCATTGAATTCATTTAGGGCACTCTTTCAAGAAAGAGTACCGTAAATTTAAGATAACTCTTCTTTTAAGACAAATTGGATAATATTACTATCAGGAAATGTTTTGTTCTATTTTCTTAGTGTAATGGAAAATTTAAATATCAGTTTTAAGTAAAAATCAAAAGAAAGTATAAATAATTTAGTCGTTCATCAGTTTAGCCACCTACACGTGAACTAAATGTATGGTTTTTGAAGTCTTTTTCGTATTATTATGTTTCATGATGTTTAGTTTATTTTACTGTATTTTGCAGTGAGACTATCATTCCAGGGTAAGCGATGATTGCTGTAAGATGCGGCATCGTTTTTCTTGCAATTCTTTTCGGTGTGAAAGGAACAGAAAAAGATCCTCAGTGGGCAAAAAAACTGCAAGAGGTTCTTCAAGCTCGGGATGAAACTGTTTCAGTTTTTGAAAAGTTAAAAAGAGAAGGAAATGCCGCACAGGCTGAAAAACTTATCAGTATCCTGGAGCAATTGCCGTCTCGTCTTGAAGGGATTGACAACCTCGATGTATCTGCCATAGAAGAGGACAGAAGTCTGCTTGGAGATCTGAAGAAACTTCTAGATGAACCAGAAATTCCCGTTGTATCAAAGTTTTTTAAGAGCAAGAGCCTTCAGACAAATTATCGAGAACGTGGATTAGGTTTCATCCTAAGAACGCTTCGTGCTCATTACGACTATCGCTGCATCGCCACTCTTTTCAGTCTGTCCCAAGGGCCACCAGCAAGTGTGGCCATACCAATAGAAACCATGTGTTCTCGAGTAAAAGAAGACCTCGATAAGCAAGATGCTTACACCTTTTCAACAGACAAAATCTGTAAGAACGTTAAATTATGCTCTGGATCCGAAACTCCTCATCCTTATGGTGACTCCGATGGTACTAATGTGCAAGATGCATGTGTTGATGACAATAAATGTGATGTTGCAACCGCCATCCCTATGATGGGTGCCTTGCTGTGGTACAAAGTTAGCACTTTCATAGCGCGTAGCTTTTGTAGCAATTCTCTGAGTAGACCCGACAAGTCATCTTTGGAAGCAGATCTCAAAGAGATTGACAGAATGGAACAACTAATTTTGGCATATAGCAGCACCCTTTACTGGGATGATTTCTTTCGAAAAGCAGTTGAAGTACGGGCTTTTTCAAGTCTGCCAGATGCCATGGCACTCGTGGAGGAGAGAAAAAATGCCATGTCTTATGTTTCTCTGGCCTGTATTGATTTACAAGCAGAAGACATGTGTACCGTCGGAAGTATTTCAAAACTGTTCCAATCATTAAAGAAACTCAAACTGGACCGAGACAATCCTCCTGCCACCCGTAACTTGCGTTTGTATTCCAGGATAGACAACCAAGAAATGATAAAACTACAGACTCAAACTTTGCAGCACATTGAACTTTTAGGAAACATCCGAAACTTAGACGAAAATTTGCAAACTGCTGTGGAAGGCATTTCCGGGTATTTCAAAGGCCTTGCAGAGTACGACCAAGGTATTGCCCAAGCGGACGTTACGTTCCTCAAGGATAAATTGAAGGAGTTTGACACTAGGGCTGGCACTCTGTCTGAGAAGCTGGATGGAGATGTAAAAGGTGCCATGATAGCTTTGGTAACTGCTCAGGCCCTCCAAGTAATAGAAGAAAGTACAATTTTGGGACTTAAGATCGCTGAGCATGCCAATGTATTGAAGGTAATCTTTGGCGGATTAGAAGCAGGTGATATCTATGAGCAGACAACAGAGGTAGCAAGGGCTGTTGCAGAAGCAGCAAGAGGTATTGCTTTAATGGTTAATCTTGCAAGCGTGTACGACGACTTGTCAGCACTGGATAAAGACTTCATAGATAACGCAGATCAGATTGCAAACCTTTACGACATGGTGGAAGCAATTAAGAAGAACAAGATCGAGGACATTGGTTTTGATGCAGATAGGTTTATCAAAGGCTACGGGGATTACACGCCAAAAGTTTCGAAGGCTCGGCTTGCTCAAAATGATGCTCTGTGGGCAGCGTTTAAGGACTCGACTTGCGATCTGTTGTTCAGTGCTCAAGGTATTGGTGCCTCTGCAACTCAGGGTGTGGTAGGAGGAATGCTGTTGTGTGAAAAACTGGAAGGAACTTTGGCTGAATTTGCTGCCCTGAGAGAAAATATTTTCGATTTTCAATTTGACCTCGTTGATGCCCTAGCTCGCGTTGTTCGGGGTGAAGTTGCGAAGAAGCTTTCAGAATCTATCACAGTTTCAAACGATCTTCTGAGCGCAAGTCAGCTTATGCTGGGCTTTTTTATGGCACAATACCGTCTTCAATCACATGCTGCCTTGTACTGCGATAAGTTGGAGTACCTCAACCAAGGAAAGAAAATCGGCGAGTGCACCTCGACTGGATTCTTTACGAAACATACCTTAGACACTCTAATTGCCTACAAACCAATCTCAACATTTCACGAGGTTGAAAGATTTGTATACATACCAACTCGTCCTGAGAACGATTTTGATACGGGCTTTATAAATCTGCCCTCTCTGGCAAAAGGGAATTCTGTCACCTTCCGTATACCAGCGCGGCGATCATGGTTACTAAGATATAACTGGCTAGCGAGTGGAGAGAATTTGGCACCATTTGTGCAGAGTTTCAAGGTGTACCTTCCCCTTAAAGAATACAAAACGGGACGTGATAAAGAACATTCAGTAACCCGTATTGAACTGAAGTCTGTCGCAGGCAGCTCATTCTCTGAAACAGGTGAAGTCGTATACAACGTACCTTTCGCCGACAGCATCTACGTTACAACCTACAATGAAGGATTTGATCGATGCCCAAATGGGAAAAAAATATCCAATCCATACAGCCTCTGCAACAATCTTCCCGCCGTCTGTGATACCAGTACCCGGGTGACGCCCGATCCCGCAACACTTATGCCCACCGTTCTATCAACATGGAAACTCGACTTCACCAAAAATTCGGGGGAACATATCTTGACATGGAACGCGCCAAATCCTGCCACGAATCTTCTAATCATTGGAAAAGTCAAGCTTCGTTTCCTTCCCCAAGTCAAGAAAAGGCGCATTATAGGGCGACTCAGAGACGAAGCACCGGATGGGTGTTGCTCAGGGAATGCTTACCGCTCAGAGTGGAGAAACAGAGCCTGTACGTCTTGCCCTTCCCCCACCTCATGTCTATCTCCCAACCCCAATTCATGCCCAACAAAATCAGTCATAAATTTAAGAGGATATTATTGTGAAAAAGGAAATGAAGATGTGGCTAAGGAACCATCTAGTAGCTAGGGTTCTACTTTAACACGTCGGAACGAGAGATCATGATCAAATACACACTGCCTTAGAAAACAGTTCGAGTGATTAAAAGTGATGTGATCTCGCTCGATTAACAATCGCATGAATGATTAGAATAGTTTAGATTTAGGTTTTCAAGAATTAGGAAATACCGGTATCATGTTTGGTATGGAATTTAATTTCAACTTAAACGCCATTGAGCGCTGAGACGAAAATGGCGTGTTGAGACTCTTGGGTTTTGTTCTCGTTGGCGCTCAGAAAAAAATATAATGACAGTCCAAAAATTTATGTGGGTAGGGAAGGCAAAGCTGCATGGCATATGCCAACTTTAGGCATAAAATGTACCATGTTTTAGAATCTTGAGAACCAGAAGAACAAGCTATAATGCCTAAAATCTCTGTAAAATTTAATTTGACGACAAAGTCACTGAGCCAATATGTTCCAGAATATGAGCAGTTGTAGTCTAACGCTAATGATTCTCTTCCTGGCGCGTACAGGAAAAGTAGGAGTGAAACGCACGCACGATGCATTCGCTTACACTCAATGGTACAACTATCCAATGTTTTTCTGAGAAAAGGGCACGAATGAAATTCTGACTCTGTCTAAGTTTTCGAGTAACCTAATTTTTTCGAAAAGTTCTTTTCAAATGTGCTAAGAATTCGTAGAGGACAATGAATCAAGAATGCCTTTTTTGAAGCTCACAACTGCTTAGACCAGTCACTGAGAGACGGGGAAAAGACGTTATTAAAAAGCGACTAGGTTAATAGGCAGCACTCCAAATGGCGGCACCCAAAGTTAAGTTTCCTTCCATGATAGTTTTCGAAAGGTCGAATAATTTTTAGAAATTTCAAGAGACGTTCATCTTCATATTCCTTTCAAAATTTTTAAAGGCCAAGATAAAATTTGGCTGTTATTTCTTCTGCTCGTTTTGTTTCAAAAATTATGTTTTAAATTCTAAATGCTAGTTTTCCCTTTTCCTAAGTTCATGACTGACATCCAGGTTATCTAAAAACGTCATGTAGAAAATTTCCCCACAATTTGAATTGTACTTGATTCAGTTGGAGAATCGGAGCCACCAGCTAAGATTAATGGCCGCCTTGGATCAGTTCAGTTGTTTTTGTTGGTTATTTTCCCTTAATTTACTTTGTTTGATTTCTACTTTTACTTCTTTTTATAATCAGAATATAGGACTGAATTTAAAGTCTACTGTACAGTGTTGGTTGGACAAAACAATCAACAGAAACAGAACAATGTATGCAATTACAAGGAAAGTTTCAAATTAACATGGTAAAGTTAATGAGTAAGTGTAGGTTGCTTCCATTGATTGTGAATAGCTTCTTTGATTTTAAGTTGGAGAGTTGTGGAAGCGTGATCTAAGATGCTATAACACTTATCAGAACGTTAAGTGCGACATTGTTGAGAATTTTGTGAATGTTTGAAAATGCGAGAGGTCCTATCACTGACCAAGCGCTCACATACACGTGTGGATAAATAAATGTCGAGAGGTTCCGCCGACATAGCATGCATAAAAAATGCATAAAAATGCAAAAATGACTCAAATTGACTCAAATTGACGCCCAGACTCAAACTTTGCAGCACATTGAGCTTTTAGGAAACATCCGAAACTTAGACGAAAATTTGCAAATCGCTGTGAAAGGCATTTCCGGGTATTTCAAAGGCCTTGCAGAATACGATCAAGGTATTGCCCAAGCGGACGTAACGTTCCTTAAGGATAAATTAAAGGAGTTTGACAACAGGGCCGGAACTCTGTCTCGCAAGCTGGAAAAAGATGTTCAAGGTGCTATGAAAGCTTTGATAACAGCTCAGGCCCTCCAAGTAGCAGAAGAAAGTCTTATTCTGGGGCTTAAGATAGCGGAGAACTCGAATCCCTTGAAGGTAATATTTGGCGGAGTAGAAGCAGGCGATATCTATGAGCAAACAGCAGGGGTCGTAAGGGCTATTGCCGAAGCTGGCAAAGGTGTTGCTTTAATGGTTAATCTTGCAAGCGTGTACGAAGATTTGTCAGCCTTAGCGAGAGATTTCAAAGATAATGCAGCTTAGATTTCAAACCTTTACGACATGGTCGAAGCCATTAAGAAGAACAAGATTGAAGAAATTGGCTTTGGTGCTGACAAGTTTATTAAAGGCTATGGAGATTACACTCCAAAAGTTTCGAAGGCTCGGCTTGCTCAAAATGATGCTCTGTGGGCGGCTTTCAAGGACTCGACTTGTGACCTGTTGTTCAGTGCTCAAGGTGTTGGCGTGTCTGCAACTCAGGGTGTGGTAGGAGGAATGCTTTTGTGTGAAAAACTGGAAGGAACTTTAGCCAAATTTGCAGCCCTTAGAGAGAATATTTTCGATTTTCAATTTGATCTTGTCTTCGCTTTAGCAGGCGTTGTTCGTGGTAATGTCGCTAAGAAGCTAGCACAATCTATTACAGTTTCAAATGACCTGCTGGGCGCAAGTCAGCTTATGCTGGGCTTTTTTATGGCACAATACCGCCTTCAGTCACATGCTGTCTTTTTCTGCGATAAGCTGGAGTACCTCAACCAGAGCGAGAAAATCAGCGAGTGTTCGTCGACTGGATTCTTTACCGAACATAACTTAGACACTCTAATCGCATACGAGTCAATCACAACATTTCACGAAGAGGAAAGATTTGTATACATACCAACCCGTCCTGAGAATCAGTTCGATACAGGTTTTATTAATCTGCCCTCCCTGGCAAAAGGGAATCCTGTGACCTTCCGTGTTCCAGCGCAGCGATCGTGGTTACCCAAATACAACTGATTGGCGCGTGGAGAGAATTTGGTACCATTTGTGCAAAGTTTCAAGTTGTACCTTCCTCTTAAAGAATATAAAACGGGAAGTGATAAAGAATATTCAAGAACCCGTGTTGTGCTGACATCCGTGGCAGGCAGCTCATTCACTGAAACTGGTGAAGTCGTGTACAACGTACCGTTAGCTGACAGCAACTACGTCACAACATACACCGAAGGATTTCATCGATGCCCAAATGGGAAAGAGTTGTCTAATCCATACAGTCTTTGTGACAATCTTCCCACCATATGTGATACCAGTACCAGAGTGACACCCAAACCCGAAGTTCTTATGCCCACGATTCTATCCACATGGAAGATCAGCTTCACCAAGGGGTCAGGGGGAGAAGACTTGACTTGGAACGCACCAAATGCCACCACAAATCTTTTGATCATCGGAAAAGTTAAGCTTAGGTTTTACCCTTAAGTCAAGAAAAGGCGCGTTATAGAACGACTCAGCGACAGTGCAGCCTTTGGATGTTGCGCTGGGAATACTTACCGCTCAGATTGGAGGATCAGAGAGTGTACTTCCTGCCCATCTCCCACCTTATGCCTATTTCCCAACCCCAATTTATGCCCAACAAAATCAGTCATAACTTTAAGGGGATATTATTGTGAAAAGGGAAATGAAGATGTAGCAACGGAACCTAGCTAGCTAGACTATTGCTCGGAGACTTTCAGAATGAGAGGTTGGGATTAAATGCACCCTACTTCAGGAAAATATGTGACTGAATAAGAACTCTGTAATTTCACTCGATTGAATTGGCCATATTGATTGAGCACAGGTTAGCTTTAAATTATTTAATAATTAGAAAATTCCGGTATTGTAAGTATACTCAGTGTTTGTTACAAATACTTTCCCGATATTATTCAAATAATTCTGAGTGATGCTATTAAAAATGATATATGTTTGGTGCGTTTTTTCCATTTCAATTAATACGGAAATTTAAGAACTCGCATTACGAATCCTGCATTATGTTAAAACTGGCTCACTTTTATTTTGAAACTTGTTTCCTTTAGTAACATATTATCATCTCCTGGCTTATAATTCAATTTCAACTGCGACACCTTTTGAATTCCGGTTTAGCTCTGTTTGGTTCTCAAAAACAAATTTTCTTTTATCAGCAAGCAATAGTGCATGCCGTATGCCAGGTAAAAATGTTTACCCTTGAATGATACTATACGTTTGACTGAGGGGAATCGTTAACAAGTACAAGTTCCAGTGCGAAAACCTATTATTGTATGACATTTTAAATGAAATTGAATAGGATACTTTGGCCCTTTGCATAGGAATGGATATCAAGAGAGGATAACTTGAACCTTTCCTATTTCTTGGAATGCAATCATTACATATGCGTTATTGACCAAGCGCGAGGCCAAGATGACGAGATATTGATCGAGTTCTCATGGACCTTGAATTGACTTCGTTTCCGTCCATAAGGACGCGAAAATGGCTCATATATCTTGCCATCTTGACCGAACAAGTTTGGTCAAAATATCCCACCTGAATAAGAATCGAGAATGATCTTTTTATTTCCGAGCTCTGGGAAAGAGAACCAGCTGTGAAAGCGCGTCTTCGAAATTCATTGGACAGATTGAAAACAAAAGCGATTTGAAAATGTTCCAGTGATGATAAATAAACGTCAACCATCTCAGTTGAATTCAATAAAATACCCGCACAAACTCCCAAGGGGAGCTTTTAGGAAACAAATTTCAACTTTTTGGACGAAATGAATGCCAGAAAACACTCCAAAAGTACATTCAAAGTGACTAAAATGGCCACATTTTTATAATGTAAGTTTAAGTTTTCTTTGTTTAGACTGTGTTATGCCGCTTTTTGCGACTGCACGCCGACAATGTCCAAAAATTACGAACTTTGTTAGTCCGCTCTAAGCTATCTTTCTACTTGCTCGGCAACAAAACAAGCAAGGTGGGCTCGCTCAGATCGTCAATCAGATGTATGCTAATCGAGTTTGTTCATTAATAATAACGACGATGATAATGATGTTACTAAAAACAGTAATTACGATGATAATAATGACAAAAAAATTAATTTTATTCAGACCTATTTTCGAGGAAACTTGTACGATTTCCGATTCAAGTTTGTATGCTTGCAGGCGACATTTTCCAATCAGAACTATTATTCTTTATTAATGTGCAGCCTAATCAAATTCGACGAGGTGATTAAGTAAACGTTTACAACGCAACCGATATGAGTCAACGAAGCGATTATGTTCTTTAGAATTATGCGAACTGAAAAATGGCAGTTACGTGCTTAGGGCTGTTACGAGCATGTTTTCCGAGGGCCATGGATATGAGCAATTAGAGGGATGTGGACAGATGCCACTCCCCTCCGAAAAATTAAGACAAAAGAGTACGATATTCGGCGATAGCCATTATACTGTCACCAATTAAGATAGAAATTCAATAATTTCCAGAAATTGTTTATTTTGGAAGAAAACTATTGGAACAAGTCTATGCTTTTTAAAAAAATTATTGGTGTTTATGAGTCTTCTTTGCCTCGTCATTGCTTGCTTATTTTCCTGCCAGACATGGTTAATCCCTTGTCTGTGGGGAGATAACATGTGCCAGGCATTTGAAACACAAAAATTCGACTGCTACGAAATTATGAAGGCAACGCTGAATTAGTTCTGTAATTTTATGAAGCAAAAATAAATAAATGTTACGCAATTTGAAACAAAATGGACCATTAAATAAATGATGATTAATAAGAAAATAAGTTAATAGTTTAGCCAAACTTGAAGAAAACTACAGCGCTGAAAACGAGAACAAAGTGAAGACCATGTGATCAATTTGGGAGATCGTTGAAAGATCAACGTGGAAGAAAGACTATTTCAATGGCCTCTAATGTTAATCCTTAAATTTGTTGTAGAACTAAGGATTTTTTAGGTGCTTTGACGAATATATTTGTAGGCTGATTACCATTCTTTAAAATCTGAGATAAACCGAAATAAAAGCTTATTATACACGGAGCTTTCTGTAATATTTCAAGCCAAGGAATCTTTCAAATTTATTCTTTTCTTTTAACACCCACTTGTTTTAAATTAAATTTACCTTAAACTCAGTATTTTGGGTCATAAGGCAACACACCCAGTGGCGGTCTCTTATGCTACTTGGTGCACAAGCGCCATCATCGTCAAGTTTGATGAAATTATTGGGACAGTTTCCTTTTTTTGCAATGAGACAAGCTGCCCAGTCTGTTTCGGCAATGCTATAATCGCCGCACTTACAATTCACTAGGTAATCTAAATGAATTCAAAAGTATGAATTTTATAGCAATCAAGATACAAAGACAGATGAAAGTTATATGGCTTGTTAGCATTTGGTGTGAAGAGGTTGCGTTTTCGTATCCAGTCGGTTGGCTCTCGGTTCGCACCCATACTAATAAGGTATGTTTCCATTTTAGTATTTGTTAAGTAAGGTCAGTGTTAAATTATTGATTAAAAAATTAATTATCAAAAATATATGAAAATGAATTTTTATTACTTCAGTTCTTTTTCTTACTCTTTTTGTAATTAATTAAGAGGATTTTGTTTAAGATCAACTGAACAACCTCTTCCTGCTGGGTTTGAATGTTACATTAATCTCCTGTTTGCTGGATGATGAATAGAGGTGTTAGGGAGAAGTTACATATTGATAACTTTTGGGAGTTAAAGGGTTAGCTAGTTGCTGGGGAAAGAAAACAACAGGTGATAAAGTAAATGCAATCGTCATCCCAGGGGTCCCCTTCCCACCACTTCACCTACGTTTTACTTTAAGCTACCCTACATAGGCCATTTTTCTGCTATCACACAAAAAAAGATTCGCCATTTTATCAAGCCCTATTGCAATGACTTGGATACTAAGATCGGCAACTTGTTTGGTGTGAAAGACCCTGTCCCTGACGGGCTCCGTTCACGTGTGGTTTATAAATTTGTATGCGCTGGTTGTAATGCTTGTTACGTCGGCGAAACGTGCCGTCATTTTTCCACACGTGTTAGAGAGCACGTAGTCAGTGACAGGGCCTCTCAGATTTTCAAGCATCAGCAAGATTCTGCTCATTGTCGCGCTTTGTGTTCAGCAGATAGCTTCCATGTTTTGGATCACGCCTCTACCGGTTTCCAACTCAAGATTAAAGAGGCTATTCATATATTCAAAAAGAACAACCATCCTTGAATCAACAATTACACCATGTAAATCTAAAACTATCCTTTAAATTCTCACACTTTCATGCTTGACCTCTTTTCTTGTTATCACCATTTATCATACTTAGCATTGTTCTACTTACCATAGAAATTCAACTTCCAAAGCTTTGTACATTAATTAACTGAAGATGAAAGAAGTTTCCGTCGAAACTACAACAACAGCATGGGTGACGTTGGAAACCTGAGCCCTCTGTTTTAAAATGCCTAAGTTTTGGCTTAAATCTGAAGATTACAGTTTCCTGGGATAATATTTGAAATGTCACGCACTTTACAGGACTGTGCCTTCTATAAGACCTGTACAATTATATACTCTGAGATGCTTTAAAAGTTTGTATTTGCGTGTTTGGTAGGACATATACCCAAAAAGTGACAAAGAATTATTTCTGTAAGCATGATTGGGTGAAGTAAGTTATGGCATTAAATTGCCCGGATGGTAAGAGGGGTTTCATGAGTGTAATGTAAACCTTTCAGCTTTCAAACTTTTAACTTTGTAATGTAACTGTTCAGCATATCTATTCTTTTGTAGCTTAAAAACACTAAAAAGTTGTGAAACAGTTTGTTTTTGCAACAGCCAAGTCTGTAGCCTGCATGTTTTCACTGATTAAAATGGAGGGAATATACAATTTTGTTTAAGTTACCTTATTACATGTATTAGCTTCCTTTTTTCTGACTAGGTGTAAATAGGCGTCAGGAAGTAAGCCGCTATTATCACGATTTAAAGGAGTGTGGGCGGAGTTAATATGCCACCCAATTGCATGGTTAGTTGGGCAGGTGGGCTCCGACAAAGCTGAATTTTCTTTTTTGCAAAAGAAAACCGCTTTTTGATGCTCTTTCAAACGTGTACTAAACTGATATTTGGGTCTGTCCGATGTATTCGTTGTCACAGTCATTGCAAGGAATAGAATAAATGGCGTCGGTTCGTTGTTCTTTCGTGACAGGATCCTTAGGTTTGGCGAAAATATGCCCCAAAGTCTGAAAGGGTTTTTGACCAACTTTAACGTTGTGGCTATTCAAAATTCTCTTGATGGGTTCCGTAACATACGAAAGCAGATCAAACCCCCTTTAAATTCCAAAAAAAAACCTTTGATCCTCTGCTCCCTCTACATAATTAATACATGGTCTCTAAATTCGTGAATAACCAGCCAGAGAGGAGTTTTGATAAAGCGAAGGGCTGTAAAATAAACTAACTGGAGCTCCTCTTTTAGGCTTGGCTAATTCTATTCAAGCAAATTTGAGAACCTTTAGCCAATTTCAGTGACAGTTAACAGTGGTCAAAACAAAGTTTCTCTTTTTACGCTTTTTTCCTTCTTACGTCTATTCATTTTCTCTAAATTTCCATGAGTGATTACACTCCAAAGGTTTCGAGGGCTCGTCCTGCTCAAAATGATGCTTTGTGGGCAGCGTTTAAGGACTCGTCTTACGATCTGTTGTTCAGTGCTCAAGGTATTGGCGCCTCTGCGAGTCAGGGTGTGCTAAGGGGAATGCTTCTGTGTCAAAAACTAGAAGGAACTTTAGCCGAATTTGCAGCCCTTAGAGATAACAGTTTTGATTTTCAATTCGATCTTGTTGATGCTCTAGCAGGCGTCGTTAAAGTAGCTAAGAAGCTAGCACAATCTATAACTGTTTCTAATGACCTTCTGATCGCAAGTCAGCTTATGCTGGGCCTTTTTATGAAACAATACCGCCTTCAGTCACATACTGCCTTGTACTGCAATTAGTCGGAGTACCTCAACCAGGGCAAGAAAATCAGCGAGTGTTTGTCGACTGGATTCTTTTCCCGGCGATCATGGTTACGCAATTACAACTGGTTGGCGAATGAAGAAAATTTGGCACCATTTATGCAAAGTTTTAAGCAGTACCCTCCTATATATATTATGAAACGGGAAGTGATAAAGAATATTTAAAAACCCGCGCTGTGCTGACGTCGGTGGCTGGCAGCTCATTCACTGAAACTGGTGAAGTCGTATACAAACTACCATTAGCTGACAGCAACTACGTCACAACATACACCGAAGGATTTCATGGGAAAGAGATGTTCATTCCGTACAATCTTCCCAGAATCTGTGATACCAGAACCTGAAGTGCTTGTGTCCACTATTCTATTCACATAGATGATCAGCTTCACCAAGGGGTCCGGGGTAGAAGACTTGACTTGGAACGCTCCAAATGCCGCCACAAACCTTCTGATCATTGGAAAAGTTAAGCTTCGGTTAAGCGTGTTATAGGGCGATTCAGAGATGAAGCAGCCCTTGGATGCTGCGCTGGGAATACTTACCGTTCAGATTTTTCTCAAGCCTCAATTTTAGTCAAGTTGGGGTTTGATTTTCACCATTTCGATATCAATTAGGAAAGTAGAAAGATTAATGTAAATTTATTGAAAGATAACGAGTATAAAATTAATAATTAACAACACCACAACGTTAGTTAAGATGACTATGATCATGTGAAATATATTTCTCCAATACGCTTCTCTTGCGTTTTCGTAATGTGCAGTGATATGGCTCCGCCTGCCAAAAACAGAAACAAACAAATCAGAAAAGAAAAAACGAGAAAACAATGCAAAATATACGCCACTGCTGTGTGTTTTGATCTGCAAAAAATGCTCATTTGGCTCTTATCATAGATCATCGTGTGCTGCATGTGTAACGGTGGTTATATTTACTCAATGGACATCTCAGAAAAATGTCTTAGTAGGTTGTTAGTGGGCCAGGAGGTAGTTCAAAGTTGATGGATACTGAAACTAGTTTGCAAGAAATTAAGTTGTCAAAGCTCATTGACCATGCTTTACCTCTGCGAAAAATTCTGGTTGAAGAAAGCAACAAACTTCCCCGTTGGGGCAAAGGCCTGTCTGTTCAAGTACCGGAAAGTTGTGAGGGCATCCATTGTTCTCAGCCCTGAGGCAAGCTACCCAGTTACTGTGAATAGCATTGCTTCCTGCAGGATTGCCGCATAATCCATTTACGAGTTTATCTGTTACAATAACATTGGAATAAACTTTAACAACAGCAATGAGAATGACAAAGATCAGGAAAAGTATGAAGACAGTGGCCTTAGCAGTGGGAAGGACGGGAATAACATTGGCAGCGACAATGATGCTAAAACGGGAAGAGGCGGAAGGAGTGACTGATAGTGACAGTAGCAATGACACTCTAAATCACTAAGCCACCTCTATCATGAAAAATTCACGACGATCGGGTATGGATTGTCCTCTTTGTACTTTTACCCATAAACTTTGAACGAATCATGAATTCTTGGCTTTCCCTTTTCACTCCCCCTTTCACGAAAGCAAATACAACTTTTAAGAGAACCAGTAAAAAAGCAAAGCAAGCCCCAGGAAGTGGCCAGTAACTATTGACGACTGTGAATGTATGAAAGTCGTTTATTTGAAATGCGAATAAAGACGTGAATATGAAAGCGATCTTCGCAGTTATGAACACTACTTCAGCAGTAGTGAAAAAAGGGCCTGAAAAAAATTCAGGCCTGTACGTCAAAATTCAGGCCTGTACTTCAAAATTCAGGCCTGTACTTCAAAAATCAGGCCTGTATGTCTAAGATCGCTTTCAAATTCAAGTAACTGTTAAGTTGTTTCATATAATTTCGCAAAGAATGAACGAAGAGATGCTTGGTTAAATTGATTGTTGGCTTAATTATTGTCTCACAAAAAATGTTAACCTGTCTTTATGTAACTCCTATTAATGTGTCTATGTGGCAGAGCGTATCAGAGTCTGAAAGTAACTTGATCAGTAATGGTAACCTCATACAAGCTTAGCTTATAGTGGACGTCAATCATGAATAAAATTGTAGCTACAATGACAGGCATTGCGCAAAACGACAAATAGTTCTCTTACCCGACATGTTCAACAATATGAACAGTTGCAGTGTGGCGATAACGAGAGTCCTCATGTTCGTTACAAGATACCTAGGAATAAAACGCAATAGCAATTCACTCACGTAAATTTCATGGTGCTTCTATCGATGTTTTTCTGAGCAACAGTAATCGCTTTATCTTTTTACGTCTCTAAGATCAGTTTCTTTCACTTTTGTTACGAAGCGAACACCGCCATCCTTTCGAAGCTGATTGTTCACAACATGAGCTTTGTTACTTGCTCAAGATTTAAAATATTTTTGCTGCATTAGGAAAATCAAATGTAAGATTTACATTCTCTTTATTTTTATCTTAACGCCAGGCTTAAAACCTGTAAGGATAAAATGGGCTAACTGTTTTACCTTCCATTTCATGTCGTTAAGATTCAAAAGTCAACAGAGTAACCCCTTACCTTATTTACCGAGTATCCCACAAATTTAAAACAGAATGCTAAATCTTTTCGTTCCTCAAGAGTATTCTAGCTTCTAGAAGGAAATCTGCCAAATAAAGGTACGAGATGAAACTTTTCTTGACGGAGCTTTGTTTGGGGTCAATGTTACTCTCTTCCATCAGTTTTTTCTATGACTTTTTTGACACGACGCAAGAACAGCATAAACAGGTACCAGTAAACAAGACAAACAGGCGTCTTGTAAGTATCTTCGATGTAGGGTCCAATCAGTTTACTCATAATTTCGTTCATATAATTTAACTAAGACATGACTTAATGGTGATGACGAATATAAAAAAACCTGTTCTACAAAAAAAAAGTCAAATTTAAAAATGAAACAGTAAAATTATAACTTTCAAATGCACCATTGCTTCGAAAGAAATATCCAGTCGATTTTTTGTTTTTAAAATTAAGCACTTTTAAGAAGTCCCATTTAGCTGATAAGTTTTGCTACGTTTTATTGAACTCGAATTATAATCATTCTGTGTAGCAGTGGAAAGTAAAAGTAGGAGTATTCTTTTTCTTTTTTTTTTGTTTTGTTTTTGCATTTGAGTTCAAGCTCTCTGAGGAGCAATTGAACCTAAAAGAATATGCGATGACAAAAAACTCAGCCAGTTGAAAGATTTCTTTTGTTATATTTGTTTGCTTCCGTTTCGGTTTGGTTTGGTTTTTTTTATGTTTGTTTGTTTTTTTTTTCGTATTGCGAAGAATAATTAAGACTTGGTCAATACTTCAAACTTTTCGAAGTTTCAGCGCGCGATTTTTTTTCAAGTTATCTAAGTGAAGAGTTACATTACTTCCAGTATTTTGGTGTGTGTACGTTAACGATACGCATGACCAATGTGGTAGCAAAAGTGAATACGTTACTTGAAAACAATATGCTTTAATCACTACGTATAGGAGATACGAAGCAGCCTCTCTAATCCAAAATCGTTTTGCAACGCTCAATTAAAGAATAATAAAAGCAACGCGACATTTTTCTGGTTGACAGGTTAAAGTAAATATAATGTTACAACAGTTGCAAATTGAACAGAGGAACCTACAAATAAAAACCGTGACATATGCTTTATAAATAACTTATGAAGCCGTCATTGCGAGATAACTTTGAAACAAGAGTTGCTTTATGATCCGTAGTTGTGTGTTCCCAATTTATAAGTCACATTCATTCGATAAATTTTAAGAACAAGATGCAACACTTAAGAGATTTACTGACCGGTCATAAATTAGCCACGAATCTTTGTCGGAAAAAAGCGTGAAACACCAGCTTAGTGCTTCACTGAAAGCAAAGCTTTGGTACTTTTTGAAGAGCAAAATTAACGTTACCGGTTGTTCTGTAATGTGAGAGAAATGAAGTAACATTTTTCTCCCAACATGTAAGACTGTTCTGACCATTGTTAAGATTGCCCTTTGACGCTCAACCACCATAAGACAGACATTTAAGTCTAATTAGTAAAGTCGGTGGAACCTTTAAAATTTTTGGAAGCTGAAAAGGTGAGCAGTGATGATAATTTTATCGAGTAAAAATAGAATATATTTCCTTCTTGAAAATGTATCTTTTCAACCAATGACTGGCCTTGTCAGGTTCATGGATACTTTTTGTTTCAGGAAAAAATATGGAAAACTACCTTTTAAAATTTCCGTTATTTCTTATTTGACGACGCAGTTAAGTGTTTTTTAAATGCCTTTCTGTTTGAGTGAGTGTCATTAAAGCGACAGTAAATAATGATGCATTTTGTATGCTGTCACAATAATTATAGAGCCAACAACCAGTTGTAGAGAGGTAAATCTAACTCTTGATAATGTACAACTGCTGCCAGAAAGCTTTTACTAAATTATAAGAAATTTACTGCTTTTATCTTTGTTTTGCTTTTGTTTACTTTTTGTTTTGTATTGAACAGTATGACTATTCTATACCTAGAAGGTGAAAAAAATTAGATCCTTTTTTTATCCACAAATAGTCAACACGGAGTACCACAAATATTTTAAGCAAAATTAACCTCCATAACTTTTTATGTTGGATATTTGGATGTAGACGCATAAATCAGAACATATTTTGATGAATGCTCCAAGTATTTTAAAACATTGCAACTTTCTGTTTCAGACTTTCATTTCTAGGAAAAGACTTCTGGGAAATACACGTATGTAATTTAGGTCTTCTAAGTTGCTTTTATCGTTAACTAGTCCTTCCTTTAAAATTGCTCTTCTGGTGACGTTCGTATGACTCATGGCAAGGTTTCGATCTGTTTTATTCAGTAGGAGTTTGTACTCGGCAGTCGCCTTGCTATACTCAGTTGTAGCTGGAAACTCGTCATGAGCTTCTCGGTGGGAAGGACATCGCTGCTTTTGTTGATGCTCAACGCTATTTCTGGAACATTGAGTACAAGTCCACTATGGCAAGACAAGCTCCACCATGCGCTGACAAAAATGAAGGAAATGATCACCGAGGTATCTCGCCACAAGAACAGTAACAGCTTGACTAGCCAAGATACTAAAGATATAATTGAAAAACTACAGAGTCTCGTAAATGAGTTGAAAGGTTTCCAGAATATTGACAGAACCCAAGAAACAATTCAACAAAGAGAAAGTAACCGCATCATGACGGCATACGGAAACATGAAGACCAAAGTGGACAGCCTCTATTCAAATAGCGACTTCACAACTCACTTCGTTCTCAAATCATTACTGGATAAGTTGAAGAGAGGAAATAATCTGGTTTCCATGTGTAACAGTTTTCAAGAAATCTCTTACGAATTCAAAACAGATGTATTATGCATTAACGCCAATGAATGTCACAGGGGAAGCGTTGCTTGTACTAACGGCAACGGGTGCAATGTTATCAAGGCAGTCCCAAAAATGGCAGCTGTTTTATGGCATGAAGTAAGTGCTTTCTTGTCGAACAGTCTTTGCCGTCCAGGCGAACAGAAAATTTTGCAACACTTTAAACGTGTAGAGGCCACAGCGTACAAAGTAGGTGCTTACGTTAGTACAACCTTAGACTGGAGCACCACTTTTAGCAACATGCAGAGTACAGGAAAGATATTTTCGAAGTTAGATGTACCGTCCGCTCTGAGCGCATTTAACGAGTACGAAGATGTAGCTAAATTCGGTGTTCTGGCTTGCAACGAACTGAAATCAGAAAAAATGTGCCCTGTTGGTTATATATACCTGGAATATGTGCTGCTTAAAAACTTACAGGAGGCTCGGAGACATCCCCCGATTTCATCACGAAACTTACGACAAGAGGGAAGACTTAACCACGGTCACATGATGGAGCTTAAAAAGGATGCTTTGCACCAACTGAAACTTTTAGCAAGCATCGAGGATGTAGACGAACAAATCAGAACACACTCTGGTGAATTTTCCAAGTATTTTACGACACTACAAAAATACGACCAGGGTATTGCCACAAAAGATGTAGAATTCATTAAAGCCAAACTAGTAGAATTTCAGGAAAATTATGACGATCTGTTGAAGAAGTTTCAGGAAGACTTCGACCTCGTTAAGGATGTTGCAATTGGGGCTAATATTGCTCAACAGATGGAAAACTTGTTTGCTGAAGGCCTCAGTGCTCTAGGAAAGGGTTTGGCCGATAATATTATAACAGGCGTCGAGATTGTAAGTCTCAGCACCGAGGTTAACAACCTCAAGGCGGACACGTTGAAACTAAAGGAGTCTTTTGAGGATAATGCAGGCCAGATAGTTAACCTGGAAGAGATTGTCGAGGACATTAAGTCCGGTAATGGTGGAGACTCTGGGTTAGAGGGATTAAAGTTCATAGAAGCCTACGGTGGGTACACGCCGAAAGTTGATGAAGATCTGCTGGAAAAAAATAATGAACTATGGGCTGCTTATAAAGGAAAAGCTTGTGATCTCTTGGCTGGTCCAGAGGGCATTGCTGCCTCTCTGGCGCAAACTGCTGTTGGTTTAACTTGCGAGAAACTTGATGGGACACTAGCTGAGTTCTTTGCAACTAGAGAAAGCATTTTCAATTTTCAGTTCGATCTAGTTGATGCGCTCGCCAAAATTATTCGCTCGCACATCGGCACTGAGCTCGCGAAGACCATTGATATCGATATTAATTATGGACGCTATAGCCAACTGATGTTAATCTTCTTCAAGACACAGTCAAGACTCCAGTCTGAGGCCTCCTTATATTGCGACAAGCTGGAATACTTGAACCACGGCAAAACAATTGTTGCCTGCTCCTCAAAAGAACTCTTTACTGAAAGTGAGATAGACAGCTTAATTGCTTACGAGCCTAACACATACTACGACATTGAAGAGCGTTTTGTTTATCTACCCACAAAACCGCAATTTCCAGGAGACGAGGGTTACATCAATCTAGCTTCCCTCGCAGCAAACCGCAAAGTAACCTTCCGCCTGCCCGCCAATGAAACATGGCTGAACCACTTCAACTGGTTAACAAGTGGGGAAATCATAGCACCCTTTGTGGAGAGTTTCAAGATATATTTACCCCTCGAGGACTATGCAGTATTAACAACCAGAACAAAGCACTACAAAACACGCATCCAACTCACTGCGAAGGAGGGAAGCTTCGTAGATGAAACCTCTAAACTGAAGTACGTGCTGCCTCTTGAAAATAGCGAATACGTCACTGTATACGAAGAAGGATACGACCCAGCAAAATGCCCTACAGGAAAAGAAATTTCAAATCCCTACAGTCTCTGTGATAACTTGCCTTTCATTTGTGACACCACTTCCAGGGTATCGAAATCACGTGTCATGCCCACTATCTTGTCACGCTGGGACTTGAGTTTGTCTGTAGAAAGCGGTGCAAAAAGACTTAATTGGCATGAACTCCACCCTGCCACTAATCTTCTCGTAATTGCAAAAGTAAATCTACGTTTCCCACCTGGAATCAGAAAGCGCTCCCGTGTTTATCGAAGGGACGAATCAGCGTTTGGATGTTGCAGCAATGCAAATGAGTATCGACCAGAATGGAGAAGCAGCACATGTACTGGATGTCCGGCAGACTCGGAAAGCAAAATGGGTGGATATTACTGTGAACGCACGCAGAATACGAAATAGAATATCCATTCTAGAATGCATCTCGAAAAAGATTCATTTCAATATATTTTAAAATATGAAACTGGATATGAAGACTTGTGATGAATATACCAGTGTGGTTCTACCTTGTAATTCAAGTAGGTTACCGTTCTTTAAACGAACTGGCATGCGCTTGATATCTATCAGTGAAAACACACACGCGATATAACCAGGATTTTGTAATGTGAGAATTTGTCAGACAGTTATCATTGGTTCAATAAATGAATGAAGACATTCAGTAGAAGTTTTAAGTGTAAGTTTCATAATTACCTATAAAATCCATAAAGTAAGGAACCCCGTTACCATTTGAGCGGCCTTTGGTGCTTGTTACGACAGGGTAATGGCTACTTTCCATTTGTCGTTGCTTTCGCCCGGTGTAAAAAATCGGCGAAAACCTTTGTGAGATTGACCTCATTTCCCGGGTAAAAGGCGGGACTATGTCTAAGCAGGTTTTAAAATCTGAACTTTATCAGCGCTGTCGGAAGGATCTTTCCTTACTTCGCCAAATGAGCTTTGGAGGTCTTCCCTTTTTAGCAGGAAGTCTCACTGAAAAGTCACGGTCAACAAGGTCGATTAGCTAAGCATCGAATTTACTCGCGATCGGGAAACATTTGCGCAATTAAGTAACATGCGATTTATTGATGTCACTGAGAATCATGCTTCTCATATAACTATCTGAATCTGATGCGAACCTTTGGGACGAATGTGCATGTGTACAATTGATAGGGTTCAAAAGGTCTTGTTCCTTAATCGAAGGATTTTTATGTACTTTTTAAAGTTTGCCATGAAATGATGATCACTCGCTGATTGTCTCTTAAATCGAGTTCTCTTTCTTTCAAAAGGCGCAGCAAAGCAGAAGCACTTGAAGCATAAAAATCTCTTTATTTAATATTGCATTCTTCCCTAAACTTTCCTCTGTTGCTTGAAATATTTTTAGAAGACAATGGTAATGCAATTAAATGTTCCACTTTGGAGAAGAGCATGCCTGTAATAAGTTCAATTCACGGATTCACCTGAGAACTCCCTACCCTTCCTGCTGTGTCATGTAGCTTTACCTAACCTAGCAATTAGCAATAAAATTTCTCTCTTCGCTCACAAAAGTGATATAGGTTTTACTGGACGAAGTCACATGTCTTAAAGCGTCATTCGAAGCCAAACGAACGGATACAAAACGAGTTGAAGCCAGGTGCTGAAAGACGATTATGGGTAGACATACTAACAGATACACTTTAAAATTACTAGCCAAGGCAAGATATACAATATGCAAAAGTAAACCTATAAAATATCAGATAAACAAGCCCACAATATAAGGTTGGTTAAGAACAGCTTCGTGAACTCGAAAAGTAGACTAACCAAAAACAAAATACATGAGAAAAGACATTTAATGTAACTTTATTTGATGGTCAACTAATACAAGACTATTCAAGTCTTTGAATGGCTACTCGATTATAGTATTAGTGGTTTATTTATTTATTTGTTTATACTATCATTTTAATCCCGATTACATATTTTCAAAATTGCAACTTTGAAATTTTTTCTTCTCCGGTAGACATAATTATGCAATAAAATCACGCAATGAATTGAAACCTTAAAATGAATACATGCATGGATGAATGAAGTAATATAGTCTCCAAGTCATGAACAGGTCAGTGATAGTTCCTGGATGATAATGGTGCTTAGCAGTAGGTGTTCAAACGCATACCATAATTAAAACTACAATAAATTACCATTACTGTTTGATAAGAGTCGAAGTAAAGAAAAATGTAATAGAAGGGAGCAATGTTGACTGTGGAAAACATAACTAAAACCAACTCTAAAAACTATTAACTTTGAGAGTACTGCAATGTATATATTAATCTGTTTAAAGCTCTACATAAAAAGGTCTGAAACAGAGGAACTGAAATTAATGCTAATCAATGTCAGTCCATATGCTATGGAAGCACTGTTCTCGGTGATAACCGTTATCTCTCTGTTTCCCAAATCCTTGCCTAGTTGGATGGCATTTCGCAATAATAGCCTCGCAACATTGAAATGGATTGAAATTCAATTGGGCAGGCCTCGCATGTTTTGTCATTCCACTTAGGGCGATATTGATCGCTGGGACAGCATCCCAAAGGCGGAAGGACACTTCTTTTGACTGGAAGAGTGTCCCTCTTAGTGAGCAACGTATTCGGAAGGTAGCGCAACTTCAGCTTCGCGATGATCAGAAGATTGGTCGCAGGGTTCGGTGCGTTCCAGGTATGGGCTGCGTTGTTCCTTCCTGAACGCATGTTGTATGTTAGTTTCCATGTGGTCAGAATGGTCGGCATCATACCTCTTCCCGGTATTCGCTGAGTGGAATCACAAATACCAGGTAGATTTTTGCAAAGACTGTAAGGATTATTTATTTCCCTTCCGCCTGGACATCGCGGATATCCTTCAACATACCTCGTGACATAACGAGTGTTTTCCAGGGGTAAGTCGTACATAACATCTGAGGAAATATCTACTTTACAGGAAGCTTCAGCAGTCAACGTTACTTGAGTTTTCAGGTATGATTGATGCTCTCCTTTGCTAGGGTAGGTCTTACGTGGGAGGTACACCTTGAAGCTTTCAACAAAGGGAGCTTTGGTTTCTCCAGCTGCAAGCCAATTAAACTGTTTAAGCCACGTCTTATTGAAGGGTGGCTGGAAAAGTACTGAGCCATCAGTTGTTAGCCTTGTTAGGTCGATAAAACCTCGATCACCGGGAAATTGAGCTTGTGTTGGTATGTACACAAATCGTTCGTCTAAATGGTAACTGACCTCTGGATTGTAGGCGGCGAGTTCATCTAAGTCGGCTTCACTGAAAAGGCCCCCTTTCTTTTTACACACCTCGATTGGTTGCCCTTCATTCATGTACTCAACTTTGTCGCAATACGAAGATGCCTCCGTTTGAAGTTGTGTTTGTGCTTTTAAGAAACCCAGGAATAGTTCTTTTTTGCTTGTGATGTGATAGTTATAATGAGAAGCCTGGCTCTTGTACGTGGATTCTGTTCCGATATTTCCACGGACAATTTTAGCGATAATATCCACAAGTTCAAACTGGAAGTCAAATATGTTAGCTCTGAGAGTACCTAGCTGAGCTATTGTCCCGTCCAACTTTTCACAAAGTAGTTTCTTGGCCTTTCCAATTACAAGTGCTTTTCCTCCAGCTCCCACTTTCTCAAACAGCAGTTCGCAGGCCAATTCTTTAAATGTACCCCATAACTCGTCGTTTTTCGCCAATCGACTCTGACTGACCTGTGGGTTATAGTTTCCGTATGCTTCGATGAATGCATCTGCAAGCTCATTAACTCCTTCCTTATCATTTGCTTTTATTTTGTCCATTATATGTTTCATCGAACGCATTTGGTCTGTATTACACTGAAAATCGCGTGCTAATTTCTCCGTGTCGCTGGCCACATCAGCGAGAGCAAAAAGTGCCATGCTACCCTTTGCAATCTGTGCTGCTTTCGTCATTATATTCACAGCAATACCATAATGCTTGTCGGTGTCAAATAAATTCAATGGGTTAAATGCATCCGCTATATTGACTAATTCGTCTAAAACGAGGGCACTATTAGCTGTAACTAACACTTCTTTGATTTGTGAGTCTAGTTCTGTTGTAAGTTTGTCAGCTCTGACTTTGAATTCAGTTAATTTTGCTTTGACATATCCAAAGTCCTGATCACTAATTCTTTCATCATATCTACTAACACCCTTAAAATATTCTGAGATCAAGGTATTTGCCGTTCGAGATTCTGATTTAGCTTTCAATAAAACGGCTAAAGCCTCGATTTCTTTAAGGGTCTTTTTCCTCAGTTCAACTAGTTTTGCATGATTAACGCGAGGAAAAAGGCGCAAATCTCGTGTTTTCTCTCTTCTTTTCCGCTTCATTTTTTGTAAAGCCTTATACTCGGCATATATTCGCTTAATAATACAAACGTCTTGTGCTTGGAGTGAGTTGCAAGCCTTAATAGAAGAGTAGAGTGATTTTTCGTGCTGCCTCAGTATAGTCATGGCCTTCTCTACCTCCGAGAATGCTCCCACTATTGTGGCCTGAGTCAAAAATAAGTCCCATGTCAAGGTACTAAAATAGGCCCTAACTTCAGACGCCATGGCTTTGATATTGTCAATCTCAGTTTTTATAGAGGACTGAAGATCATGTTGTGGTAGATTATGGCAAAGGCTTTGTGCAATCACATAACTTACTCTGTACCAAAGCAACGATACCATGATCGGTACGGCCTCTCCTATATCACATGATGTACCTGGCTTGTTACATGCAGTGCTTATGTCAGGACCCTGGTTTATCCAAAAGGTATGAGCTTTATTTTTTGCCCAAAAGCACTCTAAAGCCGACTTGCATACCTTTTCAGTGTTGAGTTTCTCACTTCTAAGTTTAGTGTTTGTTCCGAGCTCGTTTTTGATAGGGTCACACATGAGGTCAAGAGGAAGTTCGTATCCCTCGAAGCTATGGCTGAGGGTTGAGTACAGCGCATTTACGCAAAGAAAGTTCTGATAATCCTGGAAAGTTTGCACCATAATACCTAAACCTCTTTTCTCGTAATCTTCTTCTAAAGTATGATGATTGAATGCAAGTAGATGCTTCACGATGGGTTTTTTTGGTTGCTTAAGGAGAACGCTAATAAGTTGTTCGTTGCTCTCCCTAACGCTTAAGTCCAGGTACCCTAGACCATCGATCTGGAAGTAAAGCTCATAGAGGCTCTCCATGAAGTTTACTGCCCTTTCGAGAGTTGGGCTCTGACGGTGTTTGTTAAGATTAACAACCATGAGATCTCTTGCTTGCAGAGCATCGTGAATAGCCTGACCCCATGTACATTCCTGTAGTGCACTTGAAGTAGATATTAGCAAGGTAAAGACGGTAAAGATGCTTAAAAAATAAAAACGATCCATTGAGGAGCACAGAGAGAGGTTAGGCGACGTAAGCCGTTGGTTGATATAGCTTCTACAATGGAAAAAAAATATTAAAAAAACAATATCACTAAAAGGATTACTCGAACGTTTCTATAGTAGGAGCCTGTTTGCTATTGAATTTAAATGTTTGGAATTTGGAATGGAATGTAAAAGTTCACCTTTTTTGGTTTATTGAATCAAAAGGAAAAAAAATCTTAATTCTCAGCTGGGGTAGATGGACAAATATCCGGAATTTCATAGGACACACCTGCTATAATTATCATGAAAATTTGAGGTGTGTGAGATTTCTGTTTGAAAAAGAAAACGCGATATATGTTTTCTAATTTATCAAAACAGGAGTCGATTGCATATTGGTTTAGTCCGAAGCTGGTCGAAGTGTGTTCCCTGAAATTCTCGGGAAACTACTTTTAATACGAGACATTTTCCTTAAACATTCATTGCAGATCAGATTCAAGTAAATATTTTGTTTCATCGGTCGCTACCTTCCACGAGGTGTCTTTTGACTCGAAAATGGATATAATTTGATAATAAACCACTACGAACAAAATACGTGTTATCAACCGAGTTGATAAAGTAAATTTGCCAGCGTAAATAATTTCAAAGCTAATGTTTCGAGCGTTAGCCCTCCGTAAGAGGAAAGGGCTAACGCTCTGACGAAGGGCTAACGGTCCAAACGTCAATTTTGAAACTCTTTATGGTGGCCATTTACGTTATCAACTCAGTTGATAATACCAAATTGCCTCAAAAAAGAGGATACTTAGCATTCTTTGCACTAATCTACCTGTGATAAGGTTTTAACGTATACTTGTTTTTTGTTTCGATTTTGCTTATGAAACCTGACATATTTAACACATTGATTGAGCAACTGGTGCCAATATAGAAACCTTTTATCAAACCTCCTATTCGAAGCAATTCTAACTTTAACGTTCGAAAACAATTACCGTCTCTTTTTTTTTTTCTATAAAGAAAGTTTCATATTCTTACCAGAGAAAAAGAAAGTTTAATCATATATTCCTATTTTGTTAATTATTGTTATATATTAAGACTCAACAAATCATAGGTGCAATTCAAGTCTGTGCAAGGTATTATAAATAAATAACAAAGAAAGAAACGAGGAAAAAAAGTATGTGATTGATCAAAATTGCATCAAGGAAAGACAAGCTTGCAGTTTGTAAATATTTATGGTAATTACCTTTTAGTGAAGTGTACGCAACCAGATTCCTTATTGTTACCAGAGGCACGTCGATAATAAAATGACTGCTTCACTCAGTAGACAAAGACATTACATCAATGTTCTTTTCATTACCTATATTTCCTGAGTAAATATTATGTCCTATTCATTTTTAAATAAGCAGGTGACACATTAGAAAACCAGAAAAAAAAAACCTTTAACTGTAAATACCACCGGTGAAAATTATACAACATTTTTGCTAGGTGTTTTACCAGCAATCCACATGGTATGGTGAATAAGTAAAATGTTTCAGGATCTGTGTTTTTTATTTCAAATCATTATGAATGTTACTTATATCCAAAACAGAATGTCGAATAAAAAGAACCACGGTCCTTTTCTTGAAACTTCATTTACAGAAAATTAGGTTTAATTGTCTTATCCATTAGCGGAGTTGTGCAGACAAAGCAATCTGCAGTCTGGTATAAATTGAATTGTTTTGTTTTCAACTTTTATTTGTAAGAAATATACAATTTGCAACAGATTTTTCACTGAGTGCGTATTACGCCATTGGCTATATAATCATTTTGGAATTTCTTTTCCCTCTCTAAGTTATCGAAGGTATAGTCAGTTATGTGTAATTGAATAGAAATGTACTAAATGCGTCGTCAGCTTGTATATTTGTCCTAACATTGCCCCTTATCCACACCGGTATTCATTTCTTCTTTGAATATCTAAAGGCAACAGAGCTTTAATTTAGGTCACAGGTAAAATTCCTAGCAGAAGTCGACCAAGAAGTAGAACAAACAACCTAATTTAATGGGGAAAAACGAATAAAAAGTAGGAACCCCTGACCTTAATTAAACGAAACTGTTTGTCTCAATGTTTGAGGAATCATCACAGCAGGGTAACCTAAAAATTATTTTGTGGAATTATCGTCAGCAGGAGTGCTTTGGTATTAACTGTCTAGCTTTGCACCTTGCCTCGGTTTCTTTTACGGTAATTTTCGTCCATCTAACTCGACAGAGATAACTTACAGTATTCATGCGCTATTAATGACAGCTTGGCTAAATCAATGAACCTTCACTTGACCCGAAATCTATTGCTTACTCGAGTACCAGTTACACTAAAACGATACCTGTAGCTGACAAAACACTTTCGAATTCAGGGGCTGCAAAAAGACCAGGACGTAAGAGGTAATCTACTCATTTCAGTTTTAGATTTCCGTTATTTTTAGTGAAATAATTCTTTAACTTAATTACTGCGAAAGGGCTTTCTGTAGTTGGCATCATGTTTCGAACATGTTACACGAGAAAATCGATAAAAAAAAAGACGTTCTTGAGCCCTTTGTTGAATAAAGAGTTATAAAATTTGTCACAAGAATCCGCCATGCAATATGATTGAAAAAAACGAATTAATCTCTCATTTGGGCCAAAGCTGATTCATTTAGGACGCAGATCCTACACACGGCTAGAGATTAGCATTGTCAAAAGCTGCGGCCGCGCTGAGAAAGTTAACTAAATTGATTTATATTAGAAACCGTTTTAAAATTTCTAAAAAACTTAGCTCGCTGAAAGGTTGGTTTCGATAAAACGCTGGGGTTATATTTTGTGAACGTTATATTTTCCTTCCGATGCGTCCTACGCAAACTTCCAAAGCAGTTCTTTCGAATATGATGTGGATTTTGTGTAGATGTCAGAGTTGTCTCCATCGCCGTCGATTGAATTGTCCCTCAGTTTGGCTATATCCGAGAAATCAGCGATGGCTTGAGGAAATTGCGAATCCTGCCATGCGTGGCTTCTGTAGAGACCTTTTGAATGAACATCGAGTCCTTTTTAAACGCTCAACTGTATTCTTTCACTTTTTATGACTCTTGCCTCCGAGCAGCATTTTACAATGGATAGAAAATTGTGTGGCAATTGGAGTGTGGCGCTTAAGAAATGTAACTTGTTGTTGTGGCTGTTGTTACATGACGCTGTGATCATAAACTTATGCACCTGTTCGTGCTACGTAGGATAACGTCTCCCGCACACCCCACGATGACTGACACATTTCGCGAAAAAAAAAAAAAGAGCAAAACGCAGCACTGATAAGAGACCACAAACCTGGGTTTTACTGGGCAGAAAGGTGTTTTAAAATTAACCAAACTCGGTTAATAAACCTTTTTTTCTTCGATTCGTTTCTATGTTTACCGTTAACCCAGCTTCAGTTCGATGAAAAGCCGAAAAAAGCGGCCGCACCACGATTTTTCTGTTACCCAGTTAATTCCAATTTAATAATTAGAAACTGAACTCGGTCAACTCGTGTTGTACGGCCGCGGCCTTTGAATCTCTACTATTCATTGCCATGTTTGATTCTCCAATTAATCATCCAATTAATTCTCTCTTCGCATTACAACAAGAAAGAATAAAATTTGACTTAATGTCCTGAAATGTCTGGAATGAAGGCCTTTTATGACTGTGATTGTAACTTCTTTCCGTTACTTTTTTTTCAATTAGTTTTCTATGTGTCGATGTGCCAAAGTAAAAGATGAAGTTGATGCTTGCCTGGATATCATCTCTGTCTGTTTTTCTTTTGGGTAAGATTCCTTCTCTGAGGTTTTGACATTTTGATTCTTGTCATGGTTTGGACTCGATGGATGCTTACCAAGAAGACTATACAAACTACATCACCATCTCTTGCCGAAGTTTTTTCTAACGAAACACTTAAACAATAGAGCGCGATCGAGATGTCAATTTCGATTTCAGGAGAAGAGCGATAGAGATAGAATATAGATTACACTTAACTGCAAGCGTTAAGAAGAAACCAGTCAGAAAAAACATTGCAAACGAGAGGAAATAGTGCAATTTTATCCAATTTAGGAAATTTGATATATCCTGACTATCCTTCCTTATTTTCTGAGATAACCACGAGCTATTTATGAGTACTTTTTTCAGTTCTTTTTTTCTGCCCTTTTCCTTGTTATTCTTCACTCATTAACTATCTTTCCTATTCCCCTTTCTTTTCTTTATAATCGAATTGAAACATTTTTTTAGCCTCTCTCCCTCTTTCTTTTATATTCTGACTTTCACTTAGAGTTAAGTTGCAGCTTTGAGAGTGTAAACGGCGATTTACACTGAGATGAGATTCGGTTACTTTCATTACTTTGAGCACTCCATGAACGATCCTCTCTCGAGTTTAAAGACTAATAATTTCTCTGTTTTAATGAAAAGTGATTGTACCAATCCTCTTTATAGGCTATTCAGTGGAAGGAAAATGTGAAAGTTACGATTTAAGTAAAGCAGAACATTCCTTCGATGGCGACTTCGCTGCGTGTTTCTTTACAGATCCCTACAGCGGCGCATGTCCGCATGGTTACACCAAGATTAAAGGAGATTTTTGTGAAGCCATCAGAGGCCGAAACAAGGAGAAACAAAGGGCCTGTTGTATCATACAACCTAATTTTAAAGTGAAGGTAATGCATGTTTCGACGATGCATTTTAAAGACATTTCGTATTATGACTGTATGATTATGTAATAACTCTTTATATTTCTAGGTAAGAAGTTGAAAGTAGTCTAACCCTTAAACTCCCATTAGTGACCAAGACAGAATTTCTCCTTACAAGTCAATACAACATAAACCAGATAAGCGACGAGGATAAAGAAAAATATCAATTTGGGGATAATAAGTTGATCCAATACTAAATCCTCTGAACTAACATTATAAGAATTGTACCATTGTCAGTAAAGAGAGTAACGAATTTGATCTGGGAGTTAAAGGATTAAGGGTGAAGCCAATCATGGAGTCTATTCTCTATGGTTTTTCAATTATTTTCATGTACATACTTTACAAACGAGAACAAAAGAACACAGCTAACCTTACACCACTAACACTGCGAGGCGGCTTTCTCCCATTGCACTCTACGTATTGTGTATTAAACCTACATAGAAAACCCCTACTTAAAGCACAATACTGATAGCTATTTTTTTATCGCAACTGTAAGGACTTTAACATTTGAAATCCTGATATAATTACACTGAACAGCTTGGGCATATTGCATCAAGAGTATTTCCAAATAATTATTTTTGCATTTTTCTCTGTCACTTGGTGACCAGGCCCATTTTCTAGAAAGCTCTTTCACTTTCTTTTTCTCTCCTTTTCTTCCGCAGATTGATGGTCCACCTTCAGTATGTTTGCCGGAAAGTAAAAGAAAATAAATCAAATCATGATGACGATGTCCCTCTAACTAAATTTTATTCGGAAAAATTGTTGAATTACACTATCTCTCAAATTAAGCGGTAGTAAGATTTATCTCCTTGAATGGTTTACTGTATGGTTTTAGCAACTTGAAAAATAAACCTTATTTATAACGTGTTTCAATTTCAATTCTTTTTCTTTATCTCCATTCTGTGCCATCGTAGTTCTTTTTAAGGTGGTCGCTGCTTCTGCTTTCCCACTCATGTCTTACCGCATTAGAGATGTTTTGCAGTCCGATAAATTAAATGGCAGTGTTACGCCACCAAGTTGAAGCACAAGAAATCAATAATTACTTAAAATAGTATAACGTATCTCTTTTGAACGAATAAAGAGGGTAAGTTTTATAAAACGTTCCTAAAGAAACTCTTTCGCTCAGACGAAGGGCCAACTCTCGAAACATCAGCTTTTAAACTCTTAGCGGTGGCCAATTTACGTCATCAACTCGGTTGATACCAAATTTACTTTCAACGATAAAGGATAATAGTAAAATAATTAATAAGTATGCACCGAAGTGGAGGTTTCTGATTGATATTTAAAATTCACCACGAGACATACAGACTGAGTTGAAGAGTTGTTTTATTATACATTAAAACGGGGAAATAATATAGCACGGAAAGTGATTTTAATCCTTTATCCTTATTTATTCCTGCATGGGTTACTATATTTTCGGCCGCAAATCCCGGGCGAGTTGCTCGGAGGTGAATAGCAAAGGATGTTCAGAGATTGAGAAGCCAATCAGAGCGCGCTGTTGTAGTATATTCCATCAAGCATTAGATATAAAAAAGAGAAGCTGCAGTATACTTTTACGGTCTGCTTATTGTTGATTCATCTCCATGCATAAACAGCCAGAAATGATCCTGAGCCCTAATTAAGTGCTACAGTGTTGGTTCTTAAATCTGTTATAAGTCACATCTAAACTTGATCTCGATCAAGTCCAGGTGAGACTTATAACAGAAGTACAATTAAAAGACAATCAAAAGAAATAATTTCTAATTACTTTTTTAACTGTTATAGGGTTTGGTAAATGATTGCAGATATCTCCGAAAGGCTTTGGATTTTTATTGTCACTGGAATATAATTTATAAATGTGGGCATGGCAAATTTAGATTTGGCGACAAAACAGGGATTCGTACCAAGTAACAATTATTCACCGAAGACGAAGTGGATATTGTTGAATAATCCCCGACGAAGTCGAAGGGATTATTCCATAAGCCTGAGCCTTAGCATAATTGCTTAGGTGCTGTCGAATTCTGTTGTAAATATTAATCTTGATGCTAAAACCATTCTGTTTTAAGGAAGCTCCATAAGGTTTTTTGACCGCGCGAGATCTGGGTGCGAAAAGGTGTGTTAAAACCAGTTTAACACAATACAGTTTTAATGTGATGAAATCTACGTTTCCAGCAACCACATACGTAATATTTATAGGCTTTCTACGCCTGAAAAAGAGGTCAACCGAAAAGAAAACACCGGAAAGATTGCTGAAAGGCGACAGATTCGAAAGTCTACGCATGCTCTATTCCATAACGTAACATCTTGCGACGATGAAGATAGGGATCTTTCGAGCAAGATTTATCACGTTTCCTTCGGTGGAGCGTGGTGTAAATCTTGAATAATTTTCGAGTCTCATTTTTAAATTCATGGTGGTCGATAGGTCTATAGTTTTTTTTTACATATGAACTTCTCGAATCGGTTTTGATTTACATCTTAAATAAATAAAGAATATAATTGTAAGCATAACTGTTTACTTTAACCTGGAGCTTTGAAAATAAACTTAACAGGTAGCAGCTAAAATGACAAGGACATAGTAAGATTTGGCTTCGAGACAAACTAAAAAAGGAGATTTCAACTAGCTTCTACAAAACAGGTAATTAAAAACAGTTCAAATTTACGGTTATAAACTCATTGCTAAGATAATGATATGTAAAATAGCACTTGGAATGTGTTATTTCTCTTTTTTTACACCAACTAATGGTAAATATTACTGAATATTTTTAAGTGACATTATTTAAAGCATTTGAATATTTTTTTACCTCGTTAGATGGGCAAATAGTTTGAATTCGATTATGGGAAATAGAGTCGAGTTAAACATGCGCCTGTTGCAAATCCACATCTACTACAACTAATTTCACAATCCCCCTCTTGTAATTTGAACGATGGATTTTTTATAGAAGGATCGGAGTGTAATATTTTGTGATTGGCCCAACAAAACTGCGTTTCTCATGGAGAAGAAGGTGAAACAACTCACGGAGAATCAATGTATCTAGCATGCGTGACGATTAAGCGTCTTTCTAAAATATGTCTCCTTCGATCACTGCACTGAACAACAAAGTAAAAAGCTATGGCTAGTTTTTTTCGGGTTTCCTGATTACGCTAGTGATGGTTCGATTATTGTCAGTCTTTAAGAACATCTCGATGATGTAGTTTACAATAATTGTGAAATCATAAATCTTAACTACAATTTTTCACCGATAAGTTTTCTTGAACAGTTTCATATAAAGTAATATAATATAACAGTAAGCCCACGATTTATGAAGGTTTATAAACCTCCAGATGATTTAGCGTGCGCTGATACCTTCTTTAGATTCTTTAATTTACTACGCCGAAAATTATGTATTGTATTTAATTTCTACCATGCTAATTATCTTAAGTATAATTACTACTTGTTTAACATCCCTGTAACATTCAAAATTATGGCTCTGTAATAGAGCTGAAATATCATATTTTCTTATTAGATGTTCCGTGAACGTACTAAAACCTAGTTTTGCAATGATTTCCATTGTCGGCCCAGCCTTTATTCGAAGATATCAAGTGAGATGCTTCTGGATATTGTAATGAACGCCCAGAATGTTAATAGTAGGCTGGAAAACTTGCAGCCAATCGTGGTAATATCAAGAAATGTCCGTGATAGGTCTCTCTTCTCTCGACAGTTCACCCGTGGTCATCAACATGGAAGACAGGTTGGATTTGAAGTCTTCTCTCCTCATACTGCTCTTAATCATAAATGGTAAGCGGTGTATGATGAAACTTGTAAAATCGTTTTTTCCATACACTTAACCATGTATGAAAGAGCCGAAAATATGACTCGATATACTTCAGAGTTAAACAGTAGAGATCTTATATTTGATCATAGGTGAAGATTTCGGTTCTTGTCAAGCCGGAATAAATTTCCTGGTGCTTTGATTTTAGTGAATTCAGATAATGGCTAGCATTCTGGTAACTTGATAATTCTATCGAAGGTTTATTTTCGAATGACCCAGGGCTTTTGAATTGCTGATTCAAAAAAAAGGCTCATCGTGACAGTTGGAAACATATCTTTCAAAACATTACCTTTTAGATTCTCATCGACTGCATATAAAGCTCACCGTTAGTGCGATATTAATGACTGCTTCACTGATTAAATGTACTCTTATTTGGTTCAATTAAAAAACAATGGTCTACATCACGGCCATACTTATAGCCGTGACGAAGCAGTTCCAGTCTAAAGATTTGTAAACGCACTAAGACATTTTTATCATGTATCACTCATTCAACAATTCCTTTTTTTCACCTATTACCTATTTTCATAAATTTTCATTCGCCATATAAAAAGAGAAATGTTACCATCCTCTTCCCAGCTTATTCCGTGGAAGGGAAATGTTCACATCTATCCCAGCAAGCAAACACTCTCGATTCCGACTTTGCTGCGTGTTTCTTCACCGATGACTACAATGGCGGCTGTCCGGCTGATTTTCTTAAAGTAGAAGGAGATTTTTGCGGCGAAGTTCGTGTTAGCCGAAATGAATTTGGGAAAAGGGCCTGCTGTATCATACAACCTACTCTAAAAGTACAGGTAGTTTACTAGCCAGGATAGAGACGAATTTAAAAATGTCTTGTTTGTAAATGGAATCTCAGCTCGTTGTTTGTTTTCACTTTGCTCTGACGAAGGTCTGACGCTCGAAAATCCAGCTTTACAAACTCTTTACGATCGTCAATTTACATTATCAACTCTGTTGATAAAACCAAATTATATTATTATTCCCACCACCGACGTAACGCCCCAGTTTCTTTAGAAACTTACACCCTTTATTCATTTGTCGTTTTATGTTGCAGGTTGACCCTGATCCTTGTTTGCCAGGCCGGATTAGCAAATGAAATAAATGACGCCATTACTCAAAACGTTTGTTGCCTTGAATCTTATTACGTCGAATAAGAGCGGTTGTAGAGATGATATTTGCAATCATATTTATTGGAACTCTCAAAATTTTAGCCTCATTTTTTTAAGGAGTGTTTTGCAAACCGTTAAGTCACCTGTGTTCCTTCTTAATGAGTAATTTTGTCTTCAAAATTAAACGGTTTTCTATGGTGGAAAAAGAAATCAGCATGTCGCAATTGAGTAACTTTGTCTTCAAAATAAAACGGTTTTCTAAGGTGGAAAGGGAAATCAGCATTTCGCAATTGGTGTAGCTATTAGCTTTCAAAGAGGAATGGAGAAAAGGAAATAAAATCTCAAATCTAACAGTGCAAAAAAACCTTGTAAATATACATCAAATGGTCATAAAGGTTTCTCTCATCAACACCTGCTTTTCAATCCCTTCTTTCCCTCCCCTACCTTGACAACCCTCCAACAATTCATCAGACGCATGGCTGGCCTAAGTGCCTCAAATAAAACAAGCAGACTAGAATTTGATACTCTTTAAACATTTCCTAGCTTGCACGCGTAACCGGCGGTTTTTTTTATTTGTTGACTTTTTTTTTTGGTATTCCAAGGCGGAGTGACGAAGCAGTAAGAGGCTTGGGAGGGAAAGTAGTTTCACTCACACCTTCGCCGCACATCGTTTGGCTCACTCGAAACCCGTAAAGCGCACTCAAAACCGCTGGCCAGGCTGAACATTTCCATGCAATGGCGAAATAATTGCAAAGACATAACTGAAGAGGAAGTGACTTCGTTTTTGGAAATAGATACTTCCGTAAAAAAATAAGGGAATCAGAGATAAACATGTCAAGTAAACTGATTTTGAAAAGACAAAAACATGCGGAATACCAAATCGTACTGCCAATATTACTAAAATAGAAACCTCAAATTTCATAAAATACTTCCTACTCCTAGAGATATCAAGTTGACATCATAGCTGCCTAAATTCAAGATGAAATTTAACCATTCTGTTTAATCATCATACCTCTTGTATAGTACCGATTTGTGATATCAATAACTACCGGCTGTCCACTTTCAGTTCTAGTGATGGCCCAATTCATGGACGAGTGCAAGAGTAAGAGTTGGCAACTAAAGAGGCAAATTTTGAGAAAATAGTTTTGAATTTTTTTTTTCTGAGGTGCTTAAAAGGCAGGACTGCTCAGTGGAGTCAGAGTGACAAACCTGAATTTGGATAGTTTTTACCATAAAATGTTTACATAAACCCAACGCTATGCAAACAAACGAAGCAGGTGATTACCTCGATATTTAATAAACTGTATGCCATTGTACGAAACACTGGATCGGGAGATATATGCTGACTTCGAACGAAGAGGTAGATTGAAACAATTTAAAAATCTGTTTTATTGTTTTTGATACTTGATTGAAGACGATGAAAATCTATAATAACCTCAATCAGAATTCGCTAATTCGATTCAAATAGAGATACTGTTTTATTACCTGGTAAAGCGGTTAATTTCTGAATAAGTAAATATATGGTTTTACTTTTTTCTAAGTGGCGAAATTTAAAAGACCCAATGATATCGTGTTTTATTTAAAATTTTGGAAATCCATATTTATTCCATTCATATACAGTATTTATTTTATAAATGGCGAGAGAGTAACCGCCAAGTTCTTACCGTAGTCGATTGTTCAAGACAGGAAAGCCGCTTTCCGTTTTTATTAGCCTGTACAAAATCGCGTATATTATCATTGTGAAAGGGAAAGACATGACGAAATATAGTAATCTAGTTAATAAAATCCATATTAAATTCTGTGCCAACGAACTGAAAAGCTACTGAGATCTAATCTAAGCGAAATGATCGCGGCATTTTAACTTAATTGTAGGCATAATTATGTTTACTGCTGAAGACAGCGTTACTTTTACGTGTAGTGATAATTTCAGTAGCATAACTACTGGCTTTCTCTCTCAGCGCAAATTCATCTAAAGCATACAGTCAAACAATAAACTTTGACCAGCTTCGGAAGCTCAAGCAGTTGTTGTCTTCCAGTTAAAGAAGAGTCATCGAAATGTCAGTCGGCTTCCTGAAGTACTTTCTGCTTGTAACGATGGTCGTCATGTATGGTAAGCGATCTTTGAAAAGAAACTACGGTTTTAACTAAACTAAAATAAACTCTTATCCGGAAGTATTCGGTATTCGTCACTTACAAGGGAAGGTGAAGTAACAGCCAAGAACCATGTCGGGTAAACTAAGAAGTAACCACCAATCCCTCAAAGTCCCTACCATCAACCTGCGCAATATGCAATACAAATTAGAAATATCAGGTCTCAATAAAACCAATTTCTAGTAAGTGTCCATCATCTTACGGGTATGTCAAAGACTCTGAAATTGGCTCTTTTGCTTCTCTTTTTAATGAAAACGGCAACTCCGTAAAACTCTAAACATGCCTTGCGAGCACAAGAATGTAGAATCGTTCCAGCTCACGATCCTTATTAACACTAAGCAATAATATTCACAGCTCGCACACTGGATGGGAAATGTGCAAAATCAGGGTACTACTACAGCGCCATCGACACAGATTGGGTATCCTGCTTTTACCCAAAAACCGGTGGCGGATGTCCATATGACTTCACTCAAATCAAAGGTGGGCCTTGTACTTCCCCCAGGATTTGCTGTCTCATACAACCAACCTTGAACGTAAAGGTATGACAGTCCGCATGCCTATTTACTCTATACTAAAGAACAGATTTAATAAAAAGTCACTTGGATTTTGCAGAATCCCTTTCCGAAAACTGCTGTCTTTTCAAAATGAACCCACATACTTTTGTTACGTGTCGCTGTATACTCTGTATTGATTCTCTTAATATTCTAGTCATACATGAGTTTCTTCACAGATAAATTCTCCCTCTTGCAATAAACCCGACAGCATTGAGAGTCTATGAAATAAGGAGCGCTAATTGCTCTGTCTCGCAGTTTGAGTGGATAGTAGCATTGACAATAGTGTCTGTTTAGGGATGGATGGGGCTATGGCAAAAATCGTCGGGATTTTTCTGTGTGTAATCGGTCTGTGATTGGATTCAACTTGGAAACGTAAGGCTTCCAATTTGGCTTTTGCTCACATTTCACCTTTCCAAAAGCCTAATTATTATTATTTTTTATCATTTTTAGGTTAAAGGTGCACCTTGCCAAGCTGTGAACAATAAATAAAGTGATCGTTTGAACGAATGCAACAATTTTATTGGAGTGGGAATCTTGCTAAAATAAAATACTCTTCCCTATCTATGTGAAAATTGTAACTGCCCCTTCAGAATGCTCTAACTGATATTGAACCACTTGTATACTTCAACATAAACCTATCATGTACAAAGTCGCCCCTTATCAGTTCTCCAGTAAGATAGGATTTTATCGAAACTCGTTTTCTTCATTTTTGATCTCTGGTAGATCTTAATCACAGAGACTCACCAGAAGAATGAATTAAGTGTGGATAGAAGTGTCACCAACTTTCGTGCTCGGAAAAATCATCATAAGGCCAGTCTTAAGGGGGAATCTGACGTTGATTTTGGAACGCTTTGCGATTTGATTAAGGGATGATGATCGCTGTAGCAGCTGATAACTTAGCCGGCTATTGAAACCTAGCTATTGAGAGCGGAGGTTTTAAAAAAATCGATACACTTCGAAATATCTCTAAAAGCGTTTTATCTAATTATCTATTCATTTATTTATTTTGAGGTGAAAATCTTTTCTATGTTTAAAGTCCATTTGTAATTCGATGAAAGACAAATATATTGAAGTACCCTGTACTAAGTGCCTTCTAACATTTTGACTTGTGTATACGTTAACCCTAAGGATAAAACTAATGGGAAAAAAATTGAAAAGAATTCTTGCCTTCTCTTTAAAAGATACGTTCTGTAACATCAACTCCTTTAACACACAGATCGTACAGCTTTTTTACTAATCAAATGGCCAGAATAAAATAATCAAGACGCATTATTTCTTCACTGATCTATTCCCTCCCCGTTAAAAAAATGTTTCCTAACTTGTTCTTGTGATATAAAGATGCGACTGGTGTTGAAGTTTGGACCAGCCTCGCCAACTGTTTACTAAACACCTTTTCATTTGTTTTCAACGCATGCATCAGTAAAGCGTGGTTTAAAAGTGAAACTTCAATCTATGTAGAAGAAGTAAAGGCGTTTTGATCGAAAACTTCATTAAAGAATGAAAAAATGGAAAAAATATTCTACGAACATGATTTTCTACGACTATTCAATTTGCATCTATTTACTTCCATTGACAATTTTCCATTTAATGTTTAAAGGTTGTTGCTTTGTCTCAAACAAACAAACATTCATATCATAATAGTGTCATGACATGATCCAAGAAAAGACGAAAACACGTTTTTCTCGAGTCCTTTAACGAGCTCAACTCATAATTTTTCTTTGTCCCTCACCCGTAGATGACCGAAAAAAATGTTTCTCCTTGATCCAAGATATTACAAAAAAAACTGAACTTAACCAAAAAGGTAAACAATTATTTAAACCTAGCGTTCTTCAAACAATGTAACAAGGAGATTGCTTAATTATTCATTACACGGTGTGCTATTGTGTCAAAAAGTAAAAGTCATAACAGAAAGTCGCTGTTGGAGAACGTCTTGAACGAGGTAAAAAAAAAATAGAAAAAAATACCATAATTTGTAATAAGCTTCATGTAAATTAGGCAGGATATTTCCTTGAGGACTGTCGGTGAAAAAGTAGAGACGTTAAACCCAACGAGAAATCATCCCATATTTGTCAAGAATCATTTCGCAGGACAATGTATGACAAGAATTAACCAAAAATATAAAAGACCATGTTTAAACTTTTGAAAAGTAACAAACGAACGCCGAAAATGATCAACTTCCGTAGGCAAGAGTACAGCAACTAACAATCTGTTTAAATGCTGATATCAACTGTCTAATTTTTTTCTCATTTTCACGTTCACTATTCATTGGCAGAGACTTATTTTCAAATGTTGTTAGTTTGTAGTGAGACGTTCTTTTAAGGGGCGAACAGCAATAACATTTTTTTAGTCACATCTCCAGACACAAGATACAACAACTCACAGCAGTGTTTCTGCCTTTCATGTCAATAGCTACAAGAGGGAGAGAGACAAGATGACAAGAAAAGGGTTGACCATAATTCTGCTGATGGTTCTTAATGTTATTATGTTTGGTAAGCTGGGTAGCGTCGTATATATATTAATTGAAGGAAGACCAATGTTTTTCACGAAATTGCGTCAGAGGAGAACACATGAAGTATCGTGTTCCAGCGCTTTTCGGTCCTTTCGCTTCAAATTCGTCGCACTACAAGTCATTTCGCCTAAGTCGAAGGCGATTAGCTGCAAATCATGAGTCGTTTCGTTTCAAATGAAAATAAGTTTTACAAAACGACTCTAAAACTATACGACCGAGAACTCCCTCAAACCTTTCCTAAGTAATTAAGTCTAAATATTTCCTTCGACATGCATTATTTTATTTAGAAAACAAGTGTGATGCTTTATAGAGCTATATCCATGTAAGTCGACTTTAATGTCTTTCGTCGTGATCGATATCAGTCCCTCCCGAGTAATGGTTTGTTCTGGGTTGTCCTCTTCACTGCGACGCCTACTTCCCTTGCTGACCTTGAAAGGACAATTCTGGCAGGACAAGTTGTCTTGTAGCTCGTCTGTGTCAAATTGGGAATGTTATGTCTGCGAGATCGTTCTCTCTTCTTAAAATAATAAAGGCGGAAAAGGAACAAGCTATCGATTTGGAACACCTAAATAAAGTAATTACTTTTTATTTTCAAACCAAGTTTATAAACTTTTATAGATCATAAAGCAATTTATCCTGCTCACTCTGTTTCGCAAGATCTGCCAGTATAACTTTTTAAATTACTACCCGATAAACTAATCGTTATCAGCAACTCTTGCAAAATCAAGAGCAGTCGATATTTCTCTTCTGGAGCTGTTTTTCCGACAAGTGTTCAAGGAGCTCTTCTTTTAATTACCATCTGCCATAAGACAGGCATATGATTCTCTCGTTTACTCTGTCTTAGTCGACAGAACAAACACAATGCACTTAAGCGTGATCTTATTTTTATCCTATCAAGATATATCTTTGTACCATCAAGTGGACGGATCATGTGGATTTTACCAAAAACCCCCCTTCATTGACACCGACTGGGTCGCATGTCTCAACAAAGAGAGGGATAGCCTCGGAAATGATATATGCCCACTCGGTCTTACGAAGGTTGACGACGGGAACTGGTGTAACAAAGATCGCGTGGACAGTGTTTGCTGCTTGCTGCAACCAAAATTAAAGTTTAACGTAAACCTCAACTTTTATTATATTTCGAGTTACAGAACAGTCATTATTATTCGCCTTAAGGAAAGGGGAATCAGTCGTCGTCAACACAGACATCATGGTCAACATAAACGAACTGACCAGTTAACTTCCAAGGAGGGGGGAATCAAAAGAACATTGCAGAGTCTTACGGACATAAATAATTACCGATCCCACAGATCGTTTAAATACTGAAAAAAAAAATTTCCAGCAAAACACAACAAAACTAAAATCGCAGGTGAAAGGGTACGGAATTAGTGAGCTTGACTCCGCTTACAAAGGTCATGATTTGATCATTGCAAGGAAAGCAAAGACAAGCAATGAAACTTGGCTTGTGAATTAAGCTTCTTAAGTAGATATGTATAAAACTATTTTATTACTTATTTTCCTAACAGAACCTCTAATGAGACAAGGAAGGTTCGAAATACATACGGGATTAAAAAGCAAGCAAAAATAAGAACATTTCACAAGGTTTTACCATAGTACCTTGACTATAATTTCCTTTCCCATGGAAAAGTCAAGCCTAGCTATTTTTACTTTGGAAAAATAATTTTTTTTAAATGTTTTTATTATTTGACGAATTATATATTTATTTATCATCTACTCCTTTATTTTGCAGTTAAACAAGGCTGAATGTTCTTGAAAGAGCGGATTTATTAGCAAGATCTGCAAACAAAATCTTCCTTTGCTACAAAGCACTGATATGTATTCATTAGTTCAATTTACTTCTGATAGTACAGTCAGGGAGTTGCGCATTTCGCCAACTGAAGAATGAAATACTGTTATAAAATAGAAAAAGATTAATAAAACATTACGTTTAAGAACAACTGAATTTACTTAGCTTTCCTAGTGGCTTCTTATAAAATGTTCCCCTGACGTCGTAATTACTGTCCTTCAGTTTCACGACGTTCAAGTGAAAAATGGTTTTTTAAAATGCTTTGTAATAACATTTAACTGTGAAACGTAATTCATGCTAGCCCGATGACGGTGCCATTTTCCATCGTAATAGCTTTTCAGGCAATATTATAGAAAGGGAAGAAATTAAACAAAAAGACCATCTCGCATGCGATTTTAATAGACCTCATGAAACACGAGCCATATTCAAGCAAGGGCCTGCTAAAATTTAGTCCAGTTTTTATAAGATTGTACTTGAAGCTGCCAAGATTTTGTCTCAGAAAATTTTTAAATACTGGCATATGTTTCGAGGGAAGCACAGTGTTCGAATTACCATGAAAAGTACGGTAACTGTGACCTGGTCATGATTTGGACGAGTACCTGGCACTGCACCAAATCTGGTACCCGTATTGGTACCTGCTTAGGTGCCGGAAAAACTGAATAAGAACACTCACCTGAATTTCGTCCGTAATTTTTTTAAACTCGATGACACACCATTTTGTTCTTCGTTTGATAAAAAAAAGAATAATTATTTAATTTTGGCATGTCGAAATTGTATCATATCAATCTGGAGGGAATCAAATTCAATTTTGATCTATTCCATCCAAACACTTTTTCCCCTCGATAACTAAACGTGGTCCTTACCCAATAGTATAGAAACCCTTTCTATACAATTAACTAAGGACATCGAAATTCAATATTTCTTTAGAAGATGTCGTTCAACCAGTTGGCAATTAGTCGATCAGTCTTGTTAATTAATCAGAAATTAAAATAAAAATTCAATTCTCACGCTTATCTCGAGAAAAAACCCAGAATATTTTGAGTTGTAACTGATTATTAGCGCAGTAGAGTTCTACTTTCCCCCTAACATTATCAGAGTGCTTTATGTCTTTAGGGGAATCCAAGTGATAGAACTAGTTTCCCAAACATTGCATTGACAGGTACCCTGAACGAAATAACAAATCAGTGAAGCGTGCTGCCTTACAATTAAAGTACTTTTTATGTTTACCTCGCACAAAGTTGTAAATGTATCTTTCATAGAATTGAAGGACCTCAGAGGTAAGCGATACTGCACTGATAAAGGTTCATACTAATCATAATATGACCAATATCCTTTCCTGCTCTCTACAAAGAGTCACACTCGGATCCATCTATCACCAATTTTTACGTATTTTTTAAAGCATCATACAGTACGCGGCGTTTTGCATTGGCCTGAACCCACGTTAATGTTTACCTTCAAAAATGCCATTTTCTCAGTTAAATTTTACCATCAAGGGTATTTTTTTAACGTATGCCCTTTTCATACTATAGTTTAATTACAAATATAACTTTGTTAAGAATTTTCAGGTATGATTATTCAAAAACATAACGGGCAAGTTGAACGTAATCATAATACATATCCCACTTCTCTGGTGTATAAGTTTCATTGTTTGACTCGTCGTAACAAACATCAAACCCTTAAGGAAACTTCAACAACAAAACTGGTCAAATAAATTAAGAGACATAATCTTGATTTTTCTATGTTTTGCCGTGCGCTCAATTGCAGACGGCTGGGGTTATTAAACGAGCTCTTAGTTAAGACTCGAATACTTCGAAATCAGGCGTGTAATTCAAACAAAATTTATCTTCCACTTGATTCCAATGTTAGTACTGTCATAGCAGTTTAATTTATTATTTTAAAAAAATCGTAGGCCGAATAAAGAGATCGGGAATGAAGCTCCTTAAAGTGATCATGCTTGTGGTGGCTGCAATAATATCTGGTAAATAACTATTTTCCTATCATTCGGTTTCCTCTTTGGGAAGCACTTCGAACTTATTGCTTTACGAGGACGATTAAAATAGATCCACGTTTGTTTCTGAATACGTTTGACCGTAAACCGTTAGCAGTCAATTCCCTCGGCGCTCTTCTTCCTCCTGTTCCTTTCTAACCAATCCGTTAAGGAAACCAGATCATCAAACTTTTAGCCTCATTTTGTGTTTGAAATAAAGGCCGCCATCCTTTGTGGAATTCAAAATGGCGGCGCACATGTTGATTTTTTTTCAGGTGACAGCTTACGTCGATCTAAAAAGCTGAAAATCTCGAATCTTCAAAATTTTAACTTCTAACATCAAATGGCTAACCACGGTTTGACGTTTGCAGTTTACACATCAAACGTTGATCTAAATCTCTGTACCTGCCTACCACAGTACTGAGATTGCCAAATCTATTTTGCAACTTATAAAGAATTGTAACTAGAATTTTTTATTGTCAAATTTATCAGTCTTAAATATAGCGGGGAGATGATTTCACGTTATTTTTTGCAAAAGTGGGCCAAGAACCTAAAAAGTTTATTTCATACCTTAATAACTATTGCCCTGCTCATTAAATCTTTGGTTCAGTGATCTTCCCTTTACCGTTTACGCGAATATTTTGTAAATGTACCTTGTAATGCTGTGACTGCTATGTGTGCCCTTCTTTAAAGCTAAAAGCCTCTAACATGACTTATACTATGCCTCAGCACACTATGTTTCGAGCAGGTGTAGTGGCACAAACTATATGCCTGATCCTAACGACTATCGCAAGACAATTTATGCACCCTACGTTGGTGATACGGACTGGGCAGCTTGTTTCGTGGCAACAAATCCTAATGCAGCTGAAAACGACCTGCTATGTCCTCACAATTTCAAGAGAATAAAAGACGAAGACCGTGACTGCGAAGATAGGTTCAAATATGGTGCGAGTACAACGCTAAAAAGGATTTGCTGCCTGATAGAACCAACAGCCTCAATGGAGGTAAACAATTATATTTAGTTGGATCAATTCATGTAGGGGAAGCATGCGTACGAAATTATAACGTTTTCATCCTGTCAATCAGAAGTGAATATGATTGCACAGCATAAGGCGTTTAAGACTCCACAGAGTGATCGACCTCGTCGAAAATCCCTTAATTTTGATAGGAATTCAGTCCAAAATGGATGTATTGAAGAAAAACTGACATGGCCTCCTGAGGCATATTTCTTACATTAAAACACTTCATGTCATTATCATTAGTAGTAGTGGTATCATTATCCTTGTCACTATCATTGTCATTATCGTTAATAATTTTTTTGTTGGTGTTGCTTTTACTGTTTACTGGGAACATTTTGTTTTGAATATCAATCATATCAAAGGTTTCCATTACCGATAATATCATATCAAAGGTGCCACAGAATTTGAATTTACCCAATGCAAACCGATGTAAAGAAAGCACTTTATTCGGAGAAGTCATATTTGATATTGTTTCTTTGATCACTTCCGACATCGGACCAGTTTTTAACCTTTCTAGCTAGCTCAGGAGTGTCTATTTTGGTTAAGAAAATGCATTGTTGGACCACTTATTGATGCTGTTGCTTTTTCTGTTCTTCAGGTCCTCAATGCTCCATGCTTAAAAGGATTTTCTTCATGATTTAGATAATGTGAAACAATTAAAATTATTTGTTTATTACATTGCAAATCTTGATTGACGTCTATCGCTTCAACTCTTGTGCGTGTATAAATAGTAGTTATGCGTATCAAAGTCAGTATCTGAGCAACTATGCACCTAACCTTCCCTTAATCCAACCTTTACCCTCTCTCGTTGTCAGTTTGACTGCTGTTGAGTTAGGGAAGGGAGAGGTAGGCACGCATTTGTCCAGATACTGACATTGATCCCAGAAAATCTCAGAAAATGAAGGCTAATAGGAAAAAGAAGCGTGAGCGTTTTCTCAGCTTCTGCAACGCTGCTGGTAATCGAATTACGAAGTCACCTGTTTTTCAATTTGATGCAAACTTTCCCCAAAAACAAACTTTGAAATTTTCAGAAGGGTAATGTGATTTAATCGAAACTCTACTGAACATTGGTTGGTTCGATACACTCATTTCTAAAATGACACCTCACAAATAAGCCTTTCCCACGCATTGAGGTTATGATGGGATAAGAAGGTTTTACACAATCCATGGCAAGTTTCAAAAAGGGCAAACTTCTCTGCATTTCTTTTCCCCGCCCATTTTGATATTCCTCTCAATGTTTCCTTTTGCCCTTGTATTTGACATCACTCCTGGTTTGTTAAATGAGATACTAATCCATCCTGGCTAAGTTGCCATTAATGATAAATAGAATGTGGTAACATGCTTTATGACTCACTTTTCAGTTATTGTTCTCCTTTTCACACTATCTTTCTTAAAAATACTAAAGAGATTTAACAAAATAAAGGGATCCTAAGGAATCAGCAGCACCATATCGCAGAAAATTTCTATGCAGTTTCTTAACTATTAACAAGGGCCAAGGGCATCTCCGGTATTTTTCAAAGGGGGGAGGGGGGAGGTGGGCATACTGTGTCAAACAGGGGGTTCTCACCAGTTTTCGCCACCTGAATATTTTAGGTTGTTTAAAAATGGCTTACAAAGAGGGGGGGTCCCTGACACTCCAGGAACCCCCTCCCCCCCAGCTAGGCCCTTGATTAGTGAAGCGTTGAATAAGAGGAGTAAAACGCCATAAGAATCCGCTGGAATAGCTGACATTTCGGGGGCTGTCTGCTATTATCAATAGTTTCGAGGTCAAAGAAAAACTATAACGTTCGCCTATCAAAATCGTATGCCGACAGTTTCTTACTTACCTGTTACATTTCATTGATTTACAGATTTATTATCTAATTCCCTTCTCGATCATTTGGCCAAAAAGTGAGCTGCAACGTAAAGATTAAAATTCACCCCTATCATTTAGAACCATGTTTGTGTTTGAAAGCCATCCCTGCGTAAAACCTTTTTCAACAAATAGCTATTGTATTAAATCACCACAAACAAAAAATGTATATAATTACCACGTGTAACCTGGTACCAATTTTCGCCTTTATCTTTATGTGTCAAATCATTGAAGCGATTACGTTTGAAATTTACTTAGTTGAGAAAATTTCAGATGGGATATATTGTTACTTCTTTTATTCCAGCTAAAGGGGCACTTCTGCGACCAAGACTACCTGTTGATGTAAGCTGAAATTAATGGTCAAAACCCGAAAAATAACGGATTCTTTGAATGGGGAAAATCGTTGAGTGCTTTTATTTCATTTAGGTTTATATCTGTCGTCTTGCCTGATACTTGCTGGCACTTGTTCTCTCCCAAGCAATATAAAAGAACGTAAGTTTTTAGCTCAGATTTCTAATCAATATCCATACTTCAGTCAACGTTACCTAAAATGTCATTTTTACCCCCCAAAACTCTGTTACACTTGCATTTTATAGATATAGAATTGTAAAAGCCAAAGATTCGCTTGTATATCTGCAAACATTACATCTAAGGTGGAGTTCACCAAAAATTATTTCCATTGTCAATAATCCAATGCTAATAAGTATCGAATGGGGCCAATTTGCTTTCTATTACTTATTAAATTTTTTGGGAAGCGTGCCTCGTACAGTTTTGTCATTTGAGCTTAACACCCACGAGTACATCACCATGAATTCGTAAATTTTGGTTACCATGTAGCGTGCTAAGAATTGGCTATAAAAAGACTTCAATCATTACATAAAAAGTTCACTTTTATTCCATGGTAAATTTCTGTTGTTCACTCATCCTAAGGCGTAATAAGTTATTAAGAACTTTCAAATGTTCCCCTCTCAAACTGAAATGAGAAAAATATGATCGATGCTAAAATATTACCTTCTCATATAACAAAAAATTGGTGTTTTGATCCTCCCATGTACTCTGTTCATTCCAGAATCGCCAGTGTCCTTGTGTCATACACAGCATGAAGTTTTTAGCTTTTGCAGTTGTCCTTCTCTCGATGGCACTATTAGGTAAGAAGACAAGCTCAATTTGATTTGAAAAATTAAAAAAAAAAATTAATTATCTTAAGCTTACTTATTTAAAATTCTACTGGACTTATTGTGAAGGAAAATCCACCCCTTTGAGAGGGCGCCAAGTTGCAGACCAAGGAAAATATGGACGATCGAGCCAAAAAGTGTAATCTTACACTTCGTACTAAAAACTATAGCAATTACATCTCGCACACGTGCGAACCGCCGATGAACGCGCAACCAGTTATAAGCTCTTAATTGCTGACGTTTTTTTTTTCTTTTAATCCTAGCATTTCCAGCACGCGGTGACTGTGGGACACAAATTTACACCAAATGGGCTACATGTGTGAAAACATCATGTCCTCCCGATTCCTTGTCTCTTCAGGTCAATGGTAAAACTTGTCCACCTGACCACGTTTGCTGCCTTATGCGACCCAAAATAAATTTCAAGGTAACTTTCAGATCGATTTTTTTTTTTGCAATACGTAGTTTAAGTTTTAGCTTAGATTGGAAGTATCGTAATGTTCTGAAACAAACTTAATTAATTCCGCAAGGACTCTTACCATAAATTTTATTTACTTTCAAGTTTAATGAGAGATGAGTCTAAATGAATTTGAATACAATTTAATTTCTCATACACGTTGTTTCATTTTTTTGTTCATCAGACGGTTGAATCACATTGTGACCAATAATCCGATGAAGGCAAAGGCAAATTCTTCGTTCTTAATGAGACATTTGTTTCAGTAATTACAGCATAATGCGTGTAACTTCGATCTCCTGATTTCTCTAAATAAAATGGGAATAAAATCGCCTTTGACAGGAACGTCGCGAGTGACTTATTCAGAATTACGGTGTCCTGAGTTTGTTTTGTTTTTACATGATTGAACTCTCTCACTGTAAGCACTTGAGTGTGTTACGCTTTTTTCGTTAAGTAATTTGCAATAGTATATCCGTCCATCTTCATTCCTATAAGAAAGTGCCTTCAAATTGAATTTGATTTGACATTAACCAGAGGTGTGATATGCCTGACCATGAGGTAGATTGACATGGAGTTGTATAAAAAACCCAAAAAGGTGATTATTTTTGCCTGAGAACATGAAATTTTAAGATGCCTAAGCCTTTCCAGGTCTTTCGACAGCTCCTTAAACCTGTTAGTTTGTTGTGGATGGAAAAGGTTTCTCCGTGTTCTGTTCCACTCCTTTATTTAATCACGGAGCTGCTACATAAAAAAAAAAGCAAAACACTGCACGGTTGCTGAAGAAGTTTGGTAAGGGAGATAAAGAGCACTGGTAGTATTTTTTGCTGCTACAGCGAGATTTGATGCTCAGCAACCCCTGAGGCCCTTTCATAGCTAAAAGTTGTCCTTGTCTATTAAGGAAGATTAGCCAAGTCTAGAAAGCAGAATCTACTCTGCATACAATCATAGCCACCCGCTGTCCCTTTTTGCTCTTGGCTATTGGATACCTTGAGGCAGAATACTAGAAAGCGAAACTTTTGCGTAATAGAAGGATGAAAGAAACTGCAGAGTTCAGCGTATTTGAATGGCTTTTGGAATGTAAACGACTATATTTACATCATGAAAGAGTACCGCTGTCTTAAATAGCGAAAATGAGCTTAAATGAAGTGCAAAAACCTTTCGACGAGCACTTGATCAATGCACGCTGTTTTTTCGGACCTTCTCTCGGGAACGAACATTGGCATAGCGTCAAGTTCTCATTCTATCGATCCTTCATGTCATTAGTCCCTTGCAAATTCAGTCCAGTTTAAATTTAGCCTTATACCTTAACAACAGAAGTTGACAATAGAAGTCTTTCATCCAGAACGTTAATTGCGACAAGATTGAAGTACTGGATCACGTTCTTTCAAATGCAAACAAGGCACACCTAGTGGAATGTGTTGCTTCTTTACTCCCAGTATGCAAATCTCAACTGAGACCAGCGAAAATTCTACTTAGTTCTTCAGTTGTTCTTCAAGTTTCCTTTTTCAAGAGAGCGATAGAGCCAACCAAGTTTGTGTTATTGAATATGTCATCGCAGAAGTACAAGGTTAAAAGGTAAGTTAATTCTACAAAGCCCGTTTGCAAGCTCGACAAAGCGATAAATAACAACCACAGTCAAACTTGGTACAGCACGAATTCTCTCGGTATGTAGAGATTTACGAGCTAAGACAGGGTGAGCTAAACAGGAATAATCGAAAGTTATTCCGATGAAATTTGTCTACTTATGCATTAAGCAACAAGTTTGCCAATTTTACTTATGCAAGAAAAATATTGATGCAAGGCTATCAATGAATAGATATATCACAATAGCATCGATACACAAGTTATCACAGGACTTTTAAATTGATCTGAGAGCTTCTGAGCCGTGGTGTTTAGATAAATGCAGTTGAATTAAAGACTTATCCAGATCACTCGTCATCAGCAGTCGTTCATAAGAACATGGAGCACAGCTGTTGTTTAAGATGTTTCGCTATGTTTGTATGTTATTCTTTATCAATAGAAAATCTCATTGATCTGTAGAAAGACAAAGAGAGTTTGAGAAATTAACTTAGCCTGAAAACGGCCTTTGAACGAGGACCGACAGCACGTTCTTGTTACTTTCCCATCGACACGGGTCATGCTGATAATTTTCATAGCCCTATCACTCAGAAACCTGTTCGATCCTGACTTTTCTCAATTAGTATTTATTATTATGCTGCTCTCTGTCCGCTGTTTTCTCGAAGAGCTTTTAATAGGGTGAAGGTCACCAAGACTTGTACAAAGTCCGGAAAAGAGGAGGAATCTGTTCACAGTTGTTTGCCATTGTTAATCGAATTAAGTTTTAAACTCTCAAAAGATATGTCTTCATTTTTTACCAAAATTGAGCGAAGACTTAAAACGATTGGCTTACCGCATGCAAAAAGAGAAACCTCAACATACTGGGAACTATTCAATTAAACAAAATATACTTGGGTTGGAATTTATAAACATTAGATGCATCGATAGTCAGTACTCTTATTATTATTCTTAAGGTAAGTGCTATTTGAAGTTCAAAAAGTGATAGTATACTACAACAACTGGTTTCGTAGACACTAATTTGCGGGTATCAAAGGTATGTTAGACAGCCGAGCAAAGGTTCCAGGGTTTTCCAAAAGCTAAATGTTCAATGGATTGGAAAAAACAATTGTAATCCTAATAAACAGATCGCACAATGCCTTCATACCTCTACCTAATGCAACCACGATTTTATAATAATCTTCCTCAGAAAAATTATTATACGAAGAAGGACAACTGCATTTGTAGTCGATCGCAAGTAACTAACTTTTTCTAGAAAATCTAGTTTAGCATAATTAATGAGAAAAACTTGGTACAAACCGCAGAATAATTACAGAAAGGTACTTTATTCCAAATATCAACACGCGACTTAATAAACTCTGCGACTGATGCCAAAAGGAGATTGGAACTGAGACGATCAACCATTCTATCAAATTGTTTGAAGTTTATCAGTTAAAAATAATTATCAGCTCACTTGCAGAAAGAGCCAATTTGACTGCCGCTTAACTTTTTGATTGCCTTTTTTAAAGTCTGCATGAGTAATTTAATTATGTTTGGGAAATACGTCTACTCAGTTGCCTGCTCTTGCTGTTTTGCTTCAGCTCTCTTCCGTTTTCGTTGGTGTACTTTCTCTTTCGGAAAATTTCACTCTAATTCACGCGAGTTGTTGCTCATAATGACGTAATGATTTACAACAAATTTCATCTGTAAGTTAAAACAAGGGCATCTTCCTCCCTCCTCTTTGAGAAAAAGTGCTATTTCATCTGGATCCTTTGACTTTATGTACTTACTGGATATCTATCTCCACTGTCTTCAAACGCTAAAGCCTTGATTCGTAAATCCATGCTCTAAATCATTAGCTAGCTGACAGATACAGCTAACGAGCTCGGATAATAATGTGAACTCTAACCCTAAATTTTGCTTCTTTCGACAGTGCTGAGCAATTTGCCGAAGAATTCAAAGGGAAAGTGGCGGCATTTAGCCGAACACTACGAGGCCTAGAGGATAGAGCTAAGAAATGTGAATCTTTAAAGTCTCTAGTGAGTAGATTTCGCTGTGACTTGTTAACACACAGCAATTGTTGTTGTCTTTAGGGCCTTTATGTTAGAGTACTTGTTCAAATCTCTTTTTTTAGGAGAAGGGATCCACCAAAACAATTGCTTACGAGGATGGAGACAAAAAGTACATGCTTGATTGGCAGCCCTATTTGAATGACTGCAAAAGAAGATTGTCGAGGTATGAATCTTCAAAACTGTAAACAGCCAATTTAAATGGCTTTCATTGTTGCCCGTGTTTCGTGGACTTTCAGCGACCCCTCTACCAATTAAAACTGTTTTGACAACTGCTCAGTATAAAAATTGGTATCTCCCTAAGTTACTACTTTTTTATTCACACTGACGTCATTATTTTTAGCATTAGGGTTTCCGATGTAATGCAACCACTTATACCAGAAGTAGGTGTGCCTCTTGACTGAGCCAAGAAAGTATTTGAAAAAATTTTTCAAAACGAAAGTGTTACTTGGGTCCCTTGATAGATGTGGGCATAGATGATCGAGCTAGTAAATCCTTCTAATGTCGTAATGTCGGAGTTGACTGCAGTTGGTGGGGGTGCATTCAGAACTTTATCAGCATTTACTTTATCCAGTATATAATTATTATTGGTCGGTGAAAGACACGATTCTTAAATAGTTTATTAAGCTGTTTGAAAAGTTGGAAAAGTGCTTTGAACTTCTGGAAAGCAATTCATACTTGTCACATAGCAGGGTTCACTTTAATAACCGGAAGTGCCCATTTGAATTCTTGAAAAACGCGACCTCACATGGACAAGTGTCAAATAAAACAGAAAACGAGTCGCCCCTCTTATCTTCAATATTATCTTTTAAAGATCTTTAGAGAAATTGAAGGAGATCCAGAATCATAGAAAACAGAGAAAAATTTCTTTTATTGGCTCCATCAAAGAGGCTCTTCCTTCCTGGTCCAAAAAGGAAAATCCTAAACATCTTTTGCTTTATCAGCTGATAAATGACACAGAAGATTATCAGGTAAGCAAACTCTGACCAGCAGTATCACTGATTTCTAAAATATATAGCATCAAAATGCAGGGGAAAATAGGAACTTAGTGGTTAGGTTTTATCACATATTCTGATCCTTGAGGTAAATGTCTTTCGTCATGATTTCTGACCATCTTCATTCCTTAATCAACCATATATCTTTCACATACTCGTTTTGTTCCTTTCATATTCTGATTATCATTTCAGTTTAATGTTCAGGCAACGACCACATATAAAGATGTCATGGTATCATAGCGACATTACCTCCATGTTTTCGTGTTGAATACTACATGTACTCAGATGCATTTCATAATCTCTTGAGCCGTTGGATAGTGAACTTTACGTAAGAAGAACAAAGTGTCGCAACTGACAACGGATGGTAAAATGCGTGAGCGCTTATCCCTTCTTTAAAACAGTGACCAACGTGTCAGTGGCACATTACTTAAAAACGTTTCAACGCTTCGGAATATTCGTTCATTCGAAACCATTGTTATTACAAACAAAATCAGGCTTGAGGTTTTTTGAAATATGTTATAAATTGTGAGAGTTATACATTGTGAGAGTGTGATTCTTAAATTTCGTATTGCATTTCAAACTATCAATGCATTGTTAGTTGACTATGAGGATGGAGATATTATTTGTTAAGTGTGCCAGAAATTACGTCATTGTCACCTTAATCCCAAACTTTTTCAGAACTTACTAACGGACATCGTGAATCAAATCAAGCCAGCAGATGACCTCACAAGTCTGGTAAACAAAATATTTCAAGAACGAGACTCTAATCAGAATGATGAAATAGCGAAAGAACTGGAAGGCATAACGATCAGGTGGAATTCACTTTGTCAAAATGTGATCAACAAAAGTGGCAGGTAAAAGTAATTTCATGCTTTTCCTTAAAAACTTCTTTCTACTTTGAGGTGATCGAAAAACGTGACGTGTGAAAGTAAGAAAGATTTCCAAAGTGGTACCTTTAAGGGAAATAGAGTGATTAATTTTTATAGGGTATCCTACCTGATATACTGCAAGTAGGTCACCTTTGTAGTGCCTAGAGTTATGAGCCGTGAAAGACAAGACATCGTTTGAGCGAGAAAGCACAGTGGCCCTTACGAGGCCTGAGAGCGAAGTAAGATACATGACCTCTGTAGCAACCCACTTTGTTACCTTGTATCCCAGCGCTAATTTAAGCCAGCTGTGCGTGTTAACTTCCAGGTCACAAAATGATTATGTGATGGGTATACCCATCATCAATAAGCCATTTCCGAATTACATTTGGCCTCTTTTTAAAACGAGGCCTGTTGCTCAACGATTGGTATGAAAAGAATTTACTTTGTATATGAACGAAAAGTTACAATCATATGAAGGGATGAGCACCAGGACTCGCTTTGAAAATGAGGCTAACGGTAATTCGAAAAAGGCCTATTGTGTCGAGAATGGACCGAGGTGTGTATATAGATTTCATGGAAGGATGAGCGAAAAGTTCAGTAGAACAAACTAGCTCACCAAGTACTGACTGCGAGGAACTAGCTCACATTGCATTTCCAAGTTACCGATTAAATCCTAGAGATCATTTTCCTTTCAGTCTTGAATCTGTTGGTTTGGAGGTGGATCGTGAATACAAGAAGCTGAATAATTGGTATGAGAAATATGACACCTTAAACACCTGGCTGCACCTTAACGAAAAGGTCCTGGACGAAAAAAGCCCTGGGAGTACATCAGCTATCATCAAGGAACACTTGGAGAAAAATCAGGTACTTTTCGAAAACAAAGCTACAAATAACACATGACACTAAGAACAATACGAAAAAGCAGAAAAAACAGGCACGAAAAACAAAGAGTCCGAAGTATAGCCCCCCCCTCGCCCCTCCATAAAAAAACAATAGGTAAGTTTTGCTGCATGAGAAGTAACGAAAGTAACATCTGTCCGATATATAAGATTTCCAACTACAAGGCCATTTTTCCATTTAAAAGGAATAACGAAATTGACAACTTCTTCCTTACAATGGTTAACGAGTAAACAATGGAAATCTCGCGGAGTTAGTAATGAATGTGACTTATTCCAGGGGCAGCTCAAAAATGTGAAAGATCGCAAACCCAATTTAGAGGAAGTGGCGCTGGAAGCTGACTCACTTCTAGAAAGTAGCCGCTTAGATATGGGAGATGCAGAAAGGGTGGAACGATACAAAGAAGAATTGAACACCAGATACACAACTCTCATTGACAGGCTCATGGGAACCCAGAACAGGTAAGGGAATAAAAACGAAAGAAGCTAGCAATCAATGAGTACAAACGATGTTGAGCTATTTCCACCCTCTAAATACCCTTCAGATATCGAAGTTTATGGTATTTCGAAATACCATAATCCACGCCCCATGTGGTTTCTTCCTTTTTCACTTTTAATAAGTCATCTCGAATCATCAAACTCAAAGAAAGTAACTGGAATTTAAAGGAAGCCTCTGAGTGGAAACCGTACACTGCATCAACTCAGAACTACAACTTTGATTCGCTGAGTTTTATATATTTTTTTTTTTTTTTTTTTTTTTTTTAAACAATTTTATTTACAAGACGATCACTTACACTACTTACAGCATTAATTACACTTACATTGTACTTGTTACTAACACTACTGGTACTTATACTTACACAAATTATGCATACACTACGTTACGATACATGTATTACAATACTATTAACATTAATTTAATTTACGGTTGGCGTGTTTACAAAGTTCTTTTCAATTAAAAGACAATCACAAGTAAACATACAGGTCTCAAAAATGAAGTTAAGTATAAGTCTAACCTAAAAAACAGCAGTATGAAAAATTAAAGTAAAAAAGCCCACGTGCGATAAAATTTCGGAAGTTCTTTTTTTGCGGTCGCGATCTCTTTTAGGATTTCAAGTTTTCCCGTGATGAACAGTAGGAAGATTTGAAAATCTAAGATGTCTCCGCAAAGGCTTGTGCAGAAAATGTGATATTTGGCTAACAATAGGCAATAATTTAGGACTTGCCAATGCTTTGTCCTATATTGCCAGCCATAGAGTATATGACTTGTGGATAACGTTATTGTTTCATTTGTTTTTTGGTGCCACCAGTCTTGAAACAGAATCCAGAAGTCGAGTATTAGTGTGCAGTTTATTAATAGGTGATGCAACGTTTGTTTTTCTGTATTGCATAGGTTGCATAAGGGGCTCTCTGAAATGCCGTCTCGGTAAAGAGTGGCGCGAGTTGGAAGCACGTTATGAATCACTTTATACTGAAACATTATTATTTTAACTTCGTTTGTTACTTTAAATGGCATAAGATAAACGTTCTTGATGGTAGTTTTTGTAAATCCGTGGCGTAGAATTTTGGTTTCGGCAGTGGGAGGAACAAAGACGGTGTTTAAAAGAGAAGAGTAAATAGAACTGGTTCTTAGGCTGTTTACAGTAGTGTTCGCGTGTGTGACGTTTGGAATAGGGTTTGTAAGAATAGCTTTCCAGTCTTTTGGGATTGCGTTGACCAAGCCATAGTATGTGGTGAAAGGCACATTTAAATTAAATTTTGTGACAAATTCATGCTACTTCAAAAATTTCTGATTTTGGTTTAAAATGTCGCTTATCTTAGTAATACCGGCGTCATACCAAGTTTGGTAAAAGACAGGTTTTTTTCCTATAAGAATTTTTCTGTTATTCCACATTATTTCGTTTTTAGGATTTATTTTGGAATCGATGCCCGTTGAAGCTAGCAATCAATGAGTACAAACGATGTTGAGCTATTTCCACCCTCTAAATACCCTTCAGATATCGAAGTTTATGGTATTTCGAAATACCATAATCCACGTCCCATGTGGTTTCTTCCTTTTTCACTTTTAATAAGTCATCTCGAATCATCAAACTCAAAGAAAGTAACTGGAATTTAAAGGAAGCCTCTGAATAGAAACCGTACACTGCATCAACTCAGAACTACAACTTTGATTCGCTGAGTTTTATATCTGGGAGGGGGGATGATATGCTTGTGCTGTAAGTAAATAATATCAAAAAAGCGGGTGGTACTGCGTTACCTCGAACTTTTTTTCTGGCTTCTTGGAAGGTCGATTCAACCCTTCAACCTCGAAGAGTAAATGACTTTTAATTTTTCACTACAGTATAACCTTTGAATCAAAATTTATGAGAAATTAGGATACAGGATTATTTAAGGAAAATTTTGTCTGAGTCTGATATTAAGTGTTGTCAACAGGTTACATAACAGTATGCATGAACTAAGAAACGTTCCCAAAGAAACAGTAGAAAAGACAGAAACGGCCATCGTGGAGGCTTCGCTGGAACCAAACCACAAGGTATGGGCTAGGCGGCGCAATTTATCTTTAATGCAAAGTGTTAAGCCTAAGATCATTCTGCACTGAGTAGGCGCATGGCTTAATGGAATCTATTTGTTAAGTAATTTATTTATTGCACCATGTTGAATTTACAATGCCTTCCCCCATCCCTTTCATATCAAGCCACCACCAAAGATCATTTCACCGTTCCATAAAGAAGATGAAACTAAAAGCAATGAGCAGAGAGTAAAAGATTCCATGGCAGCTGTCAAGAAGACTATTGCACAAGAAGATAGGTGGATTCTAAAAACTAGGACAGAGGGTGGTAAAGCAAGGTTAGTGTTTGCTAAAGCAGAGGAAAATCTCAATGTTAGGCTGGAGACAAGAACTGAGACGATGGCATTTTGTCACCACTGCACGAGGACAATACCTTTACAATAGTTGGCAGGGGACTTTGGCACTTACCAAGTTTTGAATGGAATTTTTTCTAGTGCCCCCAATTGGAAAAAGGATTTGTTTTGGAAACTAGGCTATACCACTACACTGGGAGTTACTTTCCCTATTCTTTTGGAGAAATGCTTGGGTTTTTAACTTACCCTGCTAATCAGCACAGATACGATGTAGAAGAAGGGCCTAAGCGGTTTATCGTACTTATCCGAGATGATTAGAACGCCTAACCGTTTGCAGATGTCATAGTAAAGGCAGCGCATTCTCCTCACTTATCTTGGACCCTAAGTGTTGGTCCGTCTGTGGCTCGAACCTTGGACCTCATGTATGATACTTTAGGGCTAATTTCATAATTATTCATCCAACAGGATTCACGAAGAGACTACGAAAGCATTTGATTCGTCGCTAGACCTTTGTTCGAAGGCGTTGAATGAGCTGGACGAAGAATCGCTGCAAAAGTTTTCAGCTGCTGGTTCAAACATTAAAGAAGTTAGGGAGCAGCTCGATGAAATACTGGTAACCAAAAAAAAGAACAAAAATAACCATACCATGACTAACGCCGCTTGTAAAAAAAACGTATTTAGACGAACCTATTATATATCAAATTATATAAAATACTTGAGAATTTTTTCCTAAAATAACCCCCTCCTTTCCGCAAAAAAGGAAAAAAATTTAAACAGAAAAAAGAATTCAAGGGTAAGAGGGAGCGGTTTGGGGTACGCTTGTCTTGTTATGTTACTGCGTCGCTATTTATTTAATTAAATGTCGGTTTTCTCAATAATATTTCTACTATCCTTCTAATCTATAAGCTAGTAGCAAGACAGAATAGGTGACACCTAAATAAAGCTAGCGTTAATAGCAATGAAATTCTCAGCTAAGCACAGAGAAATGAATTTTAATGATATGTTCAGCTGAAAACAAATTAAAGATGCACAAAACAATCTATAATTATTCTAGAAGCGAATGGAACGGGAATCATTTTAAAGAGAACAAAGAGATTTTATGCTATGCTGTCCCAGATACTAAATAAAAAAAGTTTTTTTCCCTACCTTCCATATATCTTCACATGTTGCTTTTGAAATTTGAGATATTTGATGTAAAAGGCCCAAACTTACATTGAAACTTAGTTAATGACCTCAGTCGCCTGGGGGTTATCTAGTACTCAATCCCACAGCAAACTGGAACCTGCAGAGACTCGAGTCTCACGAGGATTTCGGGTTGTACTATTTCTCTTCCTCTTAACTAGTATTTGGTATATCTCTCTTGATATTTGAACCATTTTCCAGGATCTGGAACGAAAAATGTCCAAGGAGGATGCTTCATTTCGTTCGGTGAAGGAAACGTTTGAAGCAACTGAGGGAAAAACATTGATGAAACAAGAAGCTCGCGATAGGCTGCAAAGAAAAGTTAGCGATTTGAACTCCAGATGGGAGGAGATGTGGCGTTCTCATGACGTTAACAAAGACCGGTACGTGTCACTTGACCTCTGAAGGTCAAGATATTTTTTTACCGCTAGATGTTATTTGACAAAAACATGTAAACATGCTAAATTGTCGAATATCTAGCGGAAACCTTCTGACCAACTTAGCAGGAGCTTATGAATGAATCACCTAAATAATCTCTTCCAGCTAGCTCCCATTGTTAGTCTGGTATCAGACTGAGTTAATGTCTCTAACTGCCATTAGGGTATCGTAAACTTGGACCCCTCTTCTTCCTAGAGGGACAATGAACGACCTCGAGAATTAGATGGGGTCTTTAATCGGACACAGCATGAGCTATATTAGGCTGGAGTTTCTGAAAGGCCAGCGGCACATACCCAACGCAAATTCTTTTCTCCCTCCCCCCCCCCCCCCTCCTTAATCTTAATCTAGTAATGCAATATCTCTCCAGAGTGTGGAAAAGAGTTTATAAGGGACACGTGATTGAGGCCAAAATTAGCAAATGACGCCTGAATATTACAGAGGCAGACGTGATTCGTAAATAATTTATCAGCGTGAGGCGTTATTTGCCTCATGAAATAAACGTGATCCGTTGATTTCTTCTGTCATTTTGTCAAAACCTCAATATTTCCCTGAAAACTTGAACGCAAGAGTGAGATTTGAAGCTTTCCCTTTTAAAGACGTGATGCGGAGACGAATTCCCTTGCTACATCTACCCTCTCTCTATTCTGATAAACCAACAAGTAGATAAAATTGTACAAAGGTAGGGAAAAATCTTTTAGAAAATATTTTCAGGGAAATAATTTTGTCCTCATTTGACTTCTTTTCCATCATTTTTAATCTTTATGCGCGCATTTTAGCTTGGTACAAGCCATTTTGATCATGGGTGGAGAGTGGATGGGGAGAGTGAATGAAAACCTTGATGACCTTGAAGAGGACATCAAATCAATCGAAATCAAAGATGGCGATTGGCAGTCTCTGGGTGACTCGGAACAGAAACACAAGGTACGAAAACCGTTGGGCTGGTCACAGGGAGTAGAGGAGTTAAACTTGAATCACAGTATTGCCAGTAAATTTAGACATACGACTCGGACCTTCTGATTGGCCAGTAATAAATGCGACGGCACTTCTTGTTTCTAAAAAGCCCAAAGTAAGAAATGTAAGCGGTTTTTGCCTTAAGGAGGGGATTTCAAGAGTCTGCAAAGTGATCACATGTGTCAGCATTTCCAGTGTGGGAATGACCAATGTGACAATGGAAACTGGCTGTTCAAGCGTCTAATGAATACAATCCACAATAATCTGCTGAGAACCAATTATTCTTTCAACTCCTCAGAATAATTTATCAGTACCTCCTATGATTTCTTTGATTTTAAACCTTCAGGAAATCATGGACAAGATAGGGTCTTATGAGGTTTCGGTGGGTGGAGCTGTGGATGTAGCCAGAGAGGTTCAGCGGCGGGATCTGGTAACCGAGGAAACTGGTGAGACTATTACACATGAAACAGAGGAACTAGAGGACAGGCTGGAACGACTGAAAGCTGAAGCTGACGAAAAAAAGAAAAGGTTTGGAGCAAAAAAAAAATTTTCTTACTTAGATGAGAAATTCAACATGAACAAATTTCATCACTATTAAAATACTAAAGAAATCTTCAATTAGATCAGTTTTCAAATGAGTTTCGAAAAACAAAACCAAATTATTTACAATAGCCAATCGGAGAATATCAACATAATCGTAAGTTAATGAGAACTCGAAAAAAAAATTAAAAAAAAAAAACAGGCAAAATTCATGAAATGCACGAAAATGCTAGTAACCGAGTCACCATTGATTTTAGTTTGGATCTGATTGGTTGAGAAAGTGATGCAAGTATTCCGACCTAAGTGAGGCAAGAACAAAGAAATCATGGATTATTTTTGACTCCCACTTTAAACTGCTCTTAGTTCCAAACGTAATCCGAAATAACATAAGTCCTGCTTCACTTCTCTCTCTATGGTAGGTCCAGAAAAATCATGGCACCATCAAAACCAGTCAAATGCCTTAGCCACCTGTTTATAGCGTTTTAGGCAGTTTCGTGTGATTTACTCCGATATCTAATTCTGATTGGCCTCTGTAAACAAATTTTGGTTTGGGTTCTACGACCCTCAACTGAAACGCATTCTACCTCTCAGGATCGCAGATTCCTTGCGTAAGATTGAGCATTCTACTGCTGTCCAAGAGATTATGGTGCCCTCCAGTGTATCAGTTGCCCACTCAGCTCCCGATCAGGTTAATGGAGATTCTGATGAAGGATTTGTGGAACCAAAGCGACACCTATTTCAGAGAAAAGTTACGTACGAGGTAAGATAATAAATTATTGGCTAAAGGCAGATGAAATACTTGCAAGTGAGATGTCGAACCTCACTGCAAGCGAGGCAAGGAGTGGTTGTCATGAATATAGATAGGTGAAAGACATATGCTCTTAAATTGTTTGTTTGCTTGTTTTTATTGTTTAATCATTTCGATTCTTTTCTCATGCCACAAACTAATAGTACTTAGTACATTTTTAGTCGATCATAACCAAGAAAATGAAAGAGTTGAAGAAAGAAAGCAAGGCGATGAATGCATGGATGGACGAAACTGAAAAACTTGTGGGTTCACTACGAATAGACATGGATCCAAAAAAGGCCTCCAGGGTGCAGCAGAAAATTGACGTAAGTATGCAGACAGCCCTATAATTTATTAAAATTAAGCGCTGATCTTTGCAATCTATTCAGCTACATAGAAAAGGTGGTTGTGATCAGATGTTTCGACAGGAAATCACCAAATTTAGAATGTTGGTTAGCAAACTGTTTGAATATCCATCCGAAATTTGAAATTTTCAGTTTATCGTCCGTAAACTGACTGACGGGTCACTCGGGAGAGGATCATTATTGAAAGGATTGAGCGTGGGATGGACGAACGGACGGATGGACAGACGGATAGATTAATTTTGGTTATTAGATATGTTTTCTGCAGAGTTACTTTGACATAGTTTATCTATAGCCCGGAACTTGAACTTTTGGTTTCAGGCACGACTGGGAGAGGTCAACGAAAAACAGTCAAAGGTAAACCGCGTCATCCAGCTTAGCAAGGAGATTGAGAACGAGACCATTGACCCAACGGTTAATGAACCTTTCGTGAAGGAAGCCAAGGCTCTTGAGGAAAGGTGGGCCAAGAACAAGGACTTGCTTGAAAATCACGGAGAAAGAGACGCTGCCAGCAAAGCCTCGTCCGGAAGCTGCTGTATTCTGTTCTTGAAAAAACGATTGTTACCAGTGTGGTCATACAATTAACTGAAGATGATAATGAAAGCAGATATTCCAGCTCTTAAACCTTGAATAGCAAGATATATACTCACCGAATTACAAGGTTGATTTTTGATAATAATGGGTGAAAGAACAATCGATTAAACATTTAATCAATCAAATGTAAGAAACGCTACGTAATTCCAGTTAAAACTTATTTTCTACATTACCTGAAAATTGATTCTTGAGGAATTAGAAATTTAACCACACCTTTACACTAACACTAGTGTTAACTTGCACAATTCTGTTCAGTCTTATTAAACGAAACGAGCAATTCCATTTAAATTCTTTGTCATCTATGGTTATTTTGGCTTGAAGCACTAATTTACACAATTTAGTTAATCTGAAATCACTGATGTGTTTTACAAAGTGATTTTTGTTTTGTCCTCTTTAAATGACCCCGGTGACAGGGGTGATTAATTACATCGAAAGATGTCTGTAGATTTTATCGCGCAATTAAGATATTAGTTGTAAGAAAAGCAATGAAATAAGTTTGAATTTAATTTACTACGAAGATATTTATTAGCGAATTCATCTAAAAGTATCACGCCTAATGCAAAATCGTAAAATTTGTTCGTTAAATTAATTGCGTAAAAGAAAAGTTAACGACGGCCTAAGTTGCAATGAACAGCAAAATTCAAAATGGTAATTGACAAGCATTAAGGAATGCATGTATTCAAAACATGAAAAGTAGTCTACCAGTGCAATTTTAATGGACTGAAATATTGTTATGTTAGTTTGGTAGTATCAACTGAGTAAATTGCACACCGTAAAGGGCTTCAAAGCTGACGTTCCTAGAGCTAGCCCTTCATGGAATATTGGAATGTTGTTACTCTTATGTATAAACTGGCAAAATACCGTAGGTTAGTCGAAAGGGTTAAATAGAGCCTGATCTCTGGTTAGAATTGGCTCTAAATTGTCAAGACGAAACTATACCAACTAATTTGTAAGACGCAAGTTAACTCATTCATGAAAAACACAAAAAGTTTTTTAGTTTATGTCTGAGCCTGGCTATCTGCCCTCCACTTTCCTTTCTAATAAAGTTCGGGTATAAAACGCACTGCCATTGGTTGAAAGAGCGTGCTCTATCAGAATACAAAGCATAGAGCTGAGCAAAAGCTGTCTGACAACGTCTCGTGTTTCTCCCTACACTTCTTTCGTACTGTAGCCAGCTCCCTCCGTGCTTTACAACAGAACAGAGCACAGTCAAGGATTCTCTATTTGTATTGCATATGTCCAGAAGTAGCTGATTGAAAACAAATGGTGGCATAAAGCACTGACATTGCCTATGTTGGGGTATACCTTTTGTGACGCACCTAAAGCTGATCCGTATAGGGATTTTCTGATTAGGAAAAGTTTATGTAAACTTTCCGTGGTTAGTACCACAAGAAATGATCAAACTATAGTTTACAAAACATGATGTAGGCACAAAATGCTTTTTAGGATACGGGATACCGAAGGAAAAAGAAATTAAAGGGTTAATTGGTTTTGCAGAAAGACTTCCTCTCAAAATACACACCTTGTTGAGAAGGGCGAGATGACGCTACAAGCCCGCTATCGTTAACAGATCACATATATGTGATTAGGGGTGGGAGCACACGGACAAATTTAAAGGAATGATGAGGAAGGATTCCCTTCTCCTTCTCCTTTTCTTCTCCCTCCATTTTATTCCTATTTCCAAATTTCATTTGCTCCTGCCATCAAAAACTGACTCTAGTGGGCTGTTCAACATGTTATGGAGAAATGTTGAACACTCGATCGAACTCCATCGCTAAAAAACCTCCCCTGCACGGTAAGCCATTGAAAGAAACTGGAATATTAGCAACCTCCAAAAAAATATTTGATAGATATATGAAGATTGCATTCGAAAGAAAATGAGGAATGTGGGATTATTAAAACATATTAATCAAAGGGATTCAGGAGACACAGAACCTCACACCTGCGATAAGGCTTGAATTATGGCAAATTTGAAACTTGTTTATCTTTGGTTTCTCCAAATAATGTTCCGTATCCTTGATTTTTTTCTAAGTTATCTTTTTCCCAACCGTCAAAAATTTTCGGCTCTCCCTACCCTCCCCATTCGCTTCATTTTTTACCATCCTTTTATTCACCTCTACAGAACATAAATTTTTACACCAAGTTCGTTTTTTATTCTATCCACCATTTTGTGTATTGCAAGGAGAGTGTTCCTCGACCCTCTTCATTTCATATTTAATATTGGAGTGATGTGCGACATTAATAGAAAATAGTTATGACGTGATAGTCAATGATAGTGAATGAAAGTTAAAACTGTCATCGACTATCATCATCATGACCATTTGAACGGGGCTTAATTCCTTAAATCAAAAATCTACCATGATGTTCGAACTTTGCCTGGCTGGGGTGGGGAATTTGAATTGTAAGTGTCAAGTCTTTCCAGCCGAATATAAATGTTATGTCTTTAAAGATGGAGGTGTTTAATTTAAGGTAAACGTTTTACTTTCGTAAGAGAATGGCTCAGGAGAAAAGGTATACATGGTCCAGGTTTCAAAGCTTGCTCAACGTGTAGAAAGTTATGGTGGTGGATTTCTCCTTTAACAAAGCATCGGGTGGGGCATTTGAACACAATTTTTTTCCAGGGTTTAAATCCTGGTGGGTTCACACGCTTGTTCGTGATTTCCCGCGCAGCTTTCACGCAAAACATGCGCGTTCTTCCAAGACGGGGAAGAGCTGGGAATAAAGTGGTCGAATCCAACATGGCGGTGAGCCTAATGTTATAGAAAATCCCGAACAAGAAGACAGCTCAGCATCTTTTGCCTTTGAGACATGTTTTCCATCGTTAAGTGACGTTTAGATGCAAGGGAAAGTAGGCCATATAGATCTAAATCAGATACATGTAAGTAAAGAAATATTTAAAGAAACTGCTTGTTACAAATATGTTCGTTTTTGGTATGTTATACCTGATCTTGGCAAGATGTCTACACAGTGACTATAATTAGAATCGACTCATAATTTCCAGTTTAGGTGATAGGATAATGTTGAATCATGAGTAAAAGGGATCATTGAATTTGAAATTTATAGGTTAGATTTTTGTCTTGCAAGTTTGCTGCTTTTATATCCGTCACAGTTCAGCAAATTCAGGTTTTTTTAGAGTTTAGAGTTATGGGCTGCCTCCATGGCTTAATGGTTAATTGATTGACCAAGTGGCTGACAGATTGACGAATTGAATGATTGCTTGATTACTTCACTTTCTATTATAGCTAACCAGCTGAACAGCTGACTTTCATTTATTGATTGACTGATAAAAGACTGAATGGCTAGTGGGCTGGCTCAGGCTGGTTGGGCTGATCAGTGCTAACCAACCAATGGAGTAATTGCTGACATTTCAAGCAGAGGCCCTTTGCTTTGAAGAGGGGACAACCCCTCGAAACATCAGCCTTTTCACTCTTTGTGGTGGTGCCAATTTATTTAACACTAACACTAAATTACCTGCTATACTCTCCCACTGAGGTAGCATCACAGTTTCTTTAGAAACTTACCTCCTCTATTCAATGGAACAATTGACTGACAGACTGGCAGAGCAGCTGAGTGAGTGACTGACAGACTGACTGACTGACTATTTGATTGAACACTTGCTTAAATAAATAAAGGGCTAAATGGTTAACTGGCTCAGGCTGGTAGGCTTACTGAAGGCTGAGTGACTGAAAAACTTATCATTTGACTGACTGAATAATGGGCCAGCTGACTGGCTGACTGGTTGACTGACTGTCTGATTGACTTACTAACATATTCACAGATTCATTAGCATGTCTGTACCACAAAAAAGTGCTCAATGCAGGCAGATAATTTACCAAGAAACAAGAAAATATTTTAATTGCTATCTTTATTGCTTGCTTGCCCTCAATGCCTTAGGGTTTTGCATGCACAGGCAAGCCAGTTACAATAACTGCACTAATTCAGTGACTTACTGATCACGTGATTGATTGTTGGAATGAGTCAGTTGCCTATTGACAGGCTGTTCAATTAAATAACTGGGTGACATACCGATAGAATGACTTATCTAGCTGTTTAGTGCAAAACACTAGCAATTTACATTAGGGGTTGCAGGTGGGGACAGGTGAAGAACTCTTGTGTAATTGAAGATAAGAATGACCCATTTCCCACAGTACTTAGAAAGAAAAGGAACTTCCTTTTGAACAATTTTTTTCATGGGTTAATCTTTGATCTCAAGACATATCTTTAGTTAACCCTTTAACCCCCAGAAGTGATTAACATGTAACTTCCCCTTACAGTATCCATATATTTTCCAGCAAAAAAGGTCATGAGACTATTCCAACATAAGGTAGAACTTATCTTGCTCTAACACCAAATTCTTGAAACTAATTTACAAAGAAATATGTAGTATCTAGAGGGGAGAATTCATAATCAGAACTTTGGAGTTCAAGGGTAAATTAAACTCTTGGTTATCTCCCTTAACTTGAAGGTACATGCATGAATAACGAATTTTTACTGAGACACAGTCTTGGTTTCCAGTTGGCTCTCACATCTATCACTTGCTACACAAACTGACCACAGGCAAAATGAACTGATTGAGTCACTGAGTGCTTCAATCATGAACTTCCAAGTTGTCAGTGAAACTCATTGAGCATAAGGTGATTAATGGACTCAGTTGTATTAAGTTTTTACCATATTTATTTATTATATATGCCATGTTGCCTAGAAATACAAGCAAGCTAAATCTTCTGTTTATCTTAATTTCCTCCATATAGTACAAGAAAGAGGTGCTGCAGACTTTGTTCTTACCTTAGACAAAGCCTTTTCAGAAAACTCCTTAGAAAGAGATGCCAGTAAGTATGGATTTTAGTCACCATATTATCTGTAATTGCCAAGAAGCAAATTCTGTAAATTCTCTCCTCACTTGCAAGGTCAGTAAGTGTCAAAGTATCAAAACTCAATGTCTACATTCCTTTCAAACAAATGGATCTAATTGTATTGAATTGAACTTAACTTTAAAAGCAAACTGTTTTTGAAGTGGTATTTCTTCTGTTACATATGACTTCTTGCTTGAGAAGCCTTATTAAAAATAATAACAATTTTTTGTGGTCTACCACATATTTATTACCTGCATGTTAGCATGAAATGCCACAAATTTGTTCTTGTTTTGTCATCATACTTATTTGTGCTGAGGCATCTGATTCCCATCATGCTTCTGCTTAAATGATAGGCAGTGAGTGGCCCCTAGCTTTTTTTATTATTATTTGGGACAGGAACTGATATAAAATAGTCTGAACCAATCATACAACAGCAGCTGAAATACTAAGTTAGCTCCATCCACATAGAGCATTGGCATGTTCTCACCTGAGTGGTAATCAATTTTCAAATTTCTAAAGGTTCACAAGATATTTGATAAGTTGATCATGCCCACACTAAATTCAGACATGATGAGGCTTGTATCTTGAGAAATGGGCACACACATTTGAATTTTCCTAATCTAAGGCTTGTACTTAGGGATGATTGCAGCTGTAACTATTCCCGTTTGACAATTTCTTTTAAAAGAATCTAGCATTAAGAACAAAATCTTCATGTTTTCGTTATTTGGAAGATTACGACAACACATAACGTCAGGATATATGATATGATACAAGGTTGCAGCCATTATTTGCAGCCATATGATTTTTCACAGGATCTGAAAAGCTGCTCGGATCTGATATCAAAGCTCCTTAATATGTGGTAAGAGGGAATCATTCGAAAATCAATATGATTTCATTTTATACGACTTTGTCGGAATAGAAACATATGAGAGATGGGAAAAGAAAAAGTTTATTAGAGGTCAGATACTAACTTGGTTGTTACTCTCAGTCGGCGCATACACGCTAGCCCAAGCATAGTGTAGTTCTATTAAGTGTCTCCTAGCTTCCTGTCGGTTTCCATACCCAAGCATGCATCTTTCTAACTTAACATATATGTCTCCGCTTTTAATAATAAAGCAATAACTCAAAGGGAATGTTTAACTCTGTAGGAATACGAATTACTTTCCGTGTTGGCTTTCTTTTTCGAGATTCTTTAACCAGAACTCCAAATATCCTCACGCACTCTTACCAATCTCCTTTATTTTGTCTTTTCGTAAGTATCTCGCGCACACTTAAATTTCTCTTTAATTTGATTGTTTCGTTAGTACCTCGCGCAATCTAAGATTTCTCCGTTATTTGATTGTTACGTGGTATCTCGTGTACTCTTAGATTTCTCCGTTATTTGACTGTTTCGTTAGTATCTCGCGCACTGTTAGATTTCTCAGTTATTTGATTTTTTCGCTAGTATCTCGCGCAATCTTAGATTTCTCTTTTATTTGATTGTTTCGTGGTATCTCACGCACACTTAGATTTCTCTTTTATTAGACTTTTTCGCTAGTATCTCGCGCACCTTTTAGATTTCTCCGTTATTTGATTGTTTCGTTAGTATCTCGCGCACTGTTAGATTTCTCAGTTATTTGATTTTTTCGCTAGTATCTCGCGCAATCTTAGATTTCTCTTTTATTTGATTGTTTCGTGGTATCTCACGCACACTTAGATTTCTCTTTTATTAGACTTTTTCGCTAGTATCTCGCGCACCTTTTAGATTTCTCCGTTATTTGATTGTTTCGTCAGTATCTCGCGCACTCTTAGATTTCTCCTTTATTTGATTTTTTCGTTAGTATCTCGCGCAATCTTAGATTTCTCTTTTATTTGATCGTTTCGTAGTATCTCGCGCACACTTAGATTTCTCTTTTATTTGATTGTTTCGCTTGTATCTCCCGCACCTTTTAGATTTCTCCGTTATTTGATTGTTTCGTTAGTATCTCGCGCACTGCTAGATTTCTCTTTTATTTGATTGTTTCGCTAGTATCTCGCGCACCTTTTAGATTTCTCCGTTATTTGATTGTTTTGTCAGTATCTCGCGCACTCTTATATTTCTCCGTTATTTGATTTTTTCGTTAGTATCTCGCGCAATCTTAGATTTCTCTTTTATTTGATCGTTTCGTAGTATCTCGCGCACACTTAGATTTCTCTTTTATTTGATTGTTTCGCTAGTATCTCGCGCACCTTTTAGATTTTTCTGTTATTTGATTGTTTCGTTAGTATCTCACGCACTGCTAGATTTCTCTTTTATTTGATTGTTTCGCTAGTATCTCGCGCGCCTTTTAGATTTCTCCGTTATTTGATTGTTTCGCTAGTATCTAGCGCACTGTTAGATTTCTCCGTTATTTGATTGTTTCGCTAGTATCTCGCGCACTGTTAGATTTCTCCGTTATTTGATTGTTTCGTTGGTATCTCGCGCACTCGAGATTTCTCCGTTATTTGATTGTCTCGTCAGTATCTCGCGCGCTCTAAGATTTCTCCGTTATTTGATTGTTTCGTTAGTATCTCGCACACCTGTAACCGTTATTTGATTGTTTCGTTAGTATCTCGCACACTCGAGATTTCTCCGTTATTTGATTGTTTCGTTAGTATCTCGTGCGCTCTAAGATTTCTCCGTTATTTGATTATTTCGTCAGTATCTTGCGCACTCTAAGATTTCTCCGTTATTTGATTGTTTCGTTAGTATCTCGTGCACTCGAGATTGTTTCGTTATTTGATTGTTTCGGTAGTATCTCGCGTGCTCTAAGATTTCTCCGTTATTTGATTGTTTCTCGCACTCACTTAGATCTCTCTTTTATATAATTTTTTTTTTAGTATCTCGCGCACACTTAGATTTCTCTTTTATTTAATCGTTTCGTCAGATTCGAGATTGTTCTATTATTTGATTGTTTCGGTAGTATCTTGCGTGCTCTAAGATTTCTCCGTTATTTGATTGTTTCGTTAGTATCTCGCACACCTTTTAGATTTCTCTGTTATTTGATTGTTTCGTTAGTATCTCGCGCACTCTTAGATTTCTCCCCTATTTGATTGTTTCGTTAGTGTCTTGGGCACCCTAAAATTTTTCTGGTATTTGATTGTTTCGTTAGTATTTCGCACACTCATAGATTTCTCCGTTATCTGATTGTTTCGTTGGTATCTCGCGCACTCTTAGATCTCTCTTTTATTTGATTGTTTAGTTAGTATCTCGCACACTCTTATATTTCTCTTTTATTTAACTATTTCGTTAGTATCTCGCGCACTTTTTAGATTTCTCTTTTATCTATTGTTTCGTTAGTATCTCGCGCCCTTTTTAGATTTCTCCGTTATCTCATTGTTTCATTAGTATCTCGCGCACTTTTAGATTTCTCCGTTATATGACTGTTTTGTTAGTATCTTGCGCACTCTTAGACTTCTCCATTATTCGATTGTTTCGTTAGTATCTCGCGCACTTTAGATTTCTCCCTTATTTGATTGTCTCGTTAGTATTTCGTGCACTTTAAAATTTCTCTGTAATTTGATTGTTTCGTTATTATCTCGCGCACTTTAAGATTTCTCCTTTATTTCATTGTTACGTAAGTATCTCGTGTACAGTAAGATTTGTCCATTATTTGATTGTTTCATTAGTATCTCGCGCACCTTAAGATTTCTCCTTTATTTCATTGTTTCGTTAGTATCTCGTGCATTTTAAGATTTGACCGTTATTTGATTGTATGGTTTGTATCTCGCACATTTTCAGATTTCTCCGTTATTTGAACGTTTCATTAGTATCTTGCGCACCTTTTAGATTTCTCTTTTATTTGATTGTTTCGTTAATATTTGGCGCACCTTTTAGATTTCTCTTTTATTTAATTGCTTGGTTAGTATCTCGCGCAGCCTTTAGATTTCTCTTTTATTTAATTGTTTCGTTAGTATCTTGCGCACTTTTTTAGATTTCTCTTTTATTTAATTGGTTCGTAGTAACTCGCGCACTTTTTAGATTTCTCTTCTATTTAATTGTTTCGTTAGAATCTCGCGCACCCTTAGAGCTCTTTTACTTAATTGTCTTGTCAGTATCTCGCAAACTTTTAAATTTCTATCTTATTTGATTATTTTGTTAGTATCTCGCACACTCTTAGATTTCTCCGTTATTTGATTGTTTTTTTAGTATCTCGCGCACACTTAGATTTCTCTCTTATTTAATTGTTTCGTGAGTATCTCGCGCACACTTAGATTTCTCCGTTATTTGATTGTTTCGTTAGTATCTCGCGCACACTTAAATTTTTTCTTTAATTTGATTTTTTCGTTAGTATCTCGCGCACCCTGAGATTTCTCTGTTATTTGATTGTTTTTTTTAGTATCTCGCGCACACTTAGATTTCTCTCTTATTAATTGTTTCGTCAGTATCTCGCGCACACTTAGATTTCTCTTTAATTTGATTGTTTCGTTAGTATCTCGCGCACACTTAAATTTTTTCTTTTATTTGATTGTTTCGTTAGTATCTTGCGCACTCTAAGATTTCTCCGTTATTTGATTGTTTCGTTAGTATCTCGCGCACTCTAAGATTTCTCCGGTATTTGATTGTTTCGTAAGCATCTCGCGCACACTTAAATTTTTTCTTTAATTTGATTGTTTCGTTAATTTGATTTTTATCGCGCACTTTAAGATCTCACCGTTATTTGATTGTTTCGTGGTATCTAGCTCACACTTAGATCTCTCTTTTATATGATTGTTTTTTTAGTATCTCGCGCACACTTAGATTTCTCTTTCATCTAATCGTTTGGTCAGTATCTTGCGCACACTTAGATTTCTCCGTTATTTGATTGTTTGGTTAGTATCTCGCGTACTGTTAGATTTCTCCGTTATTTGATTGTTTCGTTAGTATCTCGCGCTCTCTAAAATTTTTCTGTTATTTGATTGTTTCGTTATAATATCGCGCACTCTCAGATTTCTTCGTTATTTGATTGTTTTTTTTGGTTCCTCGCGCACTTTTAGACCTCTCCAGTATTTGATTGTTTCGTTGGTATCTTGGGGACTCTAAGATCTCACCGTCATTTGATTGTTTCGTTAGTATCTCGTGCTCTTTTAATTTCTCCGTTATTTGATTGTTTCGTCAGTATCTTATGCACTTTTAGATTTCTCCTTTATCTCATTGTTTCGTTAGTATCTCGCGCACTCTAAGATTTCTCCTTTATTTTATTGTTTCGTCAGTATCTTTCGCACATTTAGATTTCTCTTTTCTTTGATTGTTTCGTCAGTATCTTTCGCACACTTTGATTTCTCTTTTATTTGATTGTTTTGTTAGAATCTCGTGCACACTTAGATTTCTCCCTTATTTGATTGTCTCGTTAGTATCTCGCACACTTTTTAGATTTCTCTTTTACTTGATTATTTTGTTAGTATCCTGTGCACACTTAGATTTCTCCGTTATTTGATTATCTCATAAATAGGTCGCGCACTTTTTAGATTTCTCTTTTATTTAATTGTTTTGTTAGTATGTCGCGCACTTTTAGATTTCTCTTTTATTTGATATTTTTGTTAGTATCTCGTGCACTTTTAGATTTTTCTTTTATTTGATTGTTTTGTTAGTATCTCGTGCACTTTTAAATTTCTCTTTTATTTGATTGTTTTGTTAGTATCTCGTGCACATTTAGAGTTCTCCGTTATTTGATTGTCTCGTTAGTATCTCACGCACTCTTAGATTTCTCTTTTATTTGATTGTCTCGTTAGTATCTCGCACACTTTTAGATTTTCCTATTATTCAATTGTTTCATTAGTATTTATAAAATAATTCAAATAGTACGCGCGCTCTGATTGGCCATAAAACCATTTTACATGAGCGTATGTGAACACGGTTTTCGTTCCTCTTTCATTAGTTATTTTATAAAAGATAAGCTGGAAACCACTCCGCTTCGCGGCGTGGTTTCCTACGCTTATCTCGTGTTCTCCCAACCTCCCGCGTGTTTACATCAGGCTATGTAAACACGGAAACCATTTTACATTTCTTCACTCGCGCACTTTAAGATTTCTCTTTTATTTAATTGTTTCGTTAGTATCTCGCGCACTCGTAGAGTTTTCCGTTATTTGATTTTTCGTTAGTATCTCGAGCACTCTTTTAATTCTCTCGCATTTAGGTGTTAGTCTGTATGTTGGAAACTTTTGAAATCTCTATTAATCGATTGCTTCGTTAGTATCCTGTACACTCCTGGAATTCTCCGTCTTTTTCTGTTTGTTTTTATGTTGCGCACTCTTAGACATATCCGTTACTGGAATGTTTTGTTCAAATCTGACGCACTCTTAAAATTTTTCGTTATTCGATTGTTTCATCGGTATCTTGCGCGCCTATATAATTCTCCGTTATTTCATTGTTTGTTAGATCCTTGTGCACTCTTAGAGTCCTCCTTCATTTGATTGTTTCCTAAGTATCTTGCGCACTTACTCTTGTATAATAAAACAAACAAAAATCTTTGTATTCCTAGAATCTTCCCGTATCTGATTGTTTTGTTAGAATCTCGGGCACTCTTAGAATTATCAAGTTTATTAGATATTTCGATAGCGTCCTTAGAATTCTATTCTATTTTATGCGATTTTTTATCCTGCAATCCTTGAGTTATTTCTTCTGCAATCCTTAGTAGTCATCCTATATCGCTTGAGTTGGACCTGAAATTCACACACTTATTCGCTCACTCACTCTAATGTGATCTGCTGATGTGCTCGCAATACATTTGGCCTCATATGAAAAATGACACTTTTATTTACGGTCTTACGGTCATACGCTACCAAATTTTGATGGGTTACTACAATTTTTTTTTAGTATGGGGCCTCGTTACACTCGTTCTTTGACCAACACGATTTCGTCGACACCGATGAAAATTAACACGAAGTTTTTTTATCTCAAGTTCAATTAAGTTCAAGTTGAATTTCTGATACCGTAATACTTTTTGTAGCTTTCTATTGAACTTCTTTAAGTTGTAATTCATTCAATGCACCGTACTTTGTTCAATGATTAGACGAAATAGACCGAAGAAATCGGTGTTGATTACTTTGAACCCGCCTTTTAAAGTCAGACAACTAAATTGAAATAAAAAATAATTTCACAAGTAATATTCATGTTTGCTCTCAGCCTTGCTCTTTGATTATTTTGAACACGCCTTTCGAACTCGAAAAACTAATTTGAATTACAAATGGTTTTCAAAGGTGATATTCATGTTTCCGCTCAGTCTTGCACGTGGAAAGAGCTTACGAACTACAAGAAATTTGAGCGTCTCTTGCTGCTTCTATAGCCCCGGAAAACACGTCATTTCAACCCTATTACCTTGGATATTGCCTGTTCTGTACACGTCGGCGAGTGTTTCTTATGCTGGATGAAGTGGTTCAGACATTATGTCAAAGATTTATGCTTTTCACCATGTTGCGACTTTTCCTGAGGTAAATAACCTACAGAAAAATGCATTTGAGTAGAAATACAGTGTTCATCTTTTACCTTGTGGCCCATGTTAATTTAATTAACAGAGTCAGATGTAATAAGGAAGAGCATAATGCACATAGCACAGAGTAGGACTAATCTTCAGCTGCAGCCGCCATGACAGTTCTTCTTGAACGTCGCTGAAGTGACAACGAGAGGAATTCGTACTTTATTGTACTTACCGCTTATTTGCTAAATCCTTTTTTTATTCTTGTATATATATTTTCTATTTTTATAACAAACTAACTAAGCAAAGCTTATAAATCTGCTCAATACAGAAAACTAACCAAATTTAGAGATGAAGGAAGCTGCAAAGTCACTAGTAGGGTGACTCAAACTAGACGTCGAGGATGGATGAATGCCATTTTGTTGTTAATTTTCTTGAGGTACATAACTTAAATGTAGGTACACCTTAATAGAAGTAAAGTGTCGCCGTTTCCCTCAGAAATAAGTTCAAATTTTTTAGTAGAATGCAAAAGGCAAAAGCACACCATGCACAGTAGCACTGCAGCCGCCATGACAGTTCATATTGCAGCATGTCATTTCTTCAACAATGGGGAGAAATTTTTACTTTGAGGTTAGGTTATTGATGGCTCGTGTGGTAATTTATCACTCTCTTATTTCAATGCTCATTTTAATTCTACATGCAGTAACTTGTATATGCTCACAGTATGTCAAAATAAGATTTGCTGTAAACGCGTTTGTTGCTTCCCTGACATAAAATCACCGCTGCAGAGCCAAACGGGTGTTCGTCAAAACGTTTTGACGAGGTCTTTTAAGGAAAACAGGGGGTTTAGAGACTTTCAGTTCCAGTTTTATCTCACATTTAGTATAACACTGGATATCTCGCGCGTATTCGAGGTCGGATCATAGCCGTTAACCCCGGCTGGGTCATTGTGTTTTGTACTTCAGAAAATTCAACCCCACAATGCCTTTCTCCACCGAGGAATATAAATAGTTTAAATTGGTACCTGTGAACTGTCAGAAAAATCTGTCAAAATGCTAAAGGGAGCCCATCCAGGAGAAAACCAGAGGCTCTTAGCATCTTCGTGTCGTCTTCATGTAACAGATACCGGAATATGCTCCAATAGCTATGGGAGTTATACTTTCGTGTGCAGCGAGTGGCTTTTATCTCGAATCATTTTCAGAGGATTTCGAGTGTAACGTTACTTCACTGGATTAGGCTGGTAAATTTATGATCTCTTGGTTGACTTCTTGCAATCTAGACATCGATCTTTGTCATTCACGCTAAACTAAAGGACATCTACTTACTTAAAGAAGGGTATACTATCATTCGAGATCGATTCCAACTAACTCTTCTATTTTGGTTCTCTTTTCAGCAGAACGTCAAGCATAAAGTGAGAACATCACAAACTAAGAAATTCTAGGAAGGAAAGAGAATCTGGACAGTGTTCAACATGGTCAGTAAATCAATTTTTTTATTCGGAATGGAGTAACTACACTTGTACGTCCGATTTGCTTTGAACGCTTAACCCTTTCAATCCCAAGATCTCTTTAGTAATTCTCTCTACTGTCTTCCATTCAATTCTTATGGTGTTAGTTTGGAGAATTTGATATTGGATCAATTTGGTATTGGATCAACTAATGATACCCTTGTTGATATATTTTTTTAAATCCTCATCACTTGCCTGCTTAATGATGTAGCAATATCGTATGGCGAAATTCTGTCTTTGTCACTCAGGGGAATTAAAGGGATAAACCTGGATTCAACAATTAAAAACTAAAGCCTACAGCGCTTTGCTTTGATGAATCAATCACTTTGATGGCAAAACACTGGTGTCCAAGAAAGACGTAATTCTTATGGTGAATGACAATCCATCTAACCTACCTATTATAGCGACGGTTTCACTTAGCAAATATATAATTTCGATTTGTTTTAGTTTGTTTTAGAGAACACTGATCTTGAATAGGAGTAAAAAAAGGATTAAAAAGAGAAATATTTGTTAGAAGGGTTTGCCTTAAGCTATTATTGTCAGGGGTTTGTCTGATGAAGAATTATCTGTTATACTTTTCTTTTCGAAACCGAAAAAAAGCGAATTGCCATTGTTTTAGACTCTGGCAATTTGCTGCTGTACTTCAGGAATACTCCAGATAGCTGCCCACAAACAAAGGCTAAAAATCAAATTATTACAAGCTGCATTTCTAATTGTGTTCCACCTTTTCAAACGAACGTTTCGCACCACTGATTTAAAATAATTTTCAAGGTGACGCAGGATGATTTCTTGAATCAAGGAAAACTATTCTTTTATATTCACAAGAGGACCTTTTTCAACTTAATAAGTATATTTTTTCTAAAGAGATTGACGGAATAAAAAAATGAAATTCTAAAATGGTCCAGACAAGTTAGAGACATCTACAAGTAAAAGACTTAGGAGAGGTGACAAAAAGTCGTAAACATTGCGAATTAATATTAAAATTTTTATCGAAATTTGGGCGGGTCTTATCAGGGTTAAGTTGAAAGTATTTTTTAGAAACAATTGTCGTAGGTTTGGCCAGTTTTGTTGATAATCTGTAACGACACCATGAATAACACTTAAGGAAAGCCGCCCAATATCGTCAGATTTCCCGAAGAATAATCTTTACCTTGACATCAGACAAAGTGAGGCTACTGAGACTCTAAGATTCTAATAGTACCAGCGGAAAAGGTTAAAAGAATACTCTATAGCTTGTTTCACGGAGAGAAAAATAAACGTGTGTGTTCTATGTTTATTTTTGTATTAAAGATCATGAGTTACTTAACAGAGGTACATAAAATTACAGATTATAATGAGAGATTACCTACAGAAATACATTACGTTACAATGCTGCTTTACTCACACGGCTTTATTGCTAACAGTGCTACATTATTAACAGGTAATTAAAACTTACGTTAAATTCCTTGAATTTACTGCAAAAACATTTTTTTTTAATCAGAAAAGAATATAAAACATACAAATATGTTGTTATTGTACGAAGCCCGGTGTTCAACGTGACAGACTGAATTGTTATGTGGAATCTTTCTAATTTTTCAAATAGGTTCTACGTGCGTTTTATGTTATTAATCAATTTGTTTTATTGGAATTGTAGAGTCGAAAGAGGAGGATGAAAAAAGGGATTCAAAGAGGATTAGATAAATGAAATGGGGAACGACAGAAAGATCAAGGAGAATTTGGCTAATTGTAAGTTGTTTGAACACTGTTTTACCTAATATTCAAAGCAACCATTACAATGGGAATTTGAAAGCATCGCCAAAACTTCCTTTTTCATGTGCGAAAATGATTTGCAAAACATAAATATTAAAAACACTTTAAAAGTTCTAAACAGATAATGAGAACTCCTTAAAGATTAACCAACTTAAAAAGATTAACTTTATAACTATGATAGTTTTTGAACTATCATAGTTATTTCCTCATGGTTATAATTCCACTCCGATGCATCTTCTCTTTCATTAAAATTATCATTTTTAGGCAAATTAAATGCCTCGGAACGAAGAATGTGAGTGCTTTTGAGGACGGCTGTATGTTATATCTCTGATGTTCACAAGCACTTTTTGGAGTATCAATCAATTTTTGATGAACAAGGACACGCTGTCATAACAAAATTATTACCATAAATATGTACCATAATTTTCTCTCCATAAGGCATCGCTGAAGGAATGTAGTTTTCTAACCATCCTTCTACTAGAAAAGTCTAAAACATTACGTAGGAATACCTTTGTGAGCATACCATAGTGCAAGTGTAGGGAGTCATTGTTGACGAGCAAGACCGTGAACTATCTCCCGAAAGTATCGTTTTGCGCTTTTTGGAAACAAGTCTTTTTGGATAGATTGCAACATGTTTCTTCCTTAGCCGTAGCCGTACATGTTTATCGGAAAACCTTTTTATATTTATTTTTGAAACTTGGACATCAGCATAAAGATTGGCCCTTGTATTTACATTTTGCTAAAGATAACTTTTTGAAAAGGAAATTTTTGATTGGTTTTCCTATGGGAGAAATACTTCCCAGTGGAAATTTGATTTTTGTTCAATTAGACAGAAATTTTTCTTTTTATGAAAGTAAGCGAACAATACGTGTACAGTTAATAACAACGATAGTGTTGTTAGTGTTTATCAAACGTTAAACCAAATTTTACTTTTGTGAAGTGCCATAAAACATCTCAATCAACAAGGAGAGGTTATGAATTTGAATTAGGGATAACTTCTTTTGCGAGTTTTTTTGATGATGAGACTATCATTTTTAATCGACAAATATAAATATTGCAACTATTAAATTTTTTCTTACGAGTCAGAAACAACATTTTATGGTGATAATTTTGATACAAAGTTTACATATCAAGAAAATAATTTGAACATGATTTAATTTCCAAGCGATAGAACCTCACTCTAAGAAACTGTTTTAAGTAATGAAAAAGTCATCAAAAAACTTTTAATCAGGCGGAAGAGAAATTGTATTAAGTAATTTGCTCATCGTCTGATGTGTTGAAGGATTTTTTTTTGAGAACAAACCTTGATTAGCATCCTTATTTTCTAAAATTTAAAAAAGCTATTGTGGATATGACAAATATGATCCTTGAATTTCTCCATTCGGGGTCCCCAAGTGGAAGGGATCTCTTTCAACAACCGTCTTTCTCGGGAAGGCCTAAAACGTTACCACACGTATCTCTCCAAGCCTTATACGTCGAAACAGAACAATCGGAAGGAATGAAGTTTTCAACTGTTGCTTTAAAGTTCCGACAGTCGGAGTAAGAAATTTTACAATGAATGTCTTATGAATTTAAGGATATCCTTATCGGCTTGTCAAAAGGAGGTCTCCTTAAAAAGATTGCGCTGCTTCTTTTGGCACTGTAACCGTTTCAAGCAAAAGTAGAAGATATTTTGTCATTAGAAAGGAGAGCTTAAGCTTATGGTTTCTTCTCACATTCGAATACCTGCGTTTAACGATTTGAAAAAAAAAATTACCACAGGTTCATAGAATTTCTTTCTTTTTTCTTATTTTAAGGAAAGTTTGTTTAAGGAAAGTACTTTTTTAACGAAGATAAATAGGTTTTTAACTGAGAAACATCTACTTTTAAACTTGGATTGTATTTGTTAATGTAAATGAAAACTAAGATCTTCAATCGGGAAAAGGAGCATACGTAACACCTCAAACTGTTGCTGAACAAATTAAATCAAAATCGTTTAAAGAGAACATTTTAATACAAAGGATGCATTTTACGTTTATATTGCGTAGCGAAAAACTGTGTCGAGAAAATAGAGATACCTTAGAGCGGTAAAGAGATACATTTTGTATTTTTTAGGGTTTCTTTGGAAGCACGACTTATTTCCCACTCGGAGGAATTTTTGGAAATGACCAATGCTTTCCCGGAAGTCTGTATCACCCTGAAAGCTACCAGCTTTCCAGATACTCATTGGTATTTAACTTATTCATCTCTGCAAGCATGGCAATTGAGATAGAAAAACTTTAGTGTTGGCAACTATTTTCTAAATGCCATCGTAAAGTCTACAATTTAAAAGCAACTTTCTTCTCTAAATGTCATGTGGTGTTGATAGGCATACTAGCTGTTTCTAGCTTTGCCAAAAGAATTCTTAACTGAGAGAGAACGATGTGTTTGTTTTCGGATAAACTTTTTTTGCATGAAAACCATCCACTTGATGTTTCAACTTGTGCAGCAAAATCAAATTTACATCTTTCGCATTTAAGATGCTTACTTAAAAATACTTTTCGTAAGGCTTAATGGAATTTCTTTATTTCTTAAAAGAGCCTTGGCCTTTTTTGTAAGAGGAAAAGCTTTTTCTTTACTGATTTGTTTTTTATCAAGGAAGACAGCCCTTTACACAAAAGCAGCGTTTCAAACATGGAAAGTACACTATTTTAAAATCTTAAATGTCTAACCAGTTCTATCTTATAACTAATAATAGCTAAAACTAATTAATACGAAATTGTTACAAATCCGACGAACTGTGATGGGAAAGTAAAGTCTAAAACGTACTTTTCACTAATTGAGATAACTTGTACATTTACAGATATTACACAAAAAAAAATTTTTTTCCGTAGGTAGCCTGTATTTTCAAATAATGTATTCATTATCAAAGAACTTTTGAAACAAACAAACAATTTTGGAGAAAGTCATATAGGTGCACGGACCAAAGAGAAAGAGATTCTTGGATGCTTTTTTCTTTCGGGATTTATTTGCAAACAAAATCAATAACTTTCTCCTTATTTGTTTAAAGGCAAAAAAAAACTTCTGTTTAAATAAATTTTTTTTAGCCTTTCTTTTAAGGTCCCTCTTATTTTATTTTTCCAAACACATTTAGGAAAAGCCAGAATATTACCGATATTGACCTCTATAGGTTTGCTACATATGAGTTGGCGTGCGAGATTATGACCTCTCTACGCAAAATTATACCTAGATAGACAGTCATTCTAGTGTTAGAAATACATTTGTCTATTTTTCTATATCTTTCTACTCTTATAAAAAATAGGTCTTTCTACAGAACATGTTTCTTTTCGTCCTTAAGCTGTGCATCGACACAAAGAGCGAATATCAATGTTTAAAATTGTGCTGCAAAGTCAAGGTTTTCCTCTCCTAATTCAGCTTCTCACGTGCAATGTGTTGAAAATAAATTACTATATCAGCAGGCTTTGTTTTGTAAAAGCGGATTTTTTTGCATTTGAAATTAAACAGGTTTTGGAATGAATAGTATATTTTCCAAATTCAACGGGGGCCTTTTCAAAATAAATACAAAAATTTCTCACAAATAAATAGTTTTTAATTGGAAATTTCTTTTGCACAAATTTTTAATGGTCAAATGAAAATGTGATGCAAAAGATAAAGAAATTTAATTCGCTTATGCTTTCAAACAAACAATTTTGATATTATTTACTAATTTGAGGACGAGATTTCACTCTAGTCAGTTAAAAATTATCCTTCAGTATGATTTGTGTCCGTCAAGGAAAAGCGTCTTGAGGTTGTCAGTCCTTACCAGACAAATAACAATGTTGTTCTTTTCGCTTTCTAACTGTAAGTTAGTACACGAAGATGATATTGATGTTTCGACGTCTTTTGTCGCAAAATGAAAATTATGATCGTTTAATAAATTTTAGTAGAAAATATATGGCGTAGGGATAAAAAAGGCTTAATTTCATATTAGAGTCTTACAGGAGATTTCTATGTCTTCCTTTAGAGATGTAGCTGTCCATCAGCCTGTCTGTTTATCAAAGAGAGAGGATATTTTTGTTTCAAACAGTACAGATTGAAAATAGTGACCTTTAGTAACTTGGCTGTTAATTTTTCAAAAGGGACGGAAATGTTTAACTAACCAAAATAAATTTTTAAAATCGCATTATTGCTAGACAGGTAAAAGTTCTGCAAGGGAAAATTTAACACCAAAATAAATGTTAATATTTCTTAACACATAAAAAATTCTAGAAGTTATTAGAACTGTTTAATTTCAAACAATTTACGTTCGTAATAAATTTCAGATTATCTTATTGGGAGTATATAATTATTAAACTCTTACAGCAGACAGAGTTGAAACAGTGGAACATCTCCACGAAAAAGTTGTGATTGCCTTTGAAAAAGGGAATGCTCTGCTTGTCGGATGTTTAACGATAATTATTTTTACATTTTTCCCAAGTATAATCCTTTTTTATTATGTTATCTTTTGCCTCGTATTTACCATTGTGTTCTTGTGGTAATGGACGAAGCCTGGCTCGTTCGATGACCATATCTTTCCATTAAAATATTCGTAACTGTGCTATTCTGTGGAGCTTTAATTTAAAAAGAAGCAGAAATTTATTTAATTTTAAGGGCATCGATAATTTTTTTTCTGAAAACAAAAACTTCAGATGAAAATTCTCGGGGCTCCTAAAATTAGATTTCTGCTCCTTTAAAGATTAAAAGGAAAAAGAACACTGATCAACGGGGCCTGAGCCCCTCTGAAGTGCTTCAACTATTAAATTAAACGACGGCTGGGGATACAGCCGCCGTTTAATTTGAATTGTTAGTTGTGCACTACCGCTAGACCACAGAGGCTTTTGATAAGAATGTACGGCAAAATTACATTAGAAATAGGTTGGCTCTCATTGTTCACGGAAACAATAGGTTGTAAATTGAGCTTGATTCTAGTTATTATCATCCCTCTGAGACTTAAAATTCTTTTGTGTTCATCATGCATTGTTGCTTTCCTTTTTGGCAGGTTGCTTGAATTTAATTATTGAAGAAAGAAACAAGAGAAAGTTTTCCAAGTCTCTATTTTTATTAATGTCAATAACAAGAATTGTCAAGTAAAGTAAGAAATGTGCGTCTTACTCGAGCAGCGCAAATAGATGTCTAAATTTTATTCAAGTAGTACTTTACTAGATAAAAAGTACTAAAACTTTTGTTGAAATAAATGTGTAAATCAACAATATTATACTGCGACTATCGTAGAAAATTTGCTATGTCTTGATTAGTTAAATATATATTTTGTAGTAGAAGTCCAAGTGAAAAGTCCTTAAAAAGTAGCAGTAGTAGTTTAAACAGGAACTCGTTCACAAATTTGTCAGTCTAGGTGTAGTGCAAGTGAAAAAATTTTGTTGAATCTGTCAAAGAGTAGAAATAAAAATTCAATTCGAAACTCTTTCAAAGATCAGTCTAGTTCTAATAATAGCACAAGTGAAGAGTTGTTTTAAAATCTGTCAAAGTCCAGCGGTAGAAGTCCAATCAAATTTTAGTAGTTTTAGTGCACTTGTAAAATCCACTCAAATTCTTTCAAAGTCTAGTAGTGGTAGTGCAATTGAAGAGTAGTTAAAAAATCAATCTGTCTTCCAGTAGTAGTACTATAGAACAGTTGTTCCAAAAAACTGTCCGAGACCAGAAAATAAAGAGTAGTTGAAAAGTCAGTCAAAGTAATAGTAATACGAAAAAGTTGTTAAGAAAAGTAGTCAAACTCTAGCAGTAAAGTAGCACTAATAAAACGTTGTTCAAAAACTCAGTCGAAGTGTAGTAGTAATAACAAAAAGTCAGTCATATTTTAGCAGTAGTACTACCAAAAATTGTTCAATACTCAGTAGTTGTAGTAATAGAATGTTGTTGAAAAATCAAATCAAACTCTTTCAGTAGTAGTTATAGAATGTTGTTGAAAAATCAAACTCTTTCAATAGCAGTAGTGATAGAAAGTTGTTGAAAAATAAAAGTCACACTCTTAAGTACTACTAGTAGTTGTAGAATATTGTTGAAAAACCTAATTCAAACTCTTTCAGTAGTAGTAGTATTAGAAAGTTGTTGAAAAATCATAGTCAAACTCTTTAAAAGTATTAGCAGCTATAGAAAGTTGTTAAAAAATCGAAGACAAACTCTTTCAGTAGTATTAGTAAGTTCTTAAAAAGTCGAACTCTTTCAGTAGTAGTAATAATAAAGTTGTTGAAAAATCGTAGTCAAACTCTTTGATAGTATTAGCAGCTATAGAAAGTTGTTAAAAAATCGAAGACAAACTCTTTCAGTAGTATTAGTAAGTTGTTAAAAAGTCGAACTCTTTCAGTAGTAGTAACAAAGTTGTTGAAAAATCATAGTCAAACTCTTTCAGTAGTAGTAGTTATAGAATTTTGTTGAAAAATCAAACTCTTTCAGTAGTTGAAGTAGTTATAGAAAGTTGTTGAAAAATCATAGTCAAACTCTTTCTGTAGTAGTAGTTATAGAAAGTTGTTGAACAGTCAGTCTTTCTGTAGTAGTAGTAGCTATTGAAAGTTGTTGAAAAATAAAACTCTTTCAGTAGTAATAGTAGTAGCTATAGAAAGTTGTTGAAAAATCAAAGTCAAACTCTTTCAGTAGTAATAGTAGTAGCTACAGAAAGTTGTGGAAAAATCAAAGTCAAACTCTTTCAGTAGTAATAGTAGTAGCTACAGAAAGTTGTGGAAAAATCAAAGTCAAACTCTTTCAGTAGTAATAGTAGTAGCTACAGAAAGTTGTGGAAAAATCAAAGTCAATGAAAGGCGATTGGTTGTATTATTTATAAACAGTTGTTCACAAATTCTGTCAAAGTCTAGCATTACTACTAGTAATAAAAGTTGTTAAAAGTATTAGTCAAATTGCAGTAGTAATACTTATAAAAAGTTGTTCAAAACTGAGTAAGAGTCAACTCTTTCAGTATTAGTAGTACTAATAAAAAGGTGTTCAAAAATGAGTCAAAGTCTATTAGTAGTAGTAGTACTAATCAGTCAAAGTCTAGCAGTGGAAGTATTACCAATAAACAGTTGTTCAAACATCGGTCAACGTCCAGCAGTACTGAAAAGTTGCTCAATAATCTGCCAATATCAAGGTTTAGTGGTACTAATAAAAAGTTGTTCAACAATCTGTCGAAATCTAGCATAAGTACAAGTAAAGGAGTTATTAAAAAATCCACCAAATTGTGAAAAGTCGTTCTCTGGTCAGTCAAAGTGTTATTCTATTTCCATTAAAGGAAAGGGATTTGTAGTTTAGCTGCAGAGTCAGTAAGAAGAAATAATACACAACAAAAGCAATATGATATAAGTCGGTCTCGACTCAAAAAGTTTATTCATATATTTTCATTTATATTTCTAAATATCTTGAACTTCTTCCTCGTCAGGGTTCAAACCTTAAAGAGATAGAGAACAGATATTAATTTTGAAATATCACCACAACAATTGCATACAGAGTTTAAACTACAAATCTCACTTGGGAAAAATCTAACACTTGAAATTACTGTTGAATATGCCACATATATGTTTAATGTAATTCTGGTTTGCACGCTTCTCTCGGTCTCTCGTGTAACCCTTTGCATTTAACTCAAAAGAATACTTGCTTCGTTCGAGTTTTGACCTTGAGTGGCAAAAGTTATTTCGGGCTGAAAAAGCTCACCTTGAAGTCAAAGAACATTTATTTAGAGGAGAGCAAGTAGAAATTCCAATCAAGCGCATGTTAAACATTCCCACAAAGGTGATACCTGTCCTAGGTAAGCCTATTGTTTCTATAAACAATGGGAGCGGCCCTACTTCTAATGTGATTTTGTCATGTTCTCTTACCAAAAGCCTCTGTGGTCTAGCGGTAGTGCACATTTAACTATTTAAATTAAACGGCGGCTGTATCCCCCAGCCGTCGTTTAATTTAGTAGTTAAAGTACTTCGGAGGGGCTCGGGCCCCGTTGGTCGGTATCTTTTTTCCTTTTAATCTTTAAAGAAGCAGAATTTTATTTTAAGATCTCCGATACCTTTTCCTAGGAATTCTTTTTTCCTTGAGAAAAAAAATTTCTAGAAAAAATTATCAGAGATCTTAAAATCAAAATATTCTCATTTAAAAAATGAGAGGAAATTTAGAACTTCAAATAAACAATGGCGGGGTAAAATAGCCGCCGCGTCGAGCGCTTAAGTCTTGCAAAAAAAAAAACCACGAGAACACAGAGAAAAGCAATTTCCAAACGTAAATAAGAAATCATTTACAATGACTGGAGAACGATAACCCTATGCCATAATAATTGTAGCTAATATTTCGGAACCCTTATAGAAAGAGGGCAAATTAGAAAAAATCAACCCACATGGAAGGCTCAATAGAAAGACTACGAAAAATATCAGTGATATTTCCAATTTTCCTGTCATTAAAAAAAATATATAAAAAGAAATCTTTTGTTCGTAGATAAATACAGAGAAACACGCGCCATCAAACGAATTGCTTTTCCTCACTAAATACACTCACAGCTTTGGTTTCGTGGGTTCTCGTCTATTCTAAAAAACATTCTAGTAGAATAAACACATTATTTGGAAAATAAACTACAATGGAATGAAATCTCATCATTCAGCTACTGAACAATGCTAAAGTCATTGGAAAAAACTCTGTTTAGTTTCCGTAAACGTAAATTTCCCGCCAGAGCAAATTAAGAGTACTTGTGAATTGACTAATTTCTGTTTTGTACTTAATTTTCACCTGAATATAAATTTTCAACAACACCTTGGGTTTAAATTTGTCTCTTTTTTCATTCACCTCGAAAATCTCTTCACAGAAAGAAAAAAATGGATGGTTTAAATTGTAAGCGTTTGGTTCTTCACAAAGTCTGTTGTTCGAGAAAATTCTTAGTAATACTTTCTGTTTTGCATCAATTATTTCACTTGAAAAGACTGTGGAATTCTTCAGAAACGTTTGTGACTTACAATTGCTCCCTTTTGTCATAACAACTATCTTTCTCGTCGAAAAAGTCTTGGCGAGTTCTAATAATAGAAAAGTTGAGAAATCTCCCTTATGATACAAAAGCTTAGTTTATTTAATTATCATTAAAGACTTCATCAACCTTTCTTGGGAAAACATTTCTGGGATAAAAAAAATAACTTGTTTCACAAAACTTTTCATTTGACAAGTTTAATTTTAAAATATGATATCGCTCCTTTTGCTTCTGTTTTTGTTGATATGTGCTGCCATCAGAAACATACCGTCATCTTTCATGCAAGACCTCTTCATAAAAAGGTTGAAGATTAATTCTGAGCGCACATGACATGTAAAGAAAACTATTGAGTTCATTGGTAAAATTTCACAGCGATGATTCGCAACCTTTCCCGTCTATAGATGACTTCCCAAGCGTTCTTTTTTGTTTGATTGTTTGTCTTTCCTTTTTGCACCATGCTTACAGAAACAAATGTGGCTAGTATTTTGGTACTTTTTAGGAGAAGAATGGTTCCAAAAATTCCACCCTTCAGCGACACTCAATCGGGGGATCTATGGAACACACCGTAAAGGAGGGCTTATATCCGAGGGAGCTCATCACCGGAATAATTTAGCTTCAAAACAGCAGCATAAATCCAATTCTTTTCAATAGATTTGGAACAGAATTAATTGTCTCGTTATGTAAAGAGTTCATGATTAGATAAGTAACAAACTTACTGTTCTGCAAACATTTTACAAGTTTCCTGTTTGAAGTAGTACAGAGTTCCTGTCTCTCAAAACAAGACCAGAAAAGCCAGAGGGGGGAGGGGGGGGGGTTATCCGAGGGGGGCTTATGATCGGTGCTTTTTTGTTTACAGGCAGATGGGCCTACAACCAGGGGGACTTATAATTGAGGGGGGGGGGGGGCTTATAAGCAGCAGTCTACACTATTTACATTTCTGGCGAAATTTTTCTTGCTCCTCACGAAAAGTAAACAGAAAAGGGAATTTTAGCTTGTTCCCCAAGAAATACTGAACACTCGTCAGCTATCCAACAAATTTCTTTTCCTGACTAGTAGCAATCACATACAATACTTTGGGGTTTGAAGGCTTTTTTTGCGATGTATCCAATACTTGAAAATAATAGACGCTTCACTGTGAAACTTGTAATTTAAAGAAATTACAATTTTTCCAAGTAAGTATATGTTTCTAGGATATATCCTCGATGTTCCTTGGAAAGTTTTAACGAATATCACGTATTAACATTACTTTAAAAAGTTCACTCACATTGCACGATCTCGAACAATCATTGGCACGGTTTGAAAGGTGTATAATTTGACTTCAAACAGTAATAAGTTGTCTTCAATGTTTGATTAACTGAAAATAAACAAGGAAAATTTGCAATCTACTACGTCCATGAGCTTCGATTTAAGATGTAAATGGTATTCACATTTGGATCTACCATACATTTGAGTTACATCTGCACCACATATTTGAGTTACATCTTTCTTGCCTAACCTTTCCGTTTTTGATGTTAAGACATCTCCAATTTCGATTGAGAAATCTCCCTGTTTTACGAAATTTCCATCTGTCATTTTGCAAACTACTATTCAAATCCCTTCGACACTGCAGCTTATTTGTTTAAAACGTTTTCTACCATAAGAAAATCGTAATTTACAACTTTTTATTTTTCATTCTTTAAATTTTTGCAACAACCTGCAATACTCCTGGGGCATAGCAATAAGAGGCAAAAAGACAAATACGACAACAAGAAAATATGTTTGCATCAACTTCATAATTTTTAATGGCTGAACCCATGGTAGCATTCGTTCTCCAAGTCACATTGTAATGGATTTCCACGAGTTATGCGTCCATCAGTTCGAAACTTCAACATCCCCCCTGGCCAAAGTTGTGTTCAGTTAACCCACCCTAGGGCCGGATTTGATGATCAACTATCTCGTAAAAGGCAAAATTAGCCACCGTGACTTTCTACTCATTTACCAAGCTGTACAATCTAGACCTTATAGGACCTTTTCTTCTGAGCCAGCTTTTAGCAAAGGTGACTCTTTTTCCTTAAACATCTCCATATTAAAATATAAAACACGCTTATTCTGTTGGAGAGACTTGACGCTGCTGGTTCAAATTCCCTTCCCCCGGGGCACAGACGACAAACAAGTGCCCGTGGGTGGCCCGGGATAGTGCCCGTGGGTGGCCCGGGGTAGTGCCCGTAGGTGGCCCGGGGTGGGACGTTGAAGTTTCGAGTTGTCGGTGTATTACACTGTACTGGTTTGTCTTGATTTACCAACAAAACAAAAAAATGAACAACTCACGTTTAGCTGAGTTCTTTACTTCACTTTGTTCGTTTCCTATTCCCTGTTTTCAGGCCTCTTTTCCAATGAGAGTTTTCATTTCCGTCTGTCTATTTTGCAAATCCAATAAATACATTGACAATTGTATTAATATGATTCACGAAAAATAACTTAAAGGTTGTTCTAATTAGTTCCAAATACTCAATAAATATCTAATCGTTTTAGATTCTGTTAGATCAACCATTAATTGAGCCCACTTCGCGTTTGAAACTTGTCTCCACACACTTGTCCAAAGGCGATTCATTTAGGAATTATCCATGAAATCCCTCTATACTTCTTCGTTTTCCCTCTTCAAATTTTGATTTTATATTTAAATTGAGTTTCCAGAGGTCCAGTTCCGTGTCAGCAAAACAGATTTACGAGCGACTAACTAACAGCAAGCAAGGAGCAAGGAAGCAAAAAGAACGACTGTAACAATGCCCTAGCAACGAAATAGTTTGAAATTATTCAAACTATGACAGCATACAATGCGTGTTTTGGCGGTGTTCTCTATGTTTAATTGTGATGAATTTCCTTAAACAATCAGTAAAACAACACAATGAAGAACTTACGTTTACCTTCGTTCTTCCATATCACTCCGTGCATTCCACATCTGTTCAACCTCAGTTTTTATTTCCTAATTGCGACTCTGTAAATCCAATGGATACATTGATTAAGTAAAATGTCGGACAAAATTAAATGACCGTAAATGGCCTCTAGGGAAAGGACTCTTAGAATGGATGTGGAATGAGCCTGCTTAACTTTCTTTATCGCAAAGGTATTTCTTAGTAGATTTTATGCATTCCTTTGCGAATTTTATTACCCATCTCTATTGTCTTTTCCTTATTTTTTACTCACGGAAAGCAGTTTACGTGGGTTAGTACAAGGGCTGGCTTCTCCCTTTTCACGACCTTCGCGGCACATTTCCCATGTTTTCATTGTAGCTTGCTCATGCCAACCTTCCTTCATTCGTTTCAGCTACAAATTGTACATCCGACGAGTGAGACGATGTTATAAGTAAAGTTGAAGTACACGAGTTAAACGCAACGACTCAAGCAAAAAAGCCTATAAAAATTCTGCAAGTGATTCATTAGAGAGACGTGTTAAGACTGGACCTTCGAAGAAGAGAACAGCAAAGACGAATTTCTCTCTCACCTCATGAAACGTCGCTGGTACTCTGCAAAAGCACAGTCAAACATCTCCATATTTGGGCGGCTGAACCTGGTATAAGGAAACAGTCGTCTTAGAAGTACTCTTAGAAGTTACGAGCGCAGAAACCGGCAGAATATGTCAAGTTTCGGTTTGAAGAAGCAAAACATTGAAACTCCTTGAACAGACTTTGAACCGCGTGTCACACTGACCCAACGTGTGAGACAAACATGAATGAATAATTAATTTTAGAGACAAATTTATATTTCGCCCTTAGCTCCTTGCATAATTTGATCACAACAAGTTCTGAGGGTTTCATATTTGCCCCAATGTTTCTTGGTAGGATAACAGTTAAAAGTGAAGGGAGGAAGGGTAATTGTCTGAGGAGATATTTGTCTGTTTATTAACTTTTAAAAAAGGTTTGCAGTACCCCATGAGGGGTGGGGAGAGTTGGAGAGAGGTGGCGGGGTAAGAATTAAGGGTAATGGTTCGCATAGTTTTATTTCTCCACAGTTTTAATATTACGTGATGCGTGAATTTCTTCGGAAAGACGGGCGTGATTGGTGAATTTATGAACCAACGAGAGGCGTGATTTGCCTCCTGAAATACGCGTGACCTCTGAATTTCTTCTTTCCTTTCCTGAAACCTTGTACAGATAAAGAGAGATCTGAAGTTGATTTTTTCTAGGATTCGTGCGTAAAACGGCAAATGAATTTAAAGCAATATGGGAAAACGAAGCGTTTAAGTTAAACCACAAAACTTACCGAGTTAATTTCTGATGTTCAAAGAAGACATCAACTAACTTTCATGTCAGGACAAACAGTCTCCTCAAGACCAATTCAGTTCTCTGCTCCCGGGAATGACTGAAATTAAAAAAAAAAAAAAAAAAAAAAAAAAAAAAAGCAAAAATGTAAAAACATATAAATATACAAACAAAAAGGCGAAAAAATGGCTACTTGCCGTAGGAATATTTATCTATCGGAAACTAAAACTGTTACTGTAACAGTGCGCAAGAGGCTAACGTAAAAATCGATCAAAAGAGAAAATTAACAGTATGCAAGAGAGTAATGTAACAATCAATAATAAAAAAAAATCCTTACAAGACGCAGGAGACTAACGTAACAAGAAATAGCTTGCAAAGTGCGAGATCCTTAAAATAACAATCGATCAAAAGAGAAAGCAAACAATGCACGAGATAATAACGGAACAATCCATAACAAGAGAATCTCAAACAAGGCGTAAGATACTCACGAAACAATCCAGCAAAAGAGAGAGCTAGCAGTGCGCGAGATAGTAACGCAACAGTTGTTCAAAAGAGAAAGCTAACAGTGCGCGAGACACTAACACTCCATCAAAAAGAGAAGAGTTTAAAGGCTGACGTTTCGAGCGTTAGCCCTTCGTTGGAGCGATTAGAGGAATTGTGGGTTGTATGTGGGTTGATATGCAGAAAAAGGAGAAAGCTAGACACTTCAATCTCCCCAATCATTCTAAGCAGCATATGACAGTTTGCGGCCTTTCCCTACCTTAATCCCCACAGTATCAACGAGCGCTTTTCATTCAACTAATTTATTCTAGTTTCCTCGTCACCATATTCTCACCAACAGCGTAGCTCCATTTTCTGCATGTAAACCCACACAACCCTCAATTCCTCAAATCGCTCTGACGAAGGGCTAACGCTCGAAACTTCAGCCTTTAAACTCTTTGCGGTGGCCAATTTACGTAATCAATACAGTCGATAACCCTAAATTACCCTGTTATACTCTCCCACCGACGCAGCACCACAGTTTCTTTAGAAACTTACCCCCCATAGAAAGAGAATCCTTACAGTACGCAAGATGTTAACGTAACAATCGATAAAAAGAGAGTATTTCGATCAAAAGAGAAACTTAAAATTACACGGGCTACTAAATGATAATCTATCCAAAGAGCAAGCTTACAATAAGCGAGAAACAAACGGAACAATTGAACAGCGTTCGAACACTTGTAGTCTTGTCTTTTGAAAACACAAAGCTACAAGTGCGCAAGATAGCAACAATCATCAAGAGAGAATCCTAATAGTGCGCAAGAAACTACCGTAATAATCCATGAAAAAGAATCCTTACAGTACGGGATACTAACATAAGAATCGATCAAAAAAGAAAGCTAACAGCGTGCGAGATCCTTAAATAACAATCATTCAAAAGAGAAAGCTAGAGTTGTGCAAGAAACTAATGGAAAAATCGATCGAAAGAGAATCCAAACAGCATGTGAGATAACAAAGTAACAATCCAAAGCAAAATAATCTTGACAGCGTACTAGGTACTAACGTAACAATCCATCAAAAGAGAATATCAACAATGCCCGAGATACTAACGTAATATTCCATCAAAAGAGAATCCAAACCGTGCGCGAGATACTAACGTAACAATCGACCAAAAGAGAAAGTGAACAGTGCGCGAGACATATCTTATTGGACGTTTTGGTGTGTAGGATCGCTGGGTATTTTACGAGCTGTGCCGTATTGGAAAAGCGAAACTGATAAAGAAGCGTAGCACACGCGGCCGACCGGTTAAAAAAGTTTTTTTTGTTGAATGTTGCCATTCGAGGCTTTGATCACTTTCTTTACAATACCACTCAGCTGAACAGTTTTTCCGACACAGGTGCGGCAACACGAGGACAACGTATAACTGATTTACCTCAAATTGAACTGAAGTAACAGTTCAGAACTGTTACTTCAGCTCACAGTCTTAGAGAAACTTAAAAGAAAAAGCTATACGTGTGCGAGACACTAACGGAACAATCCATCGAAAGAGAAAGCCAACAGTGGGCGAGTTATTAACGTAAAAAGAGAATCCTTACAGTGAGGGAGATACTAACGTAACAATCCATAAAAATAAGATCCTTAGATTGTGCGAGATTCCTAAGTAACAATCCACAAAAAGAGAATTCTTAAAATGCGCGAGATACTGACCACTCCCCCCCCCCCCCCACCACCACCGCAACGAGCAGTCCCTCGCAGATAATTACAGTTCTGAAGTGAATATGATTGTAGAGATCAGTCGACTATGAGGTCTTAGAAGGAGTTGAGAAAAACCCCTCAGACCTCCACCACGCTTGAGCTTATAGGCTTGTGCAGACGGGGTGTAACCAATGCTGTACTTAAATACATGTACTTATTAATTCATTGAATTTTTCACCATTCCTTGAATACACCAACAGAGCAGTATTAAAAATCATTTTTCTAGTGAGACTGATGCCTATTACCATGCCAGGTACACCACTGAGATAGCAGCCTTTTTCATCCGAGCTGAATTATTCTACGTGGCAGCAGGGACGGCTCCAAACTTGAATCATATCATGTCTCCTGACACTTGGTGAGCGTTCTCAATCTGTGATATAAAAAATAAGTTATTTTTTCTGGTAATTGCTCAATGGAATATGCAAGAGTTTAGGTATCACTAAAAGGGAAACAATGCCAGAACAAGAATTTCTACTTAAAGAAGCTATATCAAAGTTACTGTATCCCGAAAAATCTAGGCTAGAATTTTTCAACATTCACACTTCCAGTGACCAAAACAGTTTACTTTTCCTTTTTTTTTTTTTTTTGGAGGAGGGGGGGGGGGGGGAACCAAGTCTTTGCATCACAAGCACAGGTCGAGACCAAGGAAGAGATATTTTGGGTGAAACTGACACCATAAGGTTCAGCTCTTAGCCACCCATCTCTTACACAAAGTCCACTCCTGTTCAGGGCATAAATATAGTCCTGTGGCCGAAGCAATCAACACATTCACTGCTTTTCCTTTTCCTTTTATTTTTGTGTGGGACTAAGTCATTGCATCACAGACTGAGACTGGGGAAGAAATTTGTTTGGTGAAACAAACTCCTTTGTGGGTCAGCTCTAAGCCACCCATCTCTAATGCAAAGTCCACTCTCTGTTCAGTGCACAAAGACAGTCCAGTGGCTGACACAAATACATTCACTGCCTTTCCTTTTTTTTGTGGGACCAAGTCTTTGCATCACATATTAAGACTAAGTAAGAGATTTGTGAAATGCATTTGTCAATACAACAAGGGAAAAGCTTGACATAAGTAAATGAAGCATAAACATGAGACTAATTTGTTACAAAAGTTCAAACTATTTTCCTTACCAAATCTTTTCTTGCAGTAAACTTAGAATAAAATAGATCTATTTCTTTGAAATTCCTAACAGGATACAGGTAAAGGCCTAAAATATTGGAAGTTACAAGGAAGTTACAAAGTCCATATCGATGGAAGAAAACCTCCTAGGGGGTACTGTAGGGGGTTTAAATAGATAAACCATCCATAGGGGGGATATGGACACCATTTTCTGGAGCAAAGCAATGAGTAAAGAATAATTTGGTCTTATCAACTGGGTTGAGAATGTACTGTAGTTTCTCAGTTGTAAGGCACACGGCTTTTTCAAGAAAATTCTGTCTTTGGTTGGAAAGTTAGTGCTGAAATTGAGGTGCATCTTATAGCCAAGTTTTTTTGCACAACAAAATCTTAAAATCACAATTTTAGCTTGGGGTGTGTCTTATAACTGAGTGCACCTTATAACCAAGAAACTATGGTAAATTTTCCTCTGTATAAAAAGGATGGGTTGAAATGTCAGCTTTAAATAAAGCTTTAAAAACTCTTTCTGGAGGCTAATTTACATTATCAACTCAGTTATCAAAACCAAATCATATTGTAATACCCCCATTGATGCAGCCATTACTACCTTTATTCATATGCAATGATTTCATCTGTTAGACAATCAGTTAACCTTTCATATAAATACAACACTTTCTATGGGTTAATTTTGTTACAACCCAAAATTTAAAAGATTTTCTCTATTTGTCTTCTCCAAATTAATTGGAGCTGGCAAGTCTAATTGTGACAATTAATTCATATCAAATAAAATATCACAGGTTTTCTTCATCAGTAAATGCATAGGAATCCTTAAGAACTGAACAGTCACCCATGTAGGTTTAATCTTGCTGCCGACTTGTATTTTGTACAAAGTATAAAAGCGTCTACGTCTTACCAGGACAGATGTAAACAAATCTTTCTTATCCAATTGTCTAGAAACTTCTGTGTCCTATACGTATCCTGCAAACAGAATAGAGTAGACAAGTTATTATTCTCATGTTTCTAACGAAGTATTATTAGAACACTTGTTACAGTTGGGTATAATAATCAGTCTAGGTAAGTCATGTTTAGGGAATTATTATCTACTCAATACATCTTATGTTAAATACATACAGTAAGGTCCATAATAATTCCCCATACATGACATACTCACCATAAGAGTTGATTCCACTGGTCAGTGGACTTTATCGCGGGCTATAGATTCTGGCGCAACAAAATGGCAGATCTTTGACTGTCTATTTGCCTGAGAGCAAAGCGAGTGTTCTCTTCTTGATTGTATCATGTGATACAAAGAAAGCTTGCTAGATTGATCTACTGTATGAGCTTGTGAGTATTTTCGTAGCTTTTAAGGGTTAAGGGTAGTAATTGCCTAATAATTTTTTTGCCACTATTCGGACGGTAGCCATTGTAATGTTACAACAAATTCGCATGTTTAAAGCTCAGACTTGCGATAATGATGAATCGTTGATCGACGTTCTTTCTAAAGTTTGAAAATTTGTGTTTTTCAAATGTGTACGTCTATTTACACGATGATCCATTCCGAGCTGTGGAGGTCTTGTAATAAAATTTTAGATCGTGGCCCACCCAACAAGAAATTGAATTAGCTCATATTGATAGTAAGGCGCTGATTCGTAGAACACTTACAGGGTAGCCTATCTATTAGACACGAAATTCTATAGGCCTAGAAGTGGATTAGGTGGATGCTTTCTGGTCAAAACGGTGATTAATTGAAAGTGACATCAGTGAGATTGATTCCACTGAGTCTTGAAGGAAAATTATTACACGATAATTCTACCAAGTTTGCAGCAACTTTTTTATATATCCATATACGTTTTGTAACCTTTTACTGATCACGATTAATTTGACAGGCACATTTATAAAAATGCCATCCTGCGATTTGGATGTGTGTGACATTGAGGATGCTGTGAAAAAAGATGATCTTACTCCTAATGATCGGATCACTCCTAGGGGAGCTGTTCTACCAAAGGCAAGAGTAAAATCGACAAGGAACAACTTAAATGAATTGCCTGTGGGAGATAGTATTATACCGGGAACACAGAAAATTTACATCAGAACTTGGGGATGCTCCCACAATAACAGTGATGGAGAATACATGGCTGGGCAGCTTGCAGCATATGGATATAAAATAACAGGTTCTGTAATGATTCTTTCACCAGCTACCACAGTACATGGTTATATACATGTATAAGGTTGATTGACAGTTGTGAAAAAGAGAAAGGTTAAATGGTAACAGAAATACAGATCTTGTAGACTATGATCTTCTGACTGAGTAAATGTCTGAGTAGGTCTGGGTAAAGGTCTGTAGAAGATAGTTGTTGCTGACATTGAATCAGTGCATGCAGCATTTATGAAAGTGATATACTGTACTTTGGTTGTACATTATTGCTGATTAAATGTTCTGAAAATTCAATGAAATATTGGTATAGAATATTTGGGCTTAGAACTTTAAAGTACTCTGAACCATCAAGTGAGTCTCAGCTGAAACAATTTCCTTGCCTTGTTATATGTAGTTATAATAGTTGTTTTTGTTTTGTTTTGTTTCTTAGATGATTCTGAAGCAGCTGATCTGTGGCTACTGAACAGTTGCACAGTGAAAAACCCTTCAGAGGATAACTTTCGGAATGCCATCAAGAGGGCTCAAGAGCTAGACAAACATTTGGTTGTAGCAGGCTGTGTACCACAAGGCCAGCCCAAACACCAGTCAATTAAAGGAATTAGTGTGATTGGGGTAAGTTCACTGAAATTATATACAAGCTAACTGTCTTGGCCTATCTGATAGTCTCTTGCAGGGAATATATAAATTGTCTTCCAAAATTTACTGGATTTTGGATCATTTTCACCACAAAAGAAGGGCAATCGAGTGAATTTTGTTGAAAGGAAAAATAGTTTGTTTTTATTCAATGATATGAAGTAGTTTTTTTTTTTTTAAGTTTCTGATTCTCAAGTTTTGAGTAACTTTGGTGACTTTTAGCTTGTGGAGAGAGACTGGGATGAAGAAAACAATTAAGAATGTTTTTTTCAAGTGATGAATTAATTCCCTGCAGAGAGAAAAAACCTTCAAGGTATAGTGAATGTAAACTTGTTGACAAATTTTAAGACAACTTGACTTGCAATGCCAGTATTATTTTATCTTAAATTAATACTTCATTTAGCCCCTCTTAAGGAAAATGACATCAACATCTGTATTTTTCCTTCTGTGGTGGAAAAACTGTGACAGTGACCTTTTTGCTCTAATTTTGATTAATATTTTCAGGTTCAACAAATTGACAGGGTGGTGGAGGTGGTAGAAGAAACATTAAAAGGTGAAGCAAGCTTCTTAGCATTTCATATTTATTATGTTTGATTCCAACTTATATCCTTAATTTACATGGTATGATGATTGTGCACATTGAACATTGTGAAAATACATGAAACTACTTGTAAATCAGGTAGACATTTTGATTCCAACCATCAATTTTTTTCAATTTCAATGCTTTGTAGGTCATACAGTTCGACTTCTTGGTCAGAAGAAAGTTGGTGGAAAGAAAACTGGGGGAGCTCCTCTGGATCTCCCAAAAATCCGAAAAAATCCTTTGATAGAAATTATAGCCATCAACACTGGGTGAGTAAAATGATACATACATGAAAGAAGAGCCCCATTGACCCTTAAACTCTCAAGATTTGGTTTTTAATTCTCCTTTCTAGCTGCTACACATTTCCTTTTAAATTTTATAGTGTATGTAGTTACAAGAATTTTGTATCAGATCAAGATAACAACTTATACCAGATGAGTTTGAGTATTCTCATGGCTTGTTTTCCAGATGATGTATGAAGTTACATGTTGCTCATTTCTGGGAGTTAATACATTAGTCCTTTTATTTTATCTTAATGCTACAAGGCATCCCATAAAGTTTGGTGTGGGTGAATGATTAACTTCTCTCAGACATTTGCATTTTTTTATGATTAATCAGAATTGTTGTCACAGATGAAGCAATTGCCAGTTTTCAGAAAAGTCATATGGTGTTTTGATTCAAAAGAAGGCACTATTTTTAAGAGGGCTCTTAATTTGATGCATTATTTTACTTGTGCAAGAAGCACAGCCATACACACCCTGTACATACTTAGTTGATATTAATTTTGATAATGATATGATAATAATATTGGTACATGTCCTTCGTTAAAGGTGCTTGAACCAGTGCACTTACTGCAAAACTAAGCATGCACGAGGTGATCTGGGCAGTTATCCTCCTGAAGAGATTGTTGAAAGGGCCAAGCAAGCCTTTGAAGGTAAAAGAAAGTCTGTCATATCATTTTTGTTTTGTTTTGTTTTGTTTTGTTTTTTTTTAATCTTGTACATAGTGTTCTATATCATATTATATAATAAGCTCAGTTATCACGTGTTTTGATTGGTTCTCACTTATGATCTATTGGAGGACAGACATACAGATGACATCATCATTAAAACTTTTTAAAATTCTTTATAATTAGATTCCAAGTTGCAGTGCGTCTGTTCAGTAATAGATCACAGAGGACGTCAAAATGTGGTAAGAACATCAGTGACACGCTCAGCTGCGCCTTGTGTGCCACTTTTTTGTTCTTACCACATTTTGACGTCATCTGTGATCTATTACTGAACAGACCCACGGCAACTTGGAATCTATTTGTTAAATTGTACATACCTACATATAAAATCAAAAATACTTGGTTTATAAGTCTTGCATAGGGCAGTTTGAAATATGCAAAAAGAGTTTGCTTTAACGTGAGTTTAGAATTTTCATTCAATTTCTGAATATTAAATTTGTGTTGCAAATCACCTCAAATTTGCTTCCTTCAGAGGGAGTTGTAGAACTTTGGTTGACCAGTGAAGACACAGGAGCTTATGGCAAAGATATTGGAGTGACATTACCTGAGTTGCTATGGCAACTTGTAGAGGTAATTCCAGAAGGGGCTATGTTGAGGATTGGAATGACAAACCCACCCTATATTCTGGAACACTTGGAGGTAAATGCAGTATGACTTGTTAGTCTAGGTGCATGTAGCCAACATGAAGGTGGTCAGCCAACCTTCCCCACCCACCCCTTCAAGCAATTTTTTCAGGTTACTGGGTCTGTAAAATCCAGACTGGACAGGGACAGTTTCAAGGTAATCTTTTTTACTCAGAACTAAATACTAATTACAGTTACCCAGCCAAAGCTGAAACACAAGTGTGTTTCCTGAGTTCAGGAAACAGAACCACTACACCATGTTACAGTTTGTACAGTTGAGAAAAAATGCATGTACCATTGTTTGTGTCATTTTTTGCAGTTGAGAAAATCATACTGTTGTTGGTGACATTCATAAGCTCATGCATGTGTATGCATTTTTTTGTCATTCCTTATGTCCAGTGATTGATGACACAGTTTAACAAAATTTTTTCTCCTTCTTCTCAGGAAATGGCAAAGATATTGAACCATCCCCGTGTTTACAGTTTTCTACATGTTCCTGTCCAGAGTGCATCAGACAATGTTCTCAGTGACATGAAAAGAGAGTATTGTGCTGATGATTTTCGTCATGTTGTCGATTTCTTAAGAGAAAAGTAAGTCCACATTATGAATATAATTAAGAAACCCTGTTTCTGTAGGCAAACCTTTTTTGTAAAGTAAGAGTTACGCATGCATGCATTCTCTGACAAGTTTTTATTTGGCCATTCATCTACAGTCTAGTCTGTGTGGGAGATATGCTAGGATTTCCTCTTAAACTGCAGTAGTTCTTTAGTATTATTTTGAAAAGGATCTATTCATTTTCTTTAGGATAACTTTTTTAAATTATAAGGCACACTATGGTTAGGTTTGTGATGAGGATTTACTAGTTCCCTGGTGCCTTAAATTTAAGAAGTCTTTACACATTTGGTTCCAGTGATTAAGAAAAATTGCCATGGAATTCCTTTTTTGTCATCTAGATGAGATGATACATCCTAGGGGTTTCCTTATATATGCATTGGTTAATGATATTGAAAGATAGAAAGAGTGGACAAAGTATCACCATCATACCATATGTATCAAATTTTTAGGGAACCTTTATCTATCTCAGGAGTGCTGCAAAAGGGTGAAGGAATTTTACACCAAGTTTGATTTTTTTTTAAAAAAAAGAAAGATACAATTGATCAAATGATTGCTACCAATAATGGAGAAACAGTTTATGTGGCATACAACTGAATTTAAACTGAATGTAAGTGACAATTATGTAGGACAACATTTCTGTCATGAGATTACCAAGGAAACTGGTCTAGGAAAATGAAGAGAGATCACAAATTCTACAAAATCCCTTCTCAAGCTTCGCATTGAAGCTATTGAAAATGACCAAAAACATGATTTTGCTGGAATAACAAAGAAAGAAATTTTGTCGTTGAATAATTTTTTTTTTCATAATTTTGAAACCAACTTCTTAATCATAAGTCAAGGGAAATTTCAAAAAAGAAAATCTGGATTTTTTCATTGTTTTCATTTTCATTGTTAGCTCAAAAGAGTGTGAACTCAGAGTTAAAGCTTTTGAATCCAATCTTCAGGGTACCAGGGGTAACCATAGCAACAGACGTGATCTGTGGCTTTCCTACAGAGACTTGGGAGGACTTTCAGGAGACTGTGGCTCTAGTTGATCAATACAAGTTCCCCAGTCTGTTTATTAATCAGTTTTATCCTCGCCCTGGGACACCTGCTGCAAGGATGAAAAGACTACCTACAGAAGAGGTACAGTGCAATGACTTCTGCTCCCAGCAGCGGCCAGGGATTTTCTTTCATGCTAATTTGGTATTGAATTTTAAAATGTTCAGGTTAAGAAGAGAACAAGAGAAATATCCAAAGTCTTCCACAGCTACCATCCGTATGATCACAAGGTTGGCATGTCTTAAGCGTTGACCCTTTTGCTGCTTCTTTTTTTTGTTTTTGTTTGTTTGTTTCGTTATCTTGTTTATGTTTATTTGTTTTTTTTGGTTTGTTTTATGTGGTATAGTAAAGAGCCCGATGCAGTGGTTTTTATTGTATTCTTTTGTTTTTGTTAAGGTGGGTGAGCATCAAACAGTCCTGATAACAGAAGACGCAAAGGATCAAGCTCACTTTGTCGGTCACAACAAATATTATGATCAGGTAAGTGTTACTCATTACCTAGTCTCTCGGGTTGGCCAACTAAGTTACTGGTCAAACGGGTCTTTTCCTTACCTCAAAGACTTTCCTCCTAGCGTGTATTGTAAACGTTAGCCCTTGATGCCTTTGATGTCATCATCTTTCCTTGCATGTGGTGTTTGCTGCTTATGGCTTGTAACTCTTCAATCCTTTGTCAATTGTGTCGTGGTAACTCTTCATCGTTGCTACTCGTGTCATCTTCGGCTCTCTTAGGTTGTCGATTTTTCGTTACTGGTGGTTGTCTGAGAGGCTGAACTTTTCAGATGCCCTTAAAGTGTATCGTCGATTAATCACTTTGTTTCGCTTTTTTTCCCTGAAAACAGAAACTTAACCACTTCTTGCTCTTATTTTAGGTACTCATTCACAAAAGTGAGGGTGATCTCATGGGTAAAATGGTACAAGTAGAAATCACATCTGCAGGAGAGCACTTTCAAATGGCACGTGTCCTAAGCCATACCGAAGTTCATTCACCTGGTCTGGTCGAGCCGTTACCAAAAGGTGCTGTCAGCGGTGTTCGCACTACGCTCACGCCCGAAAGAGTCGTTCAAGGTCAAGCAAGTCGTTGGCAGCAATGGCAAAGAGCTGCAGTGGTTGTACTTCTTGCAGTTGTTGTAGCGGATGTTTTGAGAATTTTGTATTTATGGACCAGTCAGTGAAATTGTGATGAAATAGACAATTTAAAAGAAAAATGGGGAAAAATTCAAAACAAAAAAGTCACAACCTTTTTTCCAAGGTTCACTATTTATATCGACAAAATAGCCGTTGCCTACTCAAAAATGATGAAAAGGATCACTAAATGTAGATTATTTCTGCCTTTGCGAATCACCGAGGCGGTTGATGCATGTGGTTGGAAAAAAGCTAATAAGTTAATTCCTTGATCAATTGCGTATACGAGTAGAAAACTTGTCCTCAGGAAATGATTCTGATTTACCAACTTCCTAACTCTGATGTTGGACAATAAAAAAAACAGTGAGTAAAAGTAATATGTTTTGTGTTTCAAGCGAGTTCTATAAGGATTATTAATGAACCAAGGCCCTATTTCAGTCCTGGTGAAACGTCGCCATTTCTCATAACCATAATTCGATATATACACCTGTGGTTACTCAGTTCCCTTTTCTAATCGTTGCACATATATTTCAACTCTCATACAAGGATAAACCCAGTGCGTGACAGGATAAAACCGAAAAAATCTTGCTCGAGTTGGGCTGTGAATCAAATGTTGGACAACGCTGGTTCTATCCGTGTTTGCTCCAAATATCTACGGAAAAAGAAAAGTACAGTTTCAACAGTACCTACCGTTGTTTTCAAACTGATCTTACGAGGAAATAAGTCGTAATTTTTTTAAAAGAAGTTACGAATATTCGCTTAATCAAAGAAGCACTAAAATTTTATTAAATCGTCAATTCAATAAACACCCTAGGAGAAAAATCACAGGTTGAAAAGGAAAACCTTGACCTGATTTTCTTTCTGAACTTCACTTTTCTACCGTGACCGAGTAAAATACGCTAACGGAAGAGTAAGATATTTCTCTTTCAGATCAGTACGGTGATTCTTTTTTCCTCCCGTGTTTTCGACAAGTATCAATTACAGGTGGTGCAGGGGGTTTGTACTTCGTACTGAGTTCTTTCATTTTCTGTAATCGTAAAATCAGTTAAATGTTTCTTCTTTACCTTCATTTTATTCAACTCTGTGTACACCATCCAGTTTACCCCATCAATGGAGAAATACAGTTTGTAGCTTGTGACATATGATCCGGTGAGTTTCCCTTGCGTTGCCACAGCACATACGGAGTGGACCTCTCCCATGTCGATTTGAAGGTGGTCTCCTCTGTCATTTTTGGTCCTAGCACACCATCCTCCGCGGCCTCTTGATCCATTCAGACGTCCATAAAAGGCAAAGTACTTATCATAGTGTGAGCTTGATGACATCCTAGCGTCAGGTATCTTATTTATGTCAGCCACTCCCACCGGTCTACAAGCCAGGACTGAGAATACAGTTAAGGATTTAAGTCAGCAAATCGTGAGAGAGACGAGTATGCCCTCAACAAGAGCACGTATCAAAACTTGTATAGAAATCAAACATTTCTGTCTACTTTCAAATTATGGAGTGGGAGGTACGGAGAAAATTAACTGATCTCTTGGATAGGTGGAATGAGCAGCGAGCCGGCAGAAACAAAAATATTGGAACGAGGCTCGACTGAATTCCCATTAGAGAGAAAGTTTCCTACGATAAGGAAAGTTAAATTAGAAAATATCATTAACTAAGAGGCCTAACACAGCATACCTGAAAGCTGTACGGAAGTGGAAGTTGTAAATATACCTGCTGAAGACGCCACACAAATATATTTACCAGCATCCTGAGATTTCACTTCCAAAGTTTAAGTGTTCCATTGATGCTAACATTCGATCTTCCAAGTGGTAATGCACCGTTTTCCTTCAGCCAGGATACTTTGGGTTTTGGTTCACCCCTAGCTTCACAGCGTAAGCTAACAGTTTGACCATGATTTACAGAAAGCTGTGGAGGTGGTCTGACAGTGATTACTGGATCGTCAACTACGACAAGATGCGTTATGGCCACAGCGACTCCAATCTTGTTAGTAGCCCTGCACTGATAAAATACCGAATCTTCCTTATGAACGTTAACGATCGACAGTTGTCCGTCACTGATGTCTCTCATACGTGGATGTAAGTCAGGGACTGATATCTTTGTCCAAACAATCTTTGCAGCTGGAAAACTGGCAACAGCACACTTGGGAAGCATGATTGTGTTGCCAACTGCCACATAGGAAGGGGCCCGGCTTGAGGGAAATTTTCGGCGAGGCTAATTTAATAAAATGAATTTATAAATCAAAATTTCTACAAATCATGTTTTCATTAAGAAATGTGCAGCTTTTCAAGGAACGCCGAATTTTTTGTGAATATGCACGCAACCGCCAACGAATGATAGACAGGACTGCACGCCAAACTTTGAGGGAAATTTTCGGCGAGACTGATTTAATAAAATAAATTTAGAAATCAAAATTTCTACAAATATCATATTTTCATTAAGAAATATGCAGCTTTTCAAGGAACGCCGAATTTTTTGCGAATATGTACGCAACCGCCAGCGAATGATAGACAAGACTACACGCCAAACAATGTTAAAGAAAAACCTGTGGCAATTTCCCACGAGTCTCTTTTATCCTTGTTTGGGAATAAAATGTGTAAGTGCACTGTGTGGCATGGTAACCCTTAAACTCCTAAGATTGAAAAGCATCTAAAATCTCTCAAAGTACTAAGGTCTTGTAAATAAAGGAAAAAATCGCAAACTTAAGTAGCTCTTGATTGTTGGACTAATGCTCCTTGAAAGGACCACAGGAATTGTAGGGAGAACAGCATCGAGGAAATGCACACTGATGTTAGGTTATTTGACAATTATTTGCCGAAAGCGAAGCCAGTTGAATAATCCCCTCGACTTCGTCTTAGGGATTATTCAACAATTTTCACTGCGCCTGAGGCGAATAATTGTTTTAGTATAATTGCTTAGGTGCTTATGATTTCTGTTGTAAATATTCGTTTTGACGTTGAAACCATTCTGTTTCAACTGTTTTTATTACACTTCAGCGAGATGAGCAGCGACTTTCCACTAGAATTTTATAGGTTGATATAATTCAATTGGCAAAAACTTCATGTCTTTCTTTTGAAAAATGCTACTACAGCATCTTGCGTGCTCTTCATGATCGAATTTTCTTTTACCGCGTTCATCACTTCCTCTGTAATACTGACAAAACGCGAGGCAGCAATATTTTAACTTAAACGCTCTTGCTGTAATCACTTCGCGCAAGGTGATTATAGCGAGCGAACAGAGCGCACGCATCTGTATAATCACAGGAGCAATTATACTAAAAAGGGTTAAAGGCTTAAAAGGGAGTAATGTTTGCTTCCTCAAGCCACTGCACTTACATTAAAGTAACTCTCACTTACTTTGAACCACCACTTGGGTTTCATCATTTCCAAGAACATTGTTTCCTACACACTTGTATGTGCCGGTGTCTTCTGCGCGCACATCATGTATCTGCATCACTCCGTCAGCGGTTGTCTTGATCCTGTTTCTAGGTAACGATCCCGTCGTCTTTGACCAAGATAGCTGAGGTTTGGGATTTCCTGTGGCGGAACAGGTAAGCGAGACAGTGTCGAATTCATTGACTGTTATTTGTGAAGAAGAAATTATCACTTTAGGGGCGGAAATATATTCTCCTGGTTCGCCTTTATTCCCTGGGATACCCGGCGTCCCGATGTCTCCTTTGATGCCTTTTTCTCCTCGTATTCCTGGTGGTCCGTGCTTACCAACTCTACCAGGCTGCCCCATCATTCCTTGTAATCCCCTTTTGCCCACTCTTCCTCGGTTGCCCTTGTCACCCTTGGGTCCAGCTCTCCCTGGTGGTCCCTGTGGCCCTGCTGGGCAAACGTTTCGGCGTTTTCCATTTCTTTCGCAAATCTTCATACGTAAAGTCACGATGTTCTTTAAAAGTTCCATCATATCAGTCGTCTCATTGACCAGCACTTCTTGGGAATCTTTGATGTAAAAAGCCTGCGTCTTTCCGAAAATCTGCAACTCAAATATTGTTATGATTAGGAAATTATCAATTCTGGCATCCAATAAAGCCGGGGGAAAGTCATCGTGAAATTTGTGTGAAATTAATTTCAAAGATTTCTAAGAGTCAGATGAGAAAAATAGATGCTCAGTTAAAAATGAAAAGGTGATCTAAAATTTTGCCGCGAGCTAGGGAACCAAGGAAAAATTATCTGTTTTTGGACGTGGTTCACTTGTACATTGAAATAAAATACATATTTTGTCTACTTCCACTGGAATCGTAATTGTATCGCACTTATTTTAAGTGCAAAAGTGTAATCAGGTACTGCGAGGGTCAGACAAGTGTGAGAATAACAGCCTCTGTATGTATCGAATTCTTTGAAAACGCAAACTTCATTATGTCCATTATGTTTGGCTCAAAGAACTTAAGTTTGTCTCGATATTAATGTTCAAAACATTTTCCCATCTCTCACATCAGAACTTATCCATCTTAACCGTAAGAAATGAAATGTGAGCGTGGAGTAACGAGCATGATCTTTGCGAAATTTTTATAAAGCCCTCAGTCCTCGTGAATATAATCCCATCAATGTTTGTTACTATTTTACCATGTTTACCCCCACGTTGGTCGTTAACGACATAAGCCAACGACACAGATTCAGCCATTTTACTTGTTCAAGCATGACAGACCTTCGAGTTCAAGTTCTCCTTTGCCCTCTCATATTTCATCATAGCGACGACTTCCTCGACAGCTTCCAACCTCCGATCGTAAACATCAAACTTCAGTTCGATTCTAACGAATCCCGCGAAATAAAGAACTAAATAGAAAATAGAAATCAATGTGCTTGAGCTAAGAGAAGAAGCAGTATCCTTAAGAGATATTTTGAACGCGACTGAAAGTCGAGAAGAGTGACCCGATAGAATTAGGAATGTGCTACTGAAACGTCATAAGGTCACGAATTTAAGTGAAACTCGACGCTGTTTTTCTTGAGCTGAGGCACAGAAGATATTTGTTCACAGATCGAAACTTCTAGACTAGCTTGAACAAACACCAGACTTCACACGAGGATGGGCGAAGGGTGGAATAAGAAGACTAGTCTCTTTTAGCCATCTTTTGTGTTTCCTCATTTAAATGAGTTATATACCATAGAGACAATTACTGGTGTTAGCCTCGTTATAGGCTCTCGTGCGCTGGGCCAGAAAAACAGATTCAATTTCCTGGTATATTTTTTTGATCTAGTCATTATCTGCCAACCCTTTTCGTCGGCTACCTTACGCTGGAAAAAAATTTAATGCGTTCTTACAGAGGTGATTCTCTTAGTGATAATCAGCAATGGTATCGCACGTACACAACGAAATGTAATGCGCATTTCACCGCCCCTTCTGCCTCGCTTTTCCTCATTTAGGCCAGCGGATCATAAAAGTAGTTCAAAGTCGCCAATCAGTGATTATATTATTGCAACGGATAAATAACCAAAAGAATGGCTGACACAAATTTCTTTCTCAGTTACTTCCTATTGGTCCGCAAAACCTGTATTCTTTCCAAGCGGATTCTCACAGTGGTTACTTTCGGCAGAGACACTGTGATGATGTGTGGTGGAAAGAATTCATCGGCCTTAATCCAAACACGTCATGATCACCACGGTGAGCTTGAAATTCTCTAAGTTTTTAGTGGGATCAAAGACGAGGACCTCTATGTTTGAATCCAAGAATTTAAGAACAAGGACTCGACAGCAAGAGGATATATGCTCGACCACTTAAACTAGTTTGCCAACGCAAAGGCGAGGACGTATGGGTTTGTACCTAAAAATGTTAGAGTGAGGGATCGAAAATTAAGATGATATCTCCTTGTTTAGGTAAGATGACATAAATTTATCAATGTACTATGAGTAGACGACCCTAAGCAACCCTATCCCTAAGCAATTACCGGATATGCTCGACAACTCTACGTAGTCTTCCCACGCAAAGACGAAGACCTTCGTGTTGGTATCCAAGAATCAAAGAAAAATTCATTAACGTTTTTTTTTTTTTTTTTTTTTTTTTTAATAAGATAAAAGCCAGGATATCTCTTTAGTGCTATTGTTGGAGTCGACCAACGCACACGTTCAACCACTCGAACTATTCTGCCAACGCAAAGACGAAAACTTTTATATGTGATTGGACCCAAGAATTAAAGAATAAGAGACTGAAAATAAAGATTATATCTCTTTGGTTAAAATAAGTTAGGATTATATCTCTAGCTCTATCAGTGGGAGTCGAAAATCCGATACACTCGATCAACCGATCCAGTTTGCCAATGCAAAAACAAATACCTTTTTGCTGGGATCCAAGAATCTAAAAATAAAGAATGAAAATGTAGAAGACATTTTTTTTCATCATTTCTTTTATTAGTGAGATGAGAGGATATCTCTTTGGTTCCACTGGTAGGGATCAACCAACGGATACGTTTGATCACTCGAAGAAGTCTGCCAACGCAAAGACGAAGACCTATGTGTTTAGAACAAAGAATTTAAGAATGAGGGATTGAAAATTAAGGAGATGTCTCCTTGATTTAGATAGGTCAAGATGAAATCTTCTTTAGCTCTATTAGTAGGAGTCGACAAACGGATACACTCGACCACTAGAGAAAGCCTCCCAAACGCAGACGTACAAGTATTTCCGGTCGTCCCGGTGATAACCGGAAGTACGTCTGTGTCTGTGAGCTACATGCACTTATTCCGTAACTATTCACTTTTGAACAACCTGTTGCCTCTTCACGCAATAATTTAATCGGTAAGTAGTCTATTTTAGTTGATAATTAAACAACGTTGTGTCCAAAAGCTACTCGTCTTATTTTATTGTTTGTTGTAGAAAGATTATTAATATTCCATAAAGTAATGACAGGGAACTTATCAACATCACCGATGAAAGAAGTAGCTTTTTAAGGCTTATTTGCCACCCGTATTGTGTACATTTTTGTCCAGTGGCCCCTTGCAGCTCTCCTCCCGTACTTGTTATTTTATGATGCGAGTAAATAAGTGTTTTATTTTAAAATTAAGAACTGCGGATATCTCCGGCCGGATTTAAACACCATTCCTGTTTAAACAGGACTGACTCCTCAAGTGGCTCAAAGGTAAGATGTTAGGTTAGGATAGATTTAACACTGAAAGAAGAAGCCCATTTCTTTCAATTGGCTAATACTCCATAAACGGGGAAGATTCGAGATTACACAACCTCAACAGGTAAAGAAAACCTAACACAGACAATGACACTAAACACCTGTTGAATCCTCTTTTCGCTCCTTTCTTTGTTTTCTATTTTTTTTTGAAGAGAAACTCATTCAAAGGAAAGTCCAGAAGGATATCTTCAAAAGCGATTTATACGCTCGATCCCCCTGGTTATAATTAGGGAGAGATCACCGAGAGAAACAAATAAGTGTCTTAGGCAGGAACACTGATGAGTATTTGTTGTTCGTGTGGAGCCTCTGATATTATTTGAGAAATTGATCAAATTGTAAAATCTTAGTCGCGTTCTTCGAGCAGACGCTACTAAAATCTTTAATCTCTACATTTCCTGAAATATGAAAATGACCTTAAGAGCTCATCCACTTATAACTAGAAACGTAATTGAAAACTATGAATATTCCAATGAATATCGGCGAGTTATTTGTATAAGAATATTTGGTTTTCACTCTTCAGTTAGTTGCAGATCCATATAAAACAAATAGCAGTCCAGCATTCAACATCTAAAATGACTGGCTTCTAATTTCTTCTTCTAGTATCACCCTTGATCACGAGAATAAGAGAATGAGGCTAATGATCACCAATTACAGAAGCTCCTGATTGCCCATTAAATTCTCCTTGTCAGTACCATAGGATAAGTATAGTGAACAGTATAGAGAATATGCATGCTGATGTGAGGGTGTAAAGGGTTAATCATCAGTTGGCGTAGGTTTGAGAATCTAAAAATGACTTTGAGGAATCAGAAAATCAAGTTCATTGATGGCTGTAGGGCTTCTGAACCTTCATCTCTATGATGAGGCTCACTCTTGATAAAGAACAGTAGCAAAAGTTTGGAGACGTTCAAGTTTTTTTTTTTGTTCCTTCCTGTCTGCTTTGATAATCATCTTCCCCTTTAACCTACTAGGTTTTCTTTTCCTAATTGTCTGGCTAAAGTTCAACAGTTCCACATTTTCCTTTTTTTCCGGAAAGAGGGAGGGTAAAGGGAGTGCTACTAAATCGGGTGATAATTTATAAAATTAAAGTTCTTCGTCATGGATCATTATTTCATTTAACATCCTCGACACTTTAGCCTCTGATTGCACAACCTAGGCTGGGTGTTTCTACCCTCCAATACCCTTGCCCTTTATGAGTCTGTGCATTACTGTTCACCAGCTCATGGTAGTTTGGATGGTATTCGATACATTGATTGATCCAAATATAGGTAGACTGGCTCTTGACTAACAGGTACAACGAGACTCCCCCAGAAGCAAAACCATGAGTCATTTTCCTTGAATACAAGGGCGAAAGGAAAAGTAGATTTAAAAGGCACCAAAATAACCTTTACCGCTCACAATCAATTAAGCCTCAAGTAGAATTGCAATTATGGTGCTAGGATCAGATTATTTGTAACTCTTTCTAAACAGAGTTAGATTTATCTTGTATCACGATATAAAGTTGACGCTGTAAAAGTTAAGAATAACACTTTAATCACTGGTTACGCAGACCGTAATCTATACATTAAACGCGCGCGTGAGTGAGTTCACGCGCAAATATTCACGCGCAAGCTGTGCACGTTGAATATCATGATTCTATTTCACTATGACGTGAACACTGATGAAAAGTTTTGACCACATAGCAACGCTGATTAACACGGCCATGACCTTTCTATAAGTGCTTAATGGAATCCCAAAGCTTCTTAAAAGCTATCTTTAGCGTATTTAAGACAACCGTATTTCTGTTCAAGGAGTGGCAAGGTGTTAGTCAAGCCTAGGACGAGGAATGAAGGTGTTCTCAGGCAAAGAAATCGTTTGCGTCTTTCTGCTCGTCGCTCTTGCTGCTTCGTCGATATCAGCAAGAAATATCAAGAAAGGTAAACCACAGAAAAATGAACCAAAGAAAAAGACACCAGTTGTAAAGGACGCGCACCCAAAGCACAAGGATCATAAGGGGCGTAAAGAAAACAGTAAAACAAGACTAAAACAAAAGATGCGTGCCGATGGTGAGTACTTAATCATTCATAGATACTCGGGGGATTTTCCATTATTGCTGTCACACGGAATTGATTGATCTTTAAATGTGCGTAGGATCCTCCACCGAACAAAGCTTTTCTAGTAGAGTTTATTTTATACGTGATTTGAAGATAGCCGTTTTATTAAATTTTGTCAGTTTTTCCTTTCTCCTTTCTTTGCGTTCAACGCAATCATTTATTTTCCTCATAAAATGTTTTTAACTCTTTTTGTGAATTATGTGTACCTGGAAGCCGTTCCACATGACAAGTTGACTAAAAGGCGTCTCCGGTTTCATTACTTTAAGCAGAAAATACCCTATTTTTGATCACTACGCTCAGCTTTCATCGTAATATTTAAAATAGTAACTTTAAGTAGCTAGAAGCTGTCATCAAAATATATACTGGAAAAGCAACTTGGGTGATTGTCAATAAATTTCTTTTCTAGTAACGAGGTCTTACCTCCACTCACATCTCGAAGTAGCTTTTTAGGTGGTAAAGAAATAAATCTTACTCTTTAAACAATAGAATGAAATTTACGTGGTTTCAGTAGTGGGGTATCTTCTCTAAAAGATTAACCAGTGGGAACAATAAGCTCCCTGTTTTATCAAGTTAAAAAACGAAAGAAGAAAGGATGATCGAGGACTAAACATAATGGAATTATTGATTTTTTTAAACGAATCCAGGAACCTCTGTGAACATTTTCTAACGTATAACTTAACTCAGTAGCGAAAAAAATGGGGTTGCCGTGAAAACGGTTTGCGTGATGCAGTTTGTGGCATCACATCGAACCACTGTTGTGGGAGGCAATGCATTGATAGACCACCAGAAACCGGAGGTCTTAAAAACGTCAAAGTGGCCTATTTGCTAACGTTTTCCTCTAAATTTAACCATTTTCTTATTATTATTTAAGGGCTCACGCACGTTCCATGCTTTTTTTGGTTTGTTTTTTTTCTAATTTGTACGTTTGAATTTCTATTTATCCAATTATCTCGCCAAGAGGGGTGCACGGTAGATATTCTCCTGTGCGTGTACTGATCGTAAGTAAGCCCTATCTTCAAGGAATGATACAGATATGGGTCAAACTTTGCAATTTCGAGTTCTGCCCAACAACAGTGCAAAATACGATGCCATAGGACAAAAACTGAAGAAAACTTTATGTTCCACATCATCACAATCATAATGCAGCTGGATTGTCAAGCTGATAATTTTCCAACCAGTAAAGAGCTTTTACGCCCATATCACGGTTTCCACAAAAGTCCCGACTACAGTAGCTAGACCATTAGCAATAAAAAGAACCTTTGTCTCTCGGTTGATACGAAAAGATGACCCGGAACAATATACTACAGTAATTCTTGATGAGATGGTTTATTTTGGTAAAGTATTATGATGAAAATAGCCACATTTTAAAGGAACTTATGCTTGACCTTTAACTCCCAGATCATATTTGGAATTCTCCTTACTGCCTACAATACAATTCTTATAATGTTAGTTGAGAGAATTTAGTATTTGGTTGACCTTTTATATACCTTTCCAAAGATGTGAAAATGTCTGCTTTCTGTTTCGTTACCTTACTGGTGAATACATCATATCAGAAATTGCAGGGAACACGAATCGATCCTTTTCTTTCTGTCATGTACTGTAAATTAGTCGCCCATGGCATTTTTTTTTAAATTTCTTTTTTAATTTCTCTACCAACAATACCAGTTCAAACTGAGACTCCTTGCTAAATCTAGCTCTTAATCTCCAGAAACCAGATACTTATTTCACCACGTGACCACTCCCAATCAAACAAAGTTTACAGGATACTTTTTGGACCCTAAGACAATACAGTTTAAAAACACGTGATAACAAAATACATTTGAGAAAAAAAGAAACGTTCATCCGAGTTATGTACATCTGTAGAATCTTTTTGTCAGGGCGATATTTAGTCATAAAAATCAAAGAAAGTATTTCAATTAAAACGTATACAAATAACTCCCACACAGATTTGGTCAGTGTTTCATTGTTTAGCTGCTTAATTTTGCTGTAGTGACGCCATGTAGTGACGCCATTAAAAGAAGATAATCAC